>NC_133617.1:729033254-729405754 GCF_048593235.1 Sminthopsis crassicaudata
AGAAGCTTCTCAAAGTTAGGTAACATCATTATCCTTGATATACAGAGGAGGAAACTGAGTCTCCCAGGAATCAACTAACTTGCTCAGGATCACACACCTGCATTTTTTAAGAGACTAAGATAAATGCCAGAATTAGGGAATGCTGAAAAGAAGATGCATTTTTTTTTTTTTTTTTTTTTTTTTTTTGGTACAGGGTATGGGTATGAGGATGCTTTAATTTATGAAATAGAAGATTTTCAAAGAACAGAAGATAAGGAAGAGCTCTGTTGTACTTTGAAAATCTCAAAGCACCATTTATAAGGTGATCAAAGGAGACTGAAGGAACTAAATTCGGAGGAATAAGCCTTCATCATCATCATCATCATCATCATCATCATTCTTATTCTCATTTATAGATGCTATAAGATTTACCAAGGATTATACATGTATTATATTATTTAATCATCACAACAACCCTGGGAAATAGGGGCTATTATTATCCCCATTTTACTAATGAGGAAAATGAGACTGAGAGAACTTATAAGTGACTTGCCCAAAGTCATGTAGCTAATAAGTGTAGAACTTGAACCCATCTTCTGGATTCCAAGTTTTGCCATCCAGATGCACCAGCCTTAGACAGACTTTTGAAAGAAATTAGACATCATGGCTTATGGTCAAGTAGAAAAAGTGCCAGATTTGGAGTCAGAGGGAGAGCCTGAGTCCTGAGAGGACCAAATGTTCTCTTGTTTCCTGGTTGTTTGGCCACAGACAAATCACCGAGTGATCTCTAAAAACCCCTTTTTCTACTCCTTTGGCTTGAAGTTGGTTGCTGTGTGGCCAAACATCTTATAAGTGAGTGCTAGAAGAATCATAATAAGGAAAGTTCTAAAACCAGGAAAGTTGGGGGATTCCTTGAGATCACACAGGAACTAAGTGATAAGGTAGGATTTGAACCCAAGTCCTTGGACTCCAGACTCCTGCTCTTTGGAATGCATCCCACTGTTTCCCTTTCCCATACTCCCTTGCTTTGCCTAGATTCTATGATGTCCTTTGATTTTGTAATTATCCAATACCAGATCCAAAAGGAACCTGGGAAATGATTTAGTCCCAGACTTCCACTTGACAGCTTATTTGAATTCAGCTTTTCCTGCCTCCAAGTTCACTGTTCTATCTGCTGAGCCACCCAGCTTCTTCTTGAATACATACATACAAGTATATATATATATATATATATATATATATATACACACATATATATACAATTAGATATTATTATCCTTGATATACAGAGGAAGAAACTGAGTCTCTCAGAAGCCAATTGACCTGCTCAGGATCATTTACCTCATACATCAAATGCAGAAATAGATGTGAGTATCCTGCTGTCTTCTGTCAAACCAAAGAGATTTGCAAAAAGGTGAAATAATTTCATTCTTCTCACCAATTTTTTTGTTTTGAAAAACAGAATTATTTTTCACAAAAATATTTATGTTAACATGGTACTGTTATTTTTAATGGATTAATATATGTTTTAAAATAGATTCATTTTCATCTCTAACAATAAATATCAATGTTATAACTTACATCAACAAAAGCTCACTGGGGTCCTCAATGATTTTTTTTTTAAGTAAAGGGGTTCTGGGGCTAAGAAGTTGGAGAACTACTGTTCTAGAACATCATCTGGGTAACCCTAGATTATTCATTTAATCATTTTACAACTTCATATTTCCCTACACAATCTACCTTCAGACCTCTTTGCAATATTTGTGTATGTGAATATGTGTGAGCATGTATGTGGGTCTATGTGTGTGCAGACATATATTCAAGATGAATTGTGACATCATGGAAGGAGAGTGGTCTCAGAGCCAGGAATACCCGGTTGACACATTCTAATTGGAGCACCCTGGCAAGGTCTTCCCCTTTCAGTGCCCTGGGCTGCAACGAGACTGGAAGTTTCAGAGAAGGGGTAGATTTACACTGGTGGAGGGCATTTTATTACCCAGGCGTTCCCTGTGCCAATGAAATCACAGTGTAACCCCTATACCACATATGCACATATAGAATCACACATACACATCATGTGTATCTGTATCTGTATTATCTATATTCATATATCTACACATACACACATGTATATGTATATAGGTAAATATGTATATATATATATATATATATATATTGGTGTGTGTATAGTTTGAGAAAGAGAAAAAAGAAAGAAATGGAAGGAAGGAGGGAAAGAGAGAGGGAAGATAGAAGGAGAAGAAAGAAGGAAGAAGGGAAAGATGGAAGAGAAGGAAAAAAAGGAAATGGGAAAGGGGGAAAAGGAAAGGAAAGGGAAAAGGAAGGGAAAGGGGAAGGGAAAGGAAAGGAAGGAAAAGGAAGGAACAGTAAGGGAATGTAAGTGAAAAGAGAAGGGAAAGGAAAAGGGAGAAGAAAGAGAAAGAAAGAGAGAGACAGAGTGAGAGTGTTTTATTTTAAAGGACTGGACTGAGAACTCACAGTCTAAGATAAGATAAGATATTGGAGGAAAAAACTCATTTAGATCAAATTAGGGTCAGACAGTCACTTGCTTGCACAATCCTTAGAAAGTCACTTTCAGTTCCACTCTCAGTTTCTTCATCTGTAAAATGGAGATAATGGAGTTCAGTGAGCAAAATGCTTTTAAAACTGAAAGTTCTATGTAAATATGAGATATTATTAGTCACTATTCCTTGTACAAGAGGTATGAGAGAGAAGAAGCACCTTAAAGAAAATAACTTTTTTTTTTTCTAAACCAAGGAGATGGGAAGGAGTCTTCCCTCCAGAATCAGTCATTTCCTCTGTATTTTGCTATTCCAATGAAACCTATTCCCATGCCTCAGTCATGTTAATAGATGAAGAAGCATCTGTACTTTAAAGAATTGAAGCCTTAATTTTCTCATCTGTAAAATGGGCATATTATCTACATTATCAACTCCGTAGAACTCTTTATAAGCTCTATATAGATGTTCCCCAGAGTTTCAACCTTCTAGGGGGAGAAACATAAAGAAGAAAATAGTATCTCCTTTCTAAAGCAAGTTAGGGGGTTGGGCTTTGGCAGGAAATAGTCTTTTCTTCTAAGCCTATCCTTTCCTCTCTCATTTGTTATTCCAAGGAAGCCTATTTCCAGGTCTCTGGAATGATAATAGCTATGAAAAGTCTTTTTACTTCTATATGGGATGCATTTCTCAGAGAACTGACCCCTGCCTTAGTTTGGGGCTACATTTCTAGGAAAATTCCCTCTTGCTTGTATCTTCCACAAACCGCTTTATAATCTATAGTCCCCCTGTTTTTGTACCCTGAGAGGGGAGTACTAAATCAGGGACAGTTGGAGCCTAAGATGCAATAAAGTTGTTTTAAGGTATAAAAAACCTATTCTGTTTGCCTCATTTTCCTAGATCTTGGTGAAGGTGATGCCTCTTTCCCGCAGTAATTGAGCTTTCTGCTCTGGCTTTGAAAAATGTCTATTTGGATTATTTGGTGTTAGTGATCGCTTTCCCACACACCTTTTTTTCAATCTATTAAACTGGATCCTCTATTTTCTCAATTGTAAAATGGAAATAATGTTTCCATTACTTACCTCACTGGATAATTGAGAGATAAAATGTTTTGCATTTATTTTAAAAAAAAACCCAACAATTTGCATTTATTTCACACTTTTCGAGTGCCTATTTATATGTGCACGTCAGAGTGGAAACTGGGGCTGTCTCCTCATCTGTGAAATGAGAACTTTGGACCACATGCCCTCTGGCTCTATCAGAGCCCATTGGCAGGGAAAGCATTTTTAGCTATACATCCCAGCACCAGACTAGGCACCTTGCATGCCCCCAGATATTTACTGAGTACCTCATTGATTAATTATAAACCCTAAAGCCAAGTGAGGCTCAAATCCCATTACAGGAATAATTCAAGCTAAAAGAAGAATAAATGATTTCATTTTGCACTTTGCACATCTTAAAGGGCTATATAAATGGCAGCTATTATTGTTGTTATTATTAAGTCTAGTATAAAGACAAGCTATTATTATTCCCCCAAGGTCAAAGGGAAAGATCCAAATGAGAATAACAAACACCGCCTTTCTAAGTCTTCCTTCCATATCTGGTTTATATTCCACTGAATTCCAGAACCAGGTCCCAGCTATCAATAGAGAAGCTGGCCAGTACCTTGCCTAGGTTGATTGGGAAGCAAGAGCACCCATCCTGGGCCAGTCTCACTGATTAAGTGTGTTAAGAAGACAAAGGTTCTACTGCCTTTGCTCTTCCAGGTGTTTTTTCTAAGCTGCTCCTCCCAGCTCTGGAAAAAGTCCCAAGAACCTCTGGGAAAATCAGGGTCCCTGTCAAGCAGATAAAATAAGAAGCAGCCCCAAAATCTGAAGTCTGAATGAATGCCTAGAAGGGCCCCGATGGAATCTTGGCCACTGGTGTCTGAACTGCATGGAATTCCAAAGAGCAGTCAGGATAATGTCTTACATTTATTTATTTATTTATTTTTGGCTAGATGATTGCCCAGAATCCCACAGCTAGCATTAACCATCTGAAGTCAGATTTGAACTCAGATCCTCCTGATTACAGGACCAGTGCTCTATGCAGTAGGCCATCTAGCTAACCTGGAGTCAGGCTAATGTGAAGTGAGGAAGACTTTTTTACTTGCTGCTTTTTCCCCCTTTAAAGTTCAGGTCATTTTACAGTCGAAGTTGTTAAAAGCCTGGATGATAGTCATGATTTCTGGCTGAACTCTAGTGCCAGAACTTAGCCTAATGAGGGGGAAAAAAAAAAGAAAAGAAAAAAAAAAAGGTTAGACAATTACTCCTTTATAAAGAGTAGTGGCTTTTACTGTTGGGGAAAAAATCTGAAATATTGTTCTTAAAGTATAAGATTTAGTTCTTCAACCCCCTTCTATAACTTTTTTTGGCTTCAGTTCATTAGCTTTCTTGTGACTTTCAGCTAAACTCCTATCAATAACCACATTAAAACAGCAGAGCAAGTCCAGGAAGGCCATATTATCAAGTCAATGTACAATGACTAAGTAATTCTCTGGGAAAGGTTTTTGAGCATCGCTCTGCAATACAGATTAGACCAGAAAGACAGAACAGACTTCTGCAGCCTCCTCTACTACATCATCAGCTTCTCTGACTTATAGCAATTACCTTATAGAATATCTTAGAGAAAGCTATATGTTATTGCTGGGAACTTTAGAAGTTGTTACAGGCTAAGACTAGTATTTGGTTTGGATCGAAAAGAAATGAATTATAAAACATTTATTAATAAATTTATCAATAAGTGTTACCTTGTTATTTATATATAATTTATTAATACTATATGCATTGTACAGAGCTCTAGAGATACAAGTAGAAAAAGAAGGAATTCACTCTCGAATTGGGAGATATAATGGTGTAAAATAAAAGTCAGCTGTGGGGAAGATGGAAACGGCCCCAAAGTCCTAAAAAGTTAAGTAGTAGGGCCAATGTAAGGCACAAAGATCTTTAGGTTACATGAGTAGGACAGAGAACAGTGTTGAGGGACCACAGGACATGAAGAAGCAAGACTGGATGACTTTAGGAGGCAGTAGTCACAACAGATGGAAAAACACGGTGGTCAGGTCATCGTGTCATTAGAAATAATGCCATTGTTGACTGCCATCCAATCTCAAGTCCTGTGAGCAGTCAAGAAGCCTAGGCAAAGGAAGAAGGCAAGAGAGAGTGTTTCTCCACCCCCTGGCCACTGGTGATGGGTCTTCCTGTTAGGTTCTTACTAAGTGCTAAGTTGGTACTTAACAATTCTCTAGCTCAGAGTTCACACCTTTAGTTCAAACAAGCAAATTCATTGGTTGTAAGTAGTTCCCACAAGCCCCTGCAGTACCCACAAGCCTAACAAGAACCTAACATTTTCCTACCACCAAACTAGCTCAGATAGCTCACATAAATCACCTAGGAATGTTTATTGAGCCTGAGCAGGAGAAGGTGCTTCAGCAAGACTATGGCATTGATTCAATTGGTGGGTCCTTCTTGACTTGGCTATTCTGGTCCACTGCTCAGAAACCTGAGAGAAGAGAGTAATTCCTACCTCCTCCTGGATTGTTGTTGTCTTTAAACTTATGCCACAAAGAATCGATGTCAATAGTCCCAGTTACAGTCCCCTGAGCCAATGAAATCTTAAGCAATATTTCAACACTTTTTAAAGAAAAGATAGCTTACCATCAATGACAAGACACTGTTACTATCACAGAGGTGATAAAATCCAATCCTTCTTTTTCCAGATGGAGAAAATGAGAACCAAAGAACTTATAATTTGCCCTAGATCACACAGGTAAATCAAAAAGAGAGCTAGAATCTGAACTTGGGCTCTCTCATTGTTTCATCTATATTTACTGTGTATATAACACCTTAAGCTGACTTAGTCATTTCCCTATTCATTCAATGAACAAAGTTTTGAATGTCTACAATGTATTGAGGAGGAGAAAGGAAGAGGGAGCAGGATAAAAGCAGATTTTCTCCCCTGAACTCCATCATATGGAATTATTTCATACTGACTTCCAAGGCTTTACCACCATACAAATGGCTACTTCTTGTTCCATCTTTTTTACAGAAAGAGCAAAAAAATGCATTCAAGGTGTGTAGTATCCTCTTCATGCTCTCCCTTATTTTCAGTCTTATGAATCCTTCCTGGGGGGCTTCTGGTCTATCCTTAGCTCTATTCTCCTAGCTCTGCTGAAGAATTTCACTGCCCTCTCTGGACTCAAGCAGAAGTCAGCAGTACCTGTCTCTGCCAGGGGAGGAAAAGGGACTCCACCAGAAAGTCCCAGAAAGAGATTGCCAATTAGGTGTTTCAAACCAGATGTCTCATAAGCATCTCAATCTAACAAGTCCAAAACAGAATTAAATATCTTTGCCCAAATTCATCCCATTTCCTAGTTTCCCTATTTCTATCAAGGGAACTGCCATTCATGTAGTCTGTCTGACTAGAAATATTGGCATCATCCTATGTTTTTCCTTCACCTTGATCCTTCTTAACCAATAAATCCATACTTAAATCTTGCTAATTCTCCCTCACTAGCTCTCTTCCATGTGTTTTCCTTTTTCCCAGACACTATCCAGGGCAGAACCTCACCTAGACTGGTGTTGTCTCCTCCTAACTGGTCTCCCTTCTAATCCATTCCCCCTACAGCTGTCAAGCTGTCAAGGAACATCCAGGGAATGTTCCTAAAGTATGGGCCTGGTCATGTTACTCTCCTCCATAAAAAAGTCCAGAGCTTCCCATTTGCCCCTAGGATCAAATATAAACCCCCTTTTTTTGGCATCAAAAAAACCCTTACCGTCTAGCTCCGCTAGCTTGTTCTCACAGTATTTTCTTTGACTCACTCTGTGTTCCAGCCAAATTGGCACGAGCTGCTCCTCAGGCTTGGGCTCTCCTTCCACCTCCCCCTACCTTCCACCTTGAATCTTTTTTAAACTTCACTCTACAGAGACTTTGCCTGATATCCTGTATTGTCAGTGGCCCTTTGTTGGAATGATAATATATTCATTTATCTGTGATCATGTTATATCTTTTTTTTTCCTAAATTTTTTTCCCTAATTTCATGTACATTCATTAAAAAAAACAAAAACAAACAAAAACCAAACAAAACAACAACAACAACAACAACAACAACAAACATTTCCTTAAAACCACGTTGGGAAAAATCAGAACAAAAGGGGAAAACCATAAAAGAGGAAAAAAAAAAAAAAACAGAAAGAGAAGAAGAAAAAAAGTGAACATAGCATGTGTTGATTTACATTCAGAATCCATAGTTCTCTCTTTGGATGCAGATGGTGTTTTTCATTCAAAGTTTATTGGGATTTTCTTGGATTATTGAACCACTGGGAAGAACCCAGTTTGTCTTATTTGATCATTGCACAATCTTGCTGTTATTGTGTACAATGCAGTCTTGGCTCTGCTTGTTTCACTCAGCATCAATTTATATAAATCTTTCCAGGCCTTTCTAATATCAGCTTGTTCATCTATAGAACAATAATATTCCATCAAACTCATATACTTTAACTTGTTCAGCCATTCCTCAATTGATGGACATCTACTACTTTTCCAATTCTTTGCTACCACAAAGAACTACTACAAACATTTTTGCACATGTGGATCTTTTTCCCTCCTTTATGATTTCCTTGGGATACAACCCGATATTGGCAATGTTGGATCAAAGGGTAATGGTGTATCTTTTTTGGAACAACTTCATCCCTCACAGAAGTTAAGCTTTGTGAGGGCGGGGACTCAATTTTTCCTGGTCTTTGGATCCCTAGAGTGCTTTTCACTCAGCAAGGACTTAATAAATGTCAATTGAGCTGAGCAGAAATTGTTTATCAGGTTACACTTACAAGCCATAGATATGGAACTGGAAAGGTGCAGAGAGATTATGTAATACAACTCCCTTAGTGTATAGATACAGAGAGTTTATGTAACAAAACAAGTTGTGTGACCAGAAAAGTCATCTAACCTCTTTGTTTTTTCTTCTTTCTTTCTTTCTTTCTTTCTTTCTTTCTTTCTTTCTTTCTTTCTTTCTTTCTTTCTTTCTTTCTTTCTTTCTTTCTTTCTTTCTTTCTTTCTTTCTTTCTTTCTTTCTTTCTTTCTTTCTCTTTCTTTCTCTTTTCCTTCCTTCCTTCCTCTTTCTTTCTTTCTTTCTTTCTCTTTTCCTTCCTTCCTTCCTTCCTTTCTTCCTTTCTTCCTTTCTTTCTTTCTTTCTTTCTTTCTTTCTTTCTTTCTTCTTCTTTCTTTCCTTCTTTCTTTCTTTCTTTCTCTTTCTTTTTTTCTCTTTCTTTCTCTTTTCCTTCCTTCCTTCCTCTTTCTTTCTTTCTTTCTTTCTTTCTTTCTTTCTTTCTTTCTTTCTTTCTTTCTTTCTTTCTTTCTTTCTTTCTTTCTTTCTTTCTTTCTTTCTTTCTTTCTTTCTTTCTTTCTTTCTTTCTTTCTTTCTTTCTTTCTTTCTTCCTTCCTTCCTTCCTTCCTTCCTTCCTTCCTTCCTTTCTTTCTTTCTCTTTCTTTTTTTCTCTTTCTTTCTCTTTTCCTTCCTTCCTTCCTCTTTCTTTCTTCCTCTTTTCCTTCCTTCCTTCCTCTTTCTTTCTTCTTCTTCCTTTCTTCTTTCTTCCTTTCTTTCTTTCTTTCTTTCTTTCTTTCTTTCTTTCTTTCTTTCTTTCTTTCTTTCTTTCTTTCTTTCCTTTCTTTCTTTCTTTCTTTCTTTCTTTCTTTCTTTCTTTCTTTCTTTCTTTCTTTCTTTCTTTCTTTCTTTCTTTCTTTCTTTCTTTCTTTCTTTCTTTCTTTCCTTTCTTTCTTTCTTTCTTTCCTTCCTTCTTCCTTTCTTCCATCTTTTTGCAATTGGAGTTAAGTAACTTGCCCAGAATCACATAGCCAGGAACTAAGGCCTCCTGACTTCAACCTCTCTGATTTTTTTATCTACCAAATGGGGGTAATCATAGCACCTGTCTCACAGGGTTATAGTAAGTAATAACTAGCACCAAAAGTTTACAATGAACTTCACACATATTTCATTTACTCTTCACAAAAATCCTGTAAGGTAATTATTAGTATCCCCAAAAGGAAACTGAGGCTGAACTTCTAGATAGAGAAGTTACACACAACATATTGAAGCATTTTTTTTTTTTTTTTGGACATAGCAAATGAAGCAATCTGTTTTCCATGAGTATGCATATTTGTAAATTTCTTTCTTTCTTTCTTTCATTTTTTTTTTTCTTTATCAATGGGTTGGGAAGGAGGAAGTAGAACGAAGAAAATTCAGAACTGAAAGTAAACTAAGGCTAAGAGATTAAATGATTTGCCCAGGATCACACAGCTAGCAGATATCTGAGACAGGATTTACACTTAGGTCTATCTGATTTCAGGCCCATCTTTCTCTACCCACTATGCTACCTAGCTACCTCAAAAGAGTACATGTTATATATGTAAAGCCCTTTGCAAATTTTAAATGCTAGCTATTATTATTTAGTTTATTATTGTCCAGGATTACACACTTAACAAGGGTCTATATGAACTCAAGTGTACATGATTTGAAGTAATTTGACCTCGTGTTCTAGAAGCTCAGTCTAGTCCGATATCTTTTGCATTAATAAAGTTCCAGAACTTACTTGAGTTGACTTTAGGCATTGGGGAAGGGAAAGGTACCTTCAGAGCCTACTGAAAACTTTTTTCATAGATGCAGCAAAACCCAGTCCATCCTGTCTTCCCTCAAGTGAGCCAGGTATCGATTTCATTACTAAGTCTTGGTAGGTACAGTTTGATCTCTTCCAAATCCCATTAGCCAGAGCTCTTTGGCACATGTCTACAGTGTTGCTTTGGGGAAAAAAAATGACCATGGTTTTAATTAAGTTTAAATCTACTGATTCATATTTTATTGAGTTATATTAATTGGAAGGCAATGGAAAAAAAAAAAAAAAAGCAAACTTCCTAAGAGAAAGAGGTCCTGGAGAACATGGTCTGTAAATAGAGTGAAAACAGAGGTGGGAAGGAAGCTGATGTAGATTCCATAATTCACTGGGTCATGTAATGTTAACGCGCAGTCCTTGCCAGAGGGAGAGAGCCTGAGTTCTTGATCATTTGGTAAGGCACTTACATGATCTATCACAGATTCGTCAAGTGACAAATAAAGTGTAGTTTATCCATTTTCTCAATTGAGACTAACTCTATTTTTCACCTGTAGCTTAAGAAGTGCCTTGGAGCAAGAAAAGAATACACTTAGGAGGAAGACATCCATTGCAAATATACAGACTGGCAGCTCTGAGGAGGCCCTGGTGTACAATTCCCAGTCCAATCTAAAGGTCCCTTTAATGAAGCATAAACAGAAAGAATTGTGTCATTGGAAGTATTTGCATGCCCCAAACAGGAAGGCACTTTCAGTGAAAGTAGATCTTTATTTTTGGCTCAGGGTGGCCATCTCCATCTGATTCAAGGTGGTATTTTCCTTCTGTGTGATTTCTGAATGCAGAAATATCAGTTTTACCACATATAGACAGGGTTTGGGGGTTACCACATATAGACAAGGTTTGAGGAGTTATCAGGGGGAGAATACAGAGTTGTGGATTATGCAAAGCCACTTCTTAATATTCAAGATTGACTTCTCTCTACCAGCCAATATGGAATTCCTAAGTGGATTCTCTCCCCTCAGACCTGCAGTAGAGCCTTCCAAGCTCGTATTGGTCTGATCAGCCACACTTGGACACACTGTACCTTGTATACAATGATGTCATTTTGGTCCTCTTCCAGAACAAAGAACAACAATCTTTCCCCATATTGTATGTTTTTGATTCATAGATGTATGGAGCCAGAAGAGGTCTGAAAAGTCATCCAGTTAGATAAATGTTGGAAACTATCTTTGCATGTATTTGGAAAAATAAAATACCATTATAAGATAAATAAATAAATCTTAAGCCCCACTCCCCAAGTCATCTAGTTTTTAGCTCCCTCGATTTATAGATGAGCCCTAGAGACATTAAGTTTCTGACTCAAATTCACAAAAGTAAGTTAGCTTTTGAGCTAGAACTCATTCATGCTGTGGATATAAAAACTGATTTTTGTCAGTTAATTTAAATATCAATTCTAAGCAAAGCACAATTAGAAAACATCTTCTGTAAGTTCCATTTCCCCTTTCTACCACTTTATTTAGATTGTCCCTCACGTCTAAAATCTGTTCTTTCCCCTTGGAATTCTTAGTTTCCATCAAGCTCCAATCACACCACCTCCTGCATCTGAAGAATTCCTTAGTCCTGCTAAAGTCAATTAGCACTTCTCTGCCAAAATTATCTTTTACTTCATGAGAGCATGTCTTTCTAAGTACCTAACAAAATCTATATTCCTTCAAGTTTGAGAAAGAAATCTCTTTTCTGGGAGTATGCATGAAGAGATAATGGAGTCAAGCATAACCATTTCTACAGGATCACTCTTAGATTAATTTCTGATAAGTAAAATTATAGATTTATTCTTAAAAATTCTTTTTTTGATCTGACTCTGGAAAAGTCATCTAACCTCTGACAATTTATTTTCTCATCTACAAAATGGAGGTCTCACAAGGTTATTATAAGCAATAAATAGCACTAAAAGTTTACAATGTGCTTCACAATATCTCGTTTAATCTTCACAAAAATTCTATAAAGTAGATAGTATCATCCCCAAATTACAGATAAAGAAATTGAGGCTGAACTTTTAGATAGAGAGGTAGCAATACATCAAAGTATTTGTCTCTGGGGAAGGCCTAACAGAATCCTTATTGTCTAATTATTTTAAAATAGGATAGAATAAAGTTAAATAATCAGATTTTTGATGTATATTCCATATATATATTCCAACACCAGTGCAAAATTGTGTTTGTATAACTTTTGGTTTAAATCTTTTTTCTAATATGTCATTGCATTGTGTGATTGTAAAGGCCAAGAGATTTAAAGTTGAAAAAAATTCATTAAAGATGATTTCTTTTAACTCCCTTACATTGGATAATTGATGGCCCCAAAGATAAATGTTCTGGCTGAAGTCATACAGTGAAAGTAGAAGAGTTGAGATTTGGACTTTGGTTTTCTGGCTCTTCACATACATGCAACGCATAAGAGTCATGTTATATTCATCAATGTATGCTAAATAGCACTTGGCACAATATCTTGAACTTATAAATAGGTACAAAATAAAATATATGTTGGTTGGTTAGGTAGATGGATGGATAGATGGATGGATGGATGGATGAACTTGATGAGTAAATAAATGGATAAGCAAATATTTGAATACATGAAAGGAAGGCAAAAAGGAGCTAAAAGGAAGGAATTAAAAGGTAAGAAAAGAAGAAAAAAGAAAAGAAGGGAAAAGGAGTGAAGGAAGGAAAGAAAAAAGGAAGGAAGGGAGAAAGGATAAAAGGAAAGGAGAAAGAAAGGAAGGGAGAGAGGACAGAAGGAACAGAGAAAGAAAGGAAGGAAAGAAAGAAAGAAGAAAGGAAGGAAAAAGAAGAAAGGAAAAAAGGAAGAAAAGAGTGAGAAGGAAAGAAAGGAAGGAAAGTTATATATATAGATAGATGGCTAAGTAGACAAAAGAATAGATACATAATGGATGAGTGAATGAATGGTTGGATGGATGGTAGCAATGTATTCATCAACAATTATCGCTGTTCCCCATCTAGTATAAGTAATTATCTTAAACATTACTATTAGACATTATTGAACAGAAAAATGGAGAAAAGAATGTATCTTTTCTCATTATTTTAAATGGGAGAACAGAAAGAAGTTCCAAAATGTCTGAGATAAACCAACTCAAAGAATGTCTTTTCAACTAAATACATTCACCTTCTGAATCCTGAGAAAGACCTTAACTGGCCTCTATTTTTAGGATTTATATTGGAAGGGAAAATCTACCAGAAACAGCCCCATCTCCACAAAGCCAGCAAAAATATGTCACTTTGGATCATGTGAGGAGGGGTTAAGCAGATCGTGAAATGATCACTGGACCCTAACTCACCTTGTAGCAGTCTAGAGCTAGATGACCTAAATGAAGATCCAGATCAATGACCAGCAAAACGAGCATTGTGGGCAAAGGGAGCGAAGAAGGCAAAGTCCACCCTTCCAACACATTTTCCTCCAATGCACAGAATAATTTATTCAGAAATGCCGGCTCTCTTTGCTTCTGAGCCCTCTGATTTATGGACAGTTCATCTGTTTCATATAAAGTGCCCCGAGTAGAACAACAACCTATGTCCTAGCAAAACACAGGCCTATTTTCATAAATCATTTCCAATCTATTGGGTATCTTGCACTGAATTTCTATTCAATCCAGGGAGATTTTCTTCTCCTCCCTCAGACTGTCATGTGTGGAGCTAGAAGAAAAAAAAAAAAAAAGAAATAAAAGGAAAAAAAAAAAAAGGACAGCATTTTAAGGCTTTGGACCATTTTATAGAGACTAATACCTACTATCCTATTAAAGCCAGAAATCTAGTTCTCTCCCCGCAATTTGACCCCAATGCAAAGCTCATTTTCCACATTTCAATCAATCCCATTTAGGAGGGGAATGATATCTATGCATATTATTCTCCAGTGGTTTCCATTTTCAGGAGCAAATCACCATATGCTGAAGGAGACATAATGAGGCACTTGTTAAATGGGAAATTTACTAAATATTTCATTACCAATGATTGGTGGGCAACCTCTTGGCAGACTGCAAGTTTCTCTAAATCCTCTGTTTTCCTGAGGAAACTCCTTCTCATCAAATGTACTTTCTGCTGTCTCTTCACAGGCAGAAAAGATAATTGTGATTAAACAGGAAATGACTTTTGAATGGAGCTTCCACCAAAGGACACAATGAGGGCATTAGGAAGACTGGATAATCCTGCTGCAGGCACAAGGAATGTTACCACACAAGGGCATCTTGCCCTTTCAATAAATTAACTGGTGTGGTTATTAAGCATGAACTTGGTGGGGATCTCACTGCAACTCCCACCCACAACTGAAAGATTATTTGAAGAGATCAGATCATATCAACCACTAGAGGATTCTGGGAGTGTTAAGCAAATTCAAAACTATTCCTACTGTTTTTGAGAAAGGTCCCAGTCCAAAGAAGCAGCTATCTGGAGGCAGGATCATGATGGCCAGAGTCTTTTGATATCACTCAGGATTTAGAGCTCTCTTTCTTTCTTTCAGTGTCTGCCCTTCACTTGTAACTCCCACCTACTAAAAGGTAGCAGGTCAATAGAGTGGAAGATCTGGGTTGGAGTCTCAATCCTAAAACTTACCAGCTGTGTGACCTTGGAAATTCAGACCATAAACAAAATGGGGAATATGGGTGAGGTGGGAAAGTTTTTTTCTTTCCAACAATAATCCCAGGAAGAGGGAGATTCCAGTTTCTTGGAGCCCCAATTAAACAGTTAATGTTTTGTACCAACTCCCAACATAGGAAGGTGGTAAGAATAAGAGTCTGCTATGTCTTTAGACCTCATTTCTACATGTGAAGGTGTTATTATATGCCCTCTATGAGTTATAGAATTGTTGTAAGAAGTCAACTCTCTTATCATCTATTGCCACCATACCTTCTCTCACTCTATTTAAATTTCTCTATTTAATAATAAATTTCCTTTTCCTAAAGGCCAGGGTTTCATTGCCTTCCAAGGGACCCTTTGATAATGCAACAAATAGAACAACTGTGGAACTTGACACCTGAATTCTGTGTGACACTTATTGGACAAATCATTGGACTTCTCTGGACATCAGCTTCCTCTTCTATTGCATAGAGGAGAAAGGTATTCAAGATGATGGTAGACATCCTTTCCTACTTGAAGACTCAATAATTCTGTGAATTTAATACACACAAATCAGAGAGGAATAGGGAGATTTTTCTCTAATGTATTAAGCAGCATGTAAGTATCTGAGGAATAGCTTTATCTGGACAATGGCTCCATTTAGGCCAAAGGATTCTGGGAGTGAGAATCTATGACCAAGGAGAAAAGAACAGAAACAGGAGCCATTAATTCCCTTCTGTAAGATACTGGATTAAGATAGAGATAAGGAAGGTTGAATCATCCTGCAGCTAAGACCCACATTATTTCTCACTTGGCTTATTTCAATCACGTCCTGACTGGTCTACATTGCCACTAGCCTCTCTTCTCTCCAATTCATCCTTTACAAAAGTGTCAAAATAATTTTCCTAAGCTACAAGGTCTGACTTTATCACTCCATCACTCAAAAACCTTCCATGATTCTTTTTTTTCCCTTTAGGATAAAATATACATTTCTTTTTAAAAAATTTTTTTATTTATAATTTTTTTCACAATATATATGCATGAGTAATTTTTTATAATATTATCCCTTGTATTCATTTTTCCAAATTATCCCTTCCCTCCCTCTACTCCCTCCCCTAGATGAGAGGCAATCCCATACATTTTACATGTGTTACAATGTAACCTAGATACAATATATGTGTGTAAATACCACTTTCTTGTTGCACATTAAGTATTAGATTCCGAAGGTATAAGTAACCTGGGTAGATAGATAGACAGTAGTGCTAACAATTTACATTCACTTCCCAGTGTTCCTTCTCTGAGTGTAGTTATTTCTGTCCATCATTGATCAACTGGAAGTGAGTTGGATCTTCTTTATGTTGAAGATTTCCACTTCCATCAGAATACATCTTCATACAACATTGAAGTGTACAGCGATCTTCTGGTTCTGTTCATTTCACTCAGCATCAGTTGATGTAAGTCTCTCCAAGCCTCTCTGTATTCCTCCTGCTGGTCATTTCTTACAGAACAATAATATTCCATAACCTTCACATACCATAATTTACCTAAGCATTCTCCAATTGATGGACATCCATTCATCTTCCAGTTTCTAGCCACTACAAAAAGGGCTGCCACAAACATTTTGGCACATACAGGTCCCTTTCCGCTCTTTAGTATAAAATATACATTTCTTAAGCTGATACTGAAGACCACAGTCTAACTCATTTATAAATTTCCAGACTTATTCACATTTCTCTTCACATACTCTAGATTCCAGTCAAACAGGGTGATGCACTGTTTCTGAAACTCATCTACATCTGTTGGTCATTTGGGGGAAAGTCTCCCATGTATGGAAGGCATTGCTTCTTCATCTCCACTTACTAATATTCTCTGCCTTCAAGCTCAATTAAAATGGTCTCTTCCTTGTAAAGCTCCTGATCCTCCTAGTTGAATGAACTCTTCCCACCTCCTTAAATTTTCTTTTACTGTTTTATCTAGATTTTTAATTTGCCCCTATCACGTTCTATCTCAAATCAGAGCTATTGGTTTATATGTTATATTTCTCCCTTGTTAGATTATAAGTCTTGTGAAGGGTCGGCTGCAGAGCTGACTGCTGGGAACTTTCTGTGGGCAGAGGGAAGCCGAGGTTGGAGAGAAGGGGAGCAGCCCTGAGGAGGACAGTCAAGGCAGCTCCCAGCAGATGGCCTTAATTTTCCCAGCGAAGTGGGAGGATAAATCTTGAGCTCTTAAGTGACGATTTGGGGGGGTGGGTCGGGCTTAGGGGAGTGGCTGTGGAAGAGATGGGGTGCAGACAAGAATAGAGCTGCTCCCCCACCCCCACATGGTTCCTGTGGCTGCCAAAAATATGGGAGATTGGTTAAGATAACATTAAGGCAATATTAAGGGGCTGGCTTTGGAATCAGAGTTCGGAATGGGTTCAAATCTTCCTTCTGCTGATTGCTACTTATATGGTCTTGTCCAGATCACTTTACTTTCTGGGGCTTTTGTTTTCTTATCTAAAAATGAGAGAGTTAAAGGATAGATAGATGGTGTAAAAGATAAGAGCTCTGGAGTCAGGAGACCATAAGTGCAAATCTTAATACTTCCTAGTGTGTGACTCTGGGCATGTCATTTGACTCTAATTGCTTTGCAAAAGAAAAAGTGAAATAAAATAAAAATAACAAAAATGAGAGAGTTGGATGAGATGGTCTCTGAGGTCCCTTCCAGTTTAAGAACTATGAACCTATGAGGTTAATGGCTTATTTTGTCCTATAACATGTCTCCAACATTGGGATGTTGTCTTGAAGATTACTGTTGAGCTGCCAGGAATCATCTTAAAAGATTAGGCAATTACTCTAAAATAGACACCTTGGTCTCTCCTAAAAGCATATTACAGATCTATTATGAATGAAATCAATTAAGCTCTGAGATCCTATTGGTATCTGGGACCTACATTAGCTGTCTTAGTAATGAGCTCTTGCTACCTGTGCTGTAAAATCAGTTAGCCAAGTTAGCATTTATTAACCACCTGCTCCAACCCAGGTACTGTCTTAGGTACTGGGCTAGCAAATAAAAGGCAAAAGGTAAACCCTACTCTTAAAGAGCTCCCAAGCTAATTGGGAAGGCAGATAAACTAAAAACTGGCTAGATTGGAGACAGTCTCCAAAGCAAGGAAGTATGATTAGGCAGGACTAGAACAGGGTTCTTGCAGAAATTGAGGCTTTTTGGACGAGAACAGAAGGAAGTCAGAGGAGCTAGAAGGCAGAGATGGGGGAAGAAGGAGGGAGTCCCAGACCTTGAGTCCAGCCAATGAATACATTCAGTTAGGGAACGGAACCTCTTGTGATAAAAACAGATAAAATGTCAGTGTCACTGGCTTGCAAAGCCCATGAATGGGATAAGGTGTGAAAGAACTGCAGAGGAGGATAGAACTGGATTATGAAAGTTTATGAATGTGAAACAAAAAATTTAATATTTGGTCTTGGAATGAATAGGGAACAACTAAAGTTTTATCAAGTTGGGGAGTGCCTGATTTGTTCTTTAGGAAGACCAGTTTGATAAAGGAGCAGATTAAATAGTAATCAAGATGGGAGACACTCGAGCCAAACAACAGTGATATGGTAAAGTTAGGAGATTTTCTTTTTTTTATCTATGCTAAAGTTACTTCTTTCTAATATTTGGGGGATCCTCCCTAGATCTAATATCCTACAATTGGGAAAAGATATCCATGTTCTCTCTGTCCTAGATGATTTTATGTATTGTGCTCACTTATCTCATCAGCCGTTTACTTACCAGATAGAAAAGTCCTAAGCTTTTATATCTTTTCTCAAATGAGACCTCTTTTGTTCCCTGGATCATCTTATCTGTCTTTGGACCCTCTTAAGCTTTGTTATGTCTTTCTTGCATATTTCTATGCTTGAATGTTCTGGATCCAGAAATCCCATCATTTTGTGCAATGACAGCATAATAACTTGAATTTGAATTTGCATTTGCTGTTCTTCTCTCTGCTATCCAGCATGGAGTTGTTTTGGCAAAAGAGCCCAATGGGCTGATGCTCTGGGGGAAGAGTTTATAATAACTCAAATGCTTTTCTGGGTTTTAAGTAGGACTTTGCACACTAACCACATTACTTAGAAATGCCTTTCATTCCTCCCTTCTCTGCAATTTGTTAGGGACAGGGTCCTACAGATTCTGACTACATGGTCCATTGACCTCTGACCCAGATATGTCTATGAGAAGAGAGATACCATAAATCATCACTTACTTTGCAATACAGAATAATCATCGGAAAATTTTCAGTGCTTATAAGATCACAGATTAAAAGAGAGACAGATAAACAGATGATAGATAAATGCTGTTAGAGAAACAGGCAGACAAAAGGAGATGATAGAATATCATCTATTAAAAAGTTAGAAACAAATAAATAAATAGATGATACATAAATATTAGAGAAACAGAGGTAGATGATAGATAAATGGATAGATGGAGAGGTAAATAAGTAATATTAAAGAAACATACAGAGAAAGAAATAGACAGACTTAGAAAGGTAGCCAAATAGATATCAATAGACTGATAGAGGAACATTTTTTGAGTGCAATTCAAGAATTGTATTACACAGTTGACTCACATACAAGCAAATAAGATAGTTCCTGTCCTTAAGAAGC
Source organism: Sminthopsis crassicaudata (assembly GCF_048593235.1). Classification (NCBI taxonomy): domain Eukaryota; kingdom Metazoa; phylum Chordata; class Mammalia; order Dasyuromorphia; family Dasyuridae; genus Sminthopsis; species Sminthopsis crassicaudata. The sequence continues at coordinate 729,052,649 of NC_133617.1, forward strand.
TTACATTCTAAAAGGGGAAGACAACAGATATATTTCTGCTGGGGGAAAAAAAAAGAGGAGAAGAAGGAAAGGAGACTTTTAGAAAGCAATGCAGAGTTTCACCCACAAGAAGCAGGGGAACCTGAGTTTGAGTCCAAGTTTCTAGAGGAGACATGGTTAGGGAGTTCAGCTATGGGGAAAAGACTAGAAAAATAACTCTGTGTTGTCAAATGTTTCAAACTCTTCATTTTTTAGATGTGAGACATGAGAGTTAGACAGACTAAATACTTTGCCCAGTTAGCCAGTGGCCAGTGGCCATTTTAAAGCCTAAGTAGTTGGGATGCCGAACTCAGAATTCAGAAACTCCTCCAAGATGTACAAATGCAGATTCATGAAGAGAAGAGCCAATTAGGAACACCAGGCCCATATTGAGTATTGCCAAGCTGAGAAGTTTCACCTACCTAATTTTTTGTCTTCTTTCCATCAATCACAATCAACTGTAAGAAAGCAGTGAAGAGGTCCAAAATCTAACAGAAGCCCTCAAACCCTACTTCTTCCAGGTATTTTTATAGCTCATTATAAATAACTCAAACATGGGATGGAGGTTGATGCCTTCATGAGGGCCAATGGCAGCAAGGACTGCTTTATCCGACTGTGGTTCAGCTGCCTTGCTTTATTACTATGACAACACAGCCTCCCTTTTAGTAGGGTCAAAAATCAGAATTCTCAGTCTCAGTGGTTAAGGCAGTCCCTAAAAGAATTGACTGGAAGTTCAATTCATAGATCAAGCTGCTTTCAAAAGATACCTACTGAGGCAGCTAGTTGGTGTAATGGATAGAACACCAGTCCTGAAGTCAGGAAGACTGAGTTTAAATTTGGTTTCAGACACTTAAAACTTCCTGGCTATATGACCCTGGACAAGTCACTTAACCCCAATTGCCTCAGCAAAAAATAAATAAATAAATAAAACAAACAGATACCTGCTGCAAATGTCTTTATGCAGGGGCACAAAGAATGGTCTTTCCTGAAAGAGACAATAAGATCTATGAAAGGTCATCACATTGATTCTATAAACACCTGACTTTTTCACAGATCCTTTGTTGTTTTTCTTGTTACTTTCCCTAAAATATCATAATAAGCATATCTCAGTAATAAGTTTCATCATGGACTTTGTCATCATCATCGATTCAAAGTGATTTTGGACCACAGAGATCATCCAGTCTTTCCTCCCCCATTTTCCTAATGAGGAAAATGAGACTTCCATTGGAGAAGTGGAAAATGAGAACTCCATTGGAGAATTTTGATTTAATAAACATTTACAAACACCTGCCTGTAAATGCATAGCAATAGGAACACAGACAGTGTTTAAGATTATAATTAGAAAATAAAGTACTAAAAGAAACAAATGAATACAGACCATCCTGATGTTGGAGGGGAAGAATTTTAGATCCATATTTGTTTTCCTCATTTCTTTTCCTTGCATCATGGTACCAAGCATGTTAAAGGACTCCAGAAGACTGTAGTATAGTAGAAAACATACTGAATTTCGAGCCATAAGAACCTGAGTTCAAATTCTGCCTCTGACACTTATTAGGGATATGACCTTGGTAATTTACTTCTTGTCCTTCATGAAGAGTGGCACTCGATGACCTGTAAAGTCCCTTTTGATTTTGATCCTATGACCTCTTTAGGGTATCCACCAACAGTTCCCTATTGATACTGATGATATCCAATGACATCAAAAAAGGGATCTATCAATGTCATGTTTCTTTTAGAACTGGATGGGAAAGCCATCTTGAGCTGATACAAAATCCACTTTCTAGCTAGAGGTCGATTCCATTTCTAGAACAGAGAGCAACTGTGTTGACTCTTTCCCCAGACCAGTTCTAAAGACAGGTAATTCCAGTTGGTGGATAATCAGACCGCAGGAATTAACTGTCTCTAAACTTTGCTGGAGGGAAAACAGAGACTCCTATTGTAAGGGATTAAGAATTGAAAAACAGGCCACAAGGTGATAAAAGTAATACTCTTCCTCTCTTGCACTGAATATCTTTTTATTCAATTGCTCAGGCATGTTAACAAATTCTTCCTAATTTTTTTTTATTGTTATTCATTATTCCTTTTAGGGAGAGTGAGTCATGGAGTGTAGCTTGTTTATCCCAAGGCCATACAAGGCCATCTCTGTCCCAGAGAAGTGGTAATATGGAATTTAGCAACTGGGCCCTTATTGTAACTAATTGTCTTTGTACAAACTCACTGTCCTTTCAGAATTTAGTCTGCTTTGTATTATCTGCACAGGGGTGACCTCCTTTGTGGTTTTTCCCCAGAAATTTTTAAATCCTAGTCCAGCTTCTTGGGGAAGGCAGGAAATGGTAATCAAAGAGCCAGACTATATATGTCATCCCCAATAAGTTTCTTGAGAGCAAAGATTGTTCCATTTTTGCCTTGGCGGCCCTAGTGGCTGGCTTATAACGAGAACTTAATGAATGCTTGTGGCTGGGCAGATTGTTTGAAGTCCCAGATCTATTTACAAGTGAATCGATTTACCTGCCTGAGCCTCAGTTTCTCCATCTGTCCAATGGAGGTCATACAGTTCTCATGGCTGACTACACAGGGCTATCGAGGGGAAAGCTCCCAGTATCAGTGTAACCAAGTTCTCAGGTTTGAGGACCATAGTCTAGGAAAGGCATTGATTAACAGGAAGGCCTAGCTGAATGTTGCAATCCTCCGGTTTATTTCTTACAAAGCTAGGCCGAATATGTGAGGGATGCTCAGCCAGATTCAGGGATGAGACAACAGCCATCTTCAAGTCCTAAAAAGGTTGACATTAGATGGGGTTAGACTTGTTTTGTTTTACTCCAGAGGATAGAACTAGAAGTAATGGGAGAAGTCTCAAAAAAGCAAATTGAGTCTTGATATTGTAATGCTGGAGAAACTGAGGCAAGATAGAGATTAGAGAGTATTTAATAATTTATTTAAAAGGGAGAGATTTACTGGGACCAAATGGATCCATGGTTTGGTCCCAGGGCTGAATGAAACTATCATCTCTAAGAATCCAGCCAACAATGTGAGTTCTTAATGACATATATACACCTGGCTCAGACTCAGGGGGTAGACTGAGGCAGGGGTGGAGTCAGGGTGCTGAGAATGGGAACAGGACTCTCCTGTCTTGATAAGACTGTGTCTGACATTCTGGTAGCTTGGGATGGGGAGAGGTATTCTGATATTCTAAAACATAAGATTTTTTTTTATCCTTATCAAAAAGTCTGATAAAGAAGAAGGGGAGGTTTTGCAGAACTGAGCTTTGAGTTGACAATTATAAACTGAAGCAGAACAATTAGAGAAACTGAGTTAGGACTGGGTCAGGATAATTAGGGAAACTGAGTCAGGACAATAAACGAGAACTGTGGCGCACAATATCAGGAGAAGTCTCCCAATGATTAAAGCTGTTCAAATGTTTCAGGGAACAAGGAACTCCTTCTTATTGGAGGATTTCTAGCAGAGAAAGAATAACCAGTCAGATACGTTATATCAGGAATTCCTTTCTGTTGTGGACAAAAGGGATAGGTCCCTTATCTATGATTCTATGAATGCAAACAGACTTTAATATTCGCCTGAATACCTCAGAATAAAAAGAAAAAGGCACACTACATGTCCAAGACAATGGATAGGGCCTTCTCCTACCTTCCCTACTACTCTCCCATTATCTGAGATCAGTAAGAGTTGACTACCTTAACTAAGGAAGACAAGATACTGTTTGAAACCAGACAGAATTTCCTCCCACAGGGTTCTACACTCTTCTCTGCTTCCTCCCTTCCTCCTTCCCAAGATTCAGCCCCATCTATACAAAATCATGAAGGGAGAAATCTTGTCCAAATGTATTCCCTAGGAATCAGGAAACGTCCCCGAAACTTATTTTTTTGCCATCTCAACATTTCCAAATTCCAATCAATAAGCATGTATTAAGCACCTACTATGTGCCAGGCACTATGCATGGATTTGGGTATACAAAGACAGAAACAAGCCAATTCCTTCCCTCAGGAGCTTACCTTCTATTGAGGAAAAACTACATGGATATAGATAAGTAAATACATGATACTTACATAGTTTTTTTTTGGGGGGGACAGGGAAAGATCAACAATAACTCAGGGTAGGAGGAGGCCCTTGACTTAAGCCTCCAAGGCCTGCCAAGAGAGCAGATCTGAAGCCGACTATAGCATTAAGACAAATAGTCTTCATAAAGATGGGCAGAATTTTCTCATGAACAGAATATCATATGGTTTAAAAAAAAAACCCTGCAATAAATTAATTAGAATAAAACTAATCAGATGATGATGATGAAAGAGGTTTATTTTCCTCCTTACTTTCTCAAGAAAATGATGGTCTAAAACTTAATTCCATTCAACCAAATTTTATTAAGGGCAAAGTACCATGTCAGGCACAATACAATTCTTCTTTTCAAGAAGCATAGGGGCAGCTAGGTGGCACCGTGAATAGAGTACCAGTCCTGAAGTCAGGAGGACCTGAGTTCAAATGTGACCTCAGATACTTAACACTTCCTAGCTGTGTGACCCTGGGGAAGTCACTTTCCTCCAACTGCCTCAGCAAAAAAAAAATAAAAATAAAAATAAATTAAATTCTCCATGAAAAAATGTAGCAGATCTGGATTCAAATGTCCTCTCTGCCACTCTGTATCTGTGTAACATTTAACTACCCTAGAGTAGACACTTAATATCTCTTCCCCATTTTCCTCATTTATGAAATTTGGGGGTGACTAAATAGATGATCTCCTACGTCCCTTCTTCTTTTAAATCTATGATGCTAATACAAAGTAAGGGGGCAACTAGGCACATATTGGACAGAGTTCCGGGAAGACTCACCTTCCTGAATTCAAATATAGCCTCAGACACTTAGTAGTTGTAGGACCCTGGGCAAGTCACTTAACCCTGTTTGCTTCAGTTCCTCAACAGCAAAATGGGCTAGAGAAGGAAATGGCAAACCACTCCAGTATCTCTGCCAAGAATACCCCAAATGGGATCAGGAAGAGTCAGATGTGATTGAAATGACCCAACAATTGCAACAATGCAGAGTAGTTTTGGAGGAGAAGACATGACAAGAGGAATAACAGGGAATGGAAAAAAAGGAGTGTTTCTACCTTCCCCAAAGGAAGAGGCAGGATTCTAATCTGCCTCTGGAGCATCCACCCTAGAGAAGCCATAGATCTTTCACAGTACGTTGACCACATTAAGTCCTGCTACCATGGAAAGGGGATTGGTTTAGGGGTCAGAGAACCATGATTCAAGCCGTTCTTTCTAACATTAGCAAGCTGTATGACTTTGAGCAAATCACCAAACCTTTCAGCCTCGGTTTCTTCATCTATAAAATGTGTGGTTTGGACCAGACGTCCTATGAGGTCCCTTCCAGCTCCATCTATTATCCTGTGATCTTTTGCCCATACAACAGAGCTTGGAGCAATCCTCTAGAGTTCACATCCCAAACTAGCTGGGTTTTATGCCTGAAACTTTCCTGCTGCAGACCCACTCAAGTAGTAAAACAGCCTCTACTAAATGGTGTGGCTGCCTCTCCTGAAAATGAGTGGGAAATGTCAGCCATAATTCAGAAAGCTCAGTGCCACGGGCTTAGAGAAGAGGTGGCGGGCACTTAATGAGAATCCAATGCAGGGTAATATAAGCAGCAGTGTGTATCCTGATCTCAGCACACAGGGAATTACATACATAAACAGAATAAGATTTGATTTTATACCACACTTCTCTTCCCCAAAGTGTCCCGATGAGTTTTATAAAAGGACGAGTGAGTTAGTCAATCACCAGTAGCAGAATGTCTCTGGAGGTGAGCAAAGCCATCACAATGGATGGAGCCGTAAATCACTCAGGGCCTCGGACAGTAGAACTGGTTCTTGGGAGACAGCTTATAATGACCATGATTCAGGATGGCGGCAGGGGCTGATTTCACAAATATTATGAGATAGGCTCTTATCTTTGGCCCAACCAACTGCAAATTGTTGGGTTGGCCCAGTTGTTAAGTCTCTTCCTCTTGATATCACTTTGTATTGATCTGCCTTTATACATTTTGTATCTACCCAATGGGATGTAAGCTTCTTGGGACAAGAATCGTTTTGTTTTTCTCTCCATCTCCTTAGCTAGTGTTGTTCCCAGTATATAGCGGATGCTTAAAAAGCAATTCATCAGTCCGACATCTTGAGACCTACATTTCCTTATACCACCCATGGCCCAGAGAAAGAACACCCCTGACCTCCCCCCTCCCCACCATGAGGTTCCTGCCCTACCCTCACACAGACTGGGAATCAGATAAAGCAGTACTCAACATCTAAAGATGGAAATGAACCGTTCCACACTCTGCCTCACTGAGCCCTCCACCTCACGTAGGGCCCTGAGGAAAATGTCCTAACTAAAATTTAAGTAAGACATGTCTGAAGTCTCCTCAAAAGAGATTAATAGGGATCATTCTAGAAAAGTTCTCCAATATGTAAATGGTAGGTATTAGATACAGAAGTTTTTTTTTTTTCAACCTCAAAAGAAATGTTTAAAACATAAAAGACTTATAAGCATACATTAATTAACATGCTTAAAATATAAACTATAACCAATCATCCATTACGTTCTTTGAACAGATTAAAAACTCCTAGGAGATCTCTGGAACTTCTGATTAGATGTCATTCTCCCCCAATCTGTACTATTGGAGCACAAGCTTAAAGTCCAAGTTTTGTAGCAAGAAGGAGGAGGAAGAGAAGTAAGAAGAAAAGGAGGAGGAGGAAGGGGTGAGAAGAAAAAGGAAGAGGAGGAGAAAAAGGAAAAGAAGAAAGAAGAGGAGGAGGAAAAGCAGGAGGAGGGGAGGGAGGGAAGGAGAGATGGACAGGCAGAGACAGAGAGAGAGATGGAAAGAGAGACAGAGAGACAGAAAAAGAGCCACAAAGAAACACAGAGAGACAGAGAGAGACAGAAGCAGAGAGATGGAAAGAGAGACAGAGACACACAGTTTTCTCCTTATTCCCTTATTCCCTTGGCTAGTTACTAAAGGAAGGGGCAGCTTTCCTGGCTCAGTCACCAATCATGTCTGACACAGCTTCCCTTGTCAAAGAGGCCGAGGGACTCACCAGTTTTTTGTTTCTAATAAATCTCCTTCAATAACATCCTACAAGTCTCATTTGGGCCTAATTACTGCTGCTTCATTTCTTCTCTGCAATGTGATGGGCTCCCAGTGTGACTGAGGGGCTCACAGATGTAAAGCTGAACTGGATGTCTGGGGCAGGCTGGCTCTGGCGCCTTATTTCACTGATGAGGAAGGCAAGAGAGGGGGAGCAGATTACCTGAGATCACACAGGTGGTAAATAGCAGACACAGAATCAGAACCAAAGTCCTCTGCTCTTTGAACCCTACTCTCGGAACAGTGCACCAACTCCACAGACACAGAAATAGATCTAAATGGGACGGACACTCGGGGGAGACACATACGCGGTCATTTTCTTTCTCTGACATGAATGTTATCTGATTCGCTACAAACTCTTTTCAAAGACATTCATATGCTGTCAAGGTGGAAGTTAATAAGCAATATATCTCCATTCTTTTTCTCAGAATCCTCCATCCTGACCTCTGAAATCCAGGAGGAGGATGATTAAGTCTGGTAAAATTACACAGATGGAAACATGTAAAGAGAGTTGGGGGGGCAAGGATGGAGAAACTGATTGATAAAGGCCATTGGGGAAAAGGGTCTTTTACAGGTGGTAGATATGTGACAATTCAGTACCCCAAATTCCCCATCATGTATGTGTGTCTAATAACAGTATGCATTCAGGACTCATATAGTAAACATTTAAAACCATTTTGGTTATTGCTGATTAAGATGAGAATGGGGCAGATGGAGGGGGAAGGGCAGAAACAGAGACAGAGACAGACACACACACACATATCTTTGACTACAAATCTTGCCCGCCTGTGGGTGAATTCCATTTAAAAAGCATTTATTAAGCACCTACTGTGTACTGGGCATTTTGGTAGAGTCTGGTATATGAAGATAAAAAAGATATCACTCCTGCCTTCTGAGAACATACAATGTTTGATGTTCACAGATAAATAAATGCAAAACAAAACCAAAGCAACACAAAGTGATTTCAAGATAGACAAACCATTAATAGTTGAGGGGAATAGGAAAGATCTAGTGTGGGAGGTGGTTACACTTTAAAGTAAAGTAGAAATTTTATGAGACTGAAGAACCAACAAAATATATCAATTTTGGAGCAGCTAGGTGGTACCGTGGATAGAGCGCCAGCTCTGAAGTCAGGAGGACCTGAGTTCCAATCTGATCTCAGACAAGCTGTGTGAACCTGGGCAGGTCACTTAATCCCAATTTGTGTGTGTGTGTCTGTGCGTGATATATACACACTACACACACACACACACACACATATATATGTATATGTATATATATCTGTAGATGTAGATAGATAAATAGATGATAGATAAATAGATCAGTCTCTGTTCTCAGCAGGATTACTTTCTACTGGTGGAGAGAGACACAGGATGGAAATAAATGTTTACCAACAAAAAGTTCATCTCAGCTTGTTTAGGACCCTTGGCCTGAACTGACACAGCCCCATTTCTTTTTCCTGTGTTATTGATTAAGAGGAAGAGAGACTTGCATGGGGGAATGGAGGGGCAATACTGAGGCTTTTAGAGAAATTTCCTTTAAGGTCTAAAGAATGGGAGAAAACTCAAGACATGGGCCACTGAAAGAGGGTTTGGGGATGTGTCTAAAAGGTTACAAACACAAATCCCCTCAATATCTCTTGACTGTTTAAGAACACTCTTGGAAAATTGGTGTCTCAGATATGAGCTCCTGAAGGATGTTTGTTAGTCAATGGCATTCTTGAGAGCCCAATAGTCTGAAAATGTCATCCATAATGGTGGCATAGAAGGAGATTAGATAGGGGAGGATGTGAGTGGAGCGCTAGATTTTGGATGAAAGAACTACTTTGGATTAATACAAAATGCCCAAAGAGTGGGCAGCCAATTGGAACTTTATTATCAAAGGATTGGCTCATCCCAGACCTTATGAGCACAAACAGTATAAGCAGGTGACACAGTTCCCATGTAGATTTTGGAGCATGTTGTAATTGATGCTGGTCTGCCAACATATGATGAAAAAAAGGACTTTTGATTGGCAGCTGAGCTAGAAATGAGATGCACTAAAAAGATATTAAGTGGCTGACTATTGTTTCCTGGTTGTATTTGAGTGAGAAGACAAGGTCAGCTGACTTTGTAGACTTCCCTTGAAAAGAGGGGCTTTGAATCTTTATCTCCTTAGCTAGACTGTCACACTATGGGTACCTATCCACAGACCTTCCAGAGCCCAGATTTTTATTCTAAAAACTGATGGCCATCAGCAGGAAGAGGAGGTCTGAAGGGTAGAGATTGTCCTTTTGGCTACAACCAGTGAAATACTATATGTCAATCACTTTGATAACCTTAAAATGCTATGCAAGTATAATGATGATGAGGAGGAGGAAGAGGAGGAGGAAAAGAAGGAAGATGGTGGTGGTGATGAAGGTGATGATACTACATATTGTTCCAACCCATCAATCATTAATTAATTAATTAATTGAGTTCTCCCAGATGACAGGAAGTGCCTCTCTATCATGCATCTTCAGTGTGAAATTTCATGAAATATAATACAGCTGTGAAGATAGAGAACCTCAGTTCAGATCTCATCTCGAACTTGCTAACCTTGTGATCTGACCATTTAGTACCAAATAGTGACCTGTGTAAGTAGAATCCAGGTTAACAGACAGAAGAGGAGGCTGTCTATTGGTATTATTTCTGTATTTTGAGAAAACACAGAATCATGGACTTTAGTATCCAGAATAACTTGCCTGTGGTTATGATATGTGTCATTGACCCTCTTTGAGAACCAGGGACAAACAACAAATCAAAGGATTTTGCCATATGGGTTTCTACAAACTATACATACATATATGCTTACATAAATATATATGCATACACAGATACATAAGTGAGCATCTTTGCATATACACATACATGTATATAGGGTTGCTATACATTATATTGATATATATGTATACATACACAAACATGTATGTAGAATTTCTTTGCATACACATATTCATATACACATAATATACACATGTATATAGGGTTTCTTTGCATGTATGTATTAGTATGTATGTATATATGTAATAAATGTATGGAGAGTTTCTTTGCACATACATATTCACATATGTGTATATATACATGTGTATAGGGTTTCTTTGCATGCATGTATTCATAGATATATGTATATATGCAATAATGTATGGAGAGTTTATTTGCACATACATATTCATATATATGTATATATACATATACATGTATGTAGTTTCTTTGCATACACATATTTACACATATGCATATGTGCACATGCATGTATGTAGAGTATTTTGCATATACATATTCATATATATGCATATATATGGTTTCTTTGCATATACATATTCATATATATCTGTATTTATACACACACACACATATATATATATATATATATATATATATATATATATATATATATATATACATATATACATGTATCTAGGGTTTCTTTGTATACACATATTCATATATATGTATATATACACATACATCTATATAGGGTTTTTTTTGCATACACATGTTCATATATGTATATTCATATATGAATAAGTGTATGCAAACCAACCCCATACATTTTAATTTTCAGAGTCTGTAGCTGGTCTACATGTCACTTTACCAACAAAGTTGAAGCTTGCAGGTCACCTTGGCTTAGCCCACATGCTGCACGCTCAGCTGATGGGCAAATTTTTCAAATCATGAGCACTTGCTCTGCCTCACGCAGCAAAGTATGCAGATGGAGAAACCAATCTCCCTAAACCTGCCAAAAAGGAAGGATGCCGATAGGAGAAAGATGGCTCAAACAGAATTGTTTGGCTACATTTTGCTAAACACCATTTTTCTCCTGGAGGGAAAAAATGAAAGGTTGAAGCTTTAATACTCAAGTAAACATTATTGGTATGTGTATGGTATGCACTCCAACTCAACGGGCACTTTTTTTTTCCTTTTTAAATGTTTTATGGATGTCCTTTTCTATTTCTATGTCACTATTATTTCCCCATGATTCTCCTTATCATTCAACAAAACTCTCTCTCATCACAAGTACAACCAAGCAAAACAAATCAGCACGTGTTTGGAAAGGAGCAGCTGTATTCCATACCTAAAATTTTGTCCACCTCTCTTTGTATCTGCAGTACTTAGCACAGGTCTGGCACATAGCAGATGCTTGATAAATGGCGGTTGATTGATTGATAGATCAGTTCTGAAACCCCAGCTGGACACTGTATTGATCAGTGTTCCAAAGTTTTTCAATGATTTCCTTTACATTATTGTGGTTATGCTATCAAACACTTTTATTTTACATCTCCAGAGTTTATAACACAATGCTTGGGACATAGAAAGTGCTCTTCCTTTATATAAGGATCCTTTAAATGGGCGGCCATGGTGCAACAGGACATTGAGTGGCCCAGAAGTAATCTCTGTGGATATAGGACTGCCCTTTGGGTGGGATCCTGGCCATATTGAGACAGCTTCAAAATGGGTGACTCTCTCGCTGGTTGGCTGTGTGTGTGACCTCACAGACCCTTTATAAGCCCACTGCAGACAGCAGTCTCTCTCTTTAACCTGGCTCCCTACCTTGGGGTAGTCAAGCCAAGCTGATGGATAGCCAAGAGAGGTAAGGAGTTTGGTAGTGAACATGTGGATCTTCAGACCAGGTGTTCACTAAGGAGTTAACAAGTCAGGGCATTAAGTCAGGGCATTATGTGAGTAGATATAATAAAGGCTTTTAAGATTACATGTGGCTGTTCTTGAGCGTGCTATTGGTTATTAAACTACTATTCAAGAAATTGTGGCCAGAGACCTTTGAAGGCCTCAGAGGAGGTGAGCTGGGTAGAGTTCACACTGCAAAGGTTAGTGGTCAAAGGTACTTTGTTTGGCCTAGGACAGACTAGTAATAGTAACTGCTAGGAGGGCAGTTTACACTTCCAGACACTTACTAGCTGGGTGATTCCAGCACAATCTCTTGATTTCAGTTTCCTCATTTGTAAAATGGGATTCATAATAATAACATCTAATTCTCAGGGCCAAAATGTGAAAATATGGGATAGCCAGGTGGTACAGTGGATAGAGCCCCAGCTCTGAAGTAAGGAGGATCTGAGTTCAAATCTGACCTCAGATACTTAACACTTCCTAGCTGTGTGACTCTGGGCAAGTCACTTGACCCCAATTGTCTCAACAACAACAACAAAGAAAAGTAAAAACATTTTTAAATGCTTTATAACACTATATGAATGGTAGATTATTATTATTATTATTATTACAATTAATTTATTTCCTTCTTCCTCCTAGTTCATTCAAGTCCTTCCATTCTTGAAATGTTTGCTTTCTTTTATCTCTTACAATGCAATCACAATTCATTATATTAATTTAAAATGGCATAGTACACAGCCAAGATATAGCTCATGGAAATTTGGGTTCAAAATCATCAATATTTGGCTTCTAGTCAAGGAGAACCTGAGCAAGTCACTTAATTGCATAGTGCCTTGAGCTACTCCCTAAAATATTAAGTGCTAACTCAGAATTAATCTGCATTGGGAAAGGACATATATTCTCTCAGAGTTCCTTATAGAACCAAAATCTCTGGTTACAAAACAAAGCAACAAATACTCATATATTCTATATATGCTGAGCTATTCTCCAATGAATAGGTGCCTGCTTTCTTTCCAAATCATGGGTACTTCTAAAAATTCTTACAAAAATATATTTGCACATATTGGACCTTGGCTTCAAGCATTTTTCTCCTGCTCTCCCTGATATTTTCCCTTCTCAACTCTACTTCCCTCCTCTCTCAGCTAAAATCTCATCTTCCACAGGCAGTCTTTCCCAACTTCTCTTAAATCTTAAGCCTTCCTTCTGTCAATTACTTCCAATTTGTTCCATTTATTGTTTGTTCATACATATCTGTTTGCTAGCTGTTTTCCCCATTAAATTATGAGCATGGACTATCTTTTACTTTTCTTTGTATCCCTACTACTTAGCACAGTGTCTGGTATATAGTAGTTATATTTGGTAGATTTACATTAATAAATTTTTATTAATTGATGGTTCTTTCACTTTGTCTTTGTCCTCTTTTGGGTATATATACCCAGAACTAGTATTTCATTGAATCGAATGGTAGGTACAAATTATTGACTATTTTTAGTATGATTCAAAATTGTTTTCCAGGTTTATAATTCAGGGATTTAAAAATTTTTTTTCTATTCATAAACTTTTTTCACCTGAGGAATTTTTATATGACTTCGGTTATATAAAATAGGTCAGCAAGTCAAACATTTATTGATAATAAATCACAATTTTGCAACCCCCACATTCAGTTACATAACCCCATATGAGGTCACAACCCACAATTAAAGAAGCTTTGGGCTACTTTAAAGCTTTGCTAACAGTGTATTATCATGAATGTCTTCCCAGAATCCCTCCAATATCTATTATTTTCCTCTTTTTTCATCTTTGCCTATCTGACTGGAGTAAGGTGAAATTTTCATTTTGATCTAGTAAGCATTTATTAAGTGCTAGTAAGAACAAGGCACTTCATGAAACAGAAAACGGATTTGGGTTTATATTATCTTCCTTTTGTCTCCTCCATCAAGCTTTATGGGACTAGAGATTTGCTGGAGCCAGTTCAAACCCTTTAGGAGAGCTGATTGTTAAATTTTCAGTGTGACAATTTGCATCTCAAAAATAGACACAAATTAAAAGAAAAGAGCTCTTGATTTAACCTTTTGCTGTTTGTCTAGGCTTAAGAAAGTGATGAAGACAATGTTATAATGCAGATTAAACTTAAAAGTGGCTCTGGCTTTTTAGGATATTTACCTTTATAGCCTTGCTCAAGACTTATTGTAAAACAATAATTAGATTTATGAACTTGGATCATCCTATCTTTGAATACAGTTTTATAAACTCCTGGAGAATGAGGTCTTTCATTTTTGTGACCTCTGAAAGTGCCTGTCACATAGCATTCAGCTTAATAAAAAACTTGTTTCTTAATTGATTAAATCCAAATATCTTTTTTTTCCCCTCTGTTCTGGGAGTATGCTGCCACCATCTGCAAAATATCTTCTGCCATATACACCTATTCAAAATGACTTCTGGTTTCCTCCTCTCAGCAGACACCTCTGAAGAGGGGTGCATTGTAATGTGCAGAAACTTGTTCCAATTTTGGAAATCCAGACATATTGCTGAAAAGTGAGCCTGAAGATGAAATTGGGCAAATCATGCATATTTCCTGGCCTTAGGTTTTAGAAAGAAAAAATGGAGGTGATGGCTGAAATAAAAAGTACCTGACTGGATAGTCTAAAAGTTTGTCTAATGCAGTTATTTTCCAGTTTCCTTAAAATCTCAATAATTTGGGTCAGTTCTAGAAAGTTTTCTTTTTTTTCTCCCTGCATAGAAATAATTTCTCAAGCAAATGAATAGTTAACAGACTTGCTCAAGAGTAGTTAATGTATTTTTTAAGAAAAAAAATACTTCAGACTTTTGAATCAGCCTCAAAAACTTGACAAGCACAATCCACATCCAAATAATTGACATGCCAATTACAAACCCTTTCTATATATTCATTATAAATTCTCTCTAAGTCTTCTATTGGGTGATACTTAGATTACCTGGCTTTAATTATCAATGTTCTTGAAATTTCAATTCGTAGCTGACATTCGTCTCATGCTCTAAAGTTTGCAATGTACTTAGCATCAATCATCTCATTGTATCATTGCATGAACTCAGGGAGCTGAGCACTTATGGGTATTATTATTCCCATTGTATAGGCAAAGAAAGTGAGCTTTGCCCATATCCACACATTTAAGAAGCGATTTGTAGGCAAATTTGAACCCAGATCTTCTTGGTTATAAATCCAGCATCTCATTCATCATACTACCTCAAAAGGGACAAAAATGTTTTTTTCCTTGTAGTCAATAACCCAGACCATCCACTAATCCCAAGACAAGACATTATCCTCTTGATGTCATTGGTTCTCTTTGAGAACCACCATTAATAACAAGAATTCAAGTTGACTTTCCCAGCTCACTATGTCTGAATTCCTAAAGTGTGATTGCTATTAAAAATCTGAAGGAGTAACAGAGAGATCAGACAAATATTTATCCTCACATCCATCTGCTTCTTCCATTCCCACTGTCTTTAGATCATACATGGAGTGCCACAGCTGTTCTGTTGTGTCTCAGTCCCACATTCACACGCAGCCGTGTTAATAACCTAAATGTGGTTCTTATTGCTGTTCAAATTTGTAGCATTGAAGCCCAGATATTACAGCCTCCCACAATTTTGATGGCACATTGATGGCCTTATAATTCAATATTCAAATGATAATACAGACTAGGTCAATGGGAGGTAACATTATTTTCCCATGGTTTTCTAGGCATGGACCAGTTCAAAAAAACTCATCGAACAATGGCAATTCTGTAACGTAACCAGCCATCTGTTACAAAGCAAATTCAAATGAATCTTCCTCTTATATCAATATGAAGAATTTCAGAAGACTGAAAAATGGGCAACAGCAAGATGACTTTCTAAAATAAGTAATACATCCTCCGCCCCTACCCTCTTCTATCCTTACTATATCTCAAACCATAATAGAAATAAAACTTATAGTAGAGTCAACTGAGAGACATTCAAAATAGAACTAACATTTCCCCAGAATACAAAGCAAGAATTTAACTCTGAAATGAATATTTGTAAAATTTCAATTGCCAAACAAAAAGACATATCCTATTCTTGCTCTGGATTATGTATATATTTATATACAATTCATTTATCATTTCTGGGGCCCCACTGAAGGCAGTATTTGAGTCACACATACAGATACACACAAATGTATAGATTCTTAAGGATGCATCAGCCACAAAAAAAAGAGGTCTCTCCATTCTTTGTAGGTTTGAGTCCTAACCTTTTTCTGATCTCTATTACAGGGATAATATGTTTTTAAAGGTGTTGTTTTTATTAATATATTTTTAAAGATGCTTCTTTATGATAATAACATTTTTTTAAAGATGGCTCTAAAATTTGTGCTCCATTCCCTCTAAAAAAATAAAATATTTTCTTTTTGAACTCAGGAATGTTTTTAAGATTTTCTCAGGATTCTCATTAATTAATTAATTTGACCATTAAAGAACTATATAGATCACATGTCAGCTCCAGGGCTCTTATTTCAACTCCCACTCATACTAACAAATTGGATTCTCAGAGGACAGCTATATCTCCTTTTTAGAATTCTAAGGATGTGCCTGAAGGGCTTTGAGGTTCTTATAATACTATTTCCTCAAGCCCCCATTTTGGTATCTTTGCTTTCAAATGAATCACCATTTATCTTTAGTATTTCCCCAATATCATTGACTAATTCAGTACTTGGAAGCCTTTATCAGTTTAATCAATGAAATCTGGTGCTGAGTAAAAAATGGAAAGGTGGATCAATGGAATAGATCAGGTACATAATGCATAATAGATGATCATAATAAGCTGGTGTTTGATAAACCCAAGATCAAAGATTTTAGGGTCAAAATTCATTATTTGACAAGAACTAGGAAAACTAGGAGGCAGTTTGGCAGAGACTAGGTATGGATTAATATCTCATACTATATACCAAGATGAGAACAGGTGGGGGCATAATTTGGACATGAAGAGTAATGGCATGGGCAACTGAGGAGAACAAAGAGGATTTTATCTGTCATATCTGTAGAAGAGTCTATAACCAAACAAGAAATACAGTGCACACAAACAAGACCAAAGAAACCAAAAAAAAAAAAAATATAAGAAACCGAGAAAATATTTTCATAGCACATCCTCTGATAAAGGTCTCATTTCTCAGACAGATAGAAAACTAATTCAAATTTATAAGAATATAAGCCATTTTCTAAGTGATAAATGATCAAAGGATATGAACAGGTAGTTTTCAGGAAAAGAAAATAAAGTTATTTACACTTATATAAAAGTGCTCTAAATCATTGGTGATTAGAGAAAGGCAATGAAAACAACTCTAAATTATCCCTTCATAGCTATCAAATTAACTGATGGAAAGGAGGTTGAAAAATGCTGGAGGGGATGTGAAGAATTGGAATACTAATACATTGTTGGTGGAATTGTGAACTGATCCAACCATTCTGGAAAATAATCAAAAACTATGCTCAAAGGGCTATAAAAATGTGCATATCCTTTGAGACCAAAAGAAAAGGAAAAGGAACTATTTTTACAAAAAAAAAAAAAAAAAAAGAACCCTGTACAATGATTAACGTGAATGACATATTTTATTCTCAGCAATACAATGAAAAATGCTATCAGAGAAAGAACTGATGGCATGT
Source organism: Sminthopsis crassicaudata (assembly GCF_048593235.1). Classification (NCBI taxonomy): domain Eukaryota; kingdom Metazoa; phylum Chordata; class Mammalia; order Dasyuromorphia; family Dasyuridae; genus Sminthopsis; species Sminthopsis crassicaudata. The sequence continues at coordinate 729,070,116 of NC_133617.1, forward strand.
GAGTGAAGATCAAAGCATACTTTTTTTTGCCTGAGTTTTTTTTTTCTTTTTGTTTGTGTTTTATTTTGTAACATGGTTAATTTTGAAATATGTTTTACATGACTTCATGTGTATAATCTATATCATATTACTTACCTTCTTTGGGTGGAACAGGGAGGGAGAAAATTTGGAACTCAAAATTTAAAAAAAATGAATGTTTTAAAAAGTTACATTATTAAAAATTTAAATAAAATTTTTAAATACTGTGATAGTAAAAAAAAAAAAAAAATAACCAATGAACATCAACAAGAGGATTTTTTTCTGAGAATTGAAACATAAGAACATGATCACTGAATTTCAGCCATACTATCCACTCTAACACTTAGTACCTAGGGAGACTGGGCTCAAACTTAAAATAAATATAACAAATATTTATCCCACTAAATTCACTTCCAAGTCTATTATAACCAATGGCCTGGCTTACCACACAAAGGCTTATAAGCAATTTATTTTTCTTGATCAAATATATCCAGGAAAAAAAAAAAAAAACATAAATCAATCTCCCTTTTTTGTTACATTTAATTTTGAAAAGGCCTTTTTTTTTCACAATGCAACAAGCAGACAAGACATCTTAAAATACCCAACACCTCTATTCCATATTACCAGGAATTTCTAGAAGTAGGATCCCCAAATGTGTATGATCCCAGGACAGAGCCCTCATCGATCAGTTCCTTTTTACAACTACATAGCACATGTTAAGATTTAAAAATAAAAATTACCCATATTATCTCATTTGATTTTCACAACAACCTTATGAGATAAGGATAAACAACATAAAAAGGTTAGACAATACCTATGGTGACTGGGAAACCAAATACCAGAGGCAGAATTCTAATCTAGTAATCCCTCTGGAACTATTCTAACAACATAAGATTTGCTTAGCAATAAAGGGTTAAAAAATGGAAACACAATGTTATTGAAAAAGCTGCTAAAGTGATTATCACTGACCACTTTAAAAGAAGGATACTCAGAATCCCAAATTCGTATTATCAGAAAAATGCAATCATTCATTTTCAAACATATTGAGGCTAGAAAAGAATTATCTAATAGCTATCATTTCTTTAAAAAGTGTTTTAAATCAGATATAAATATTATTTATAATTAACAAATCAACTGTGTTTTTGGATGATTTCAAAGTACTTGAGTTAACCATAAACTTTTTACCTTAAGTAGGGTAAACATTCTCCTTACAAATTGCACTTATAATGTTAATTTTCTTAACAAATTGGATAGCAAATAAGAATGCAAATGGAAATAGACTAACTTATTTCAGAAACATCATAAATTACAATTTTATCATATCAGTTTCTTTTTTCCATCATATCTTATTTTTAAACTAGCAAACATTTATTTTTTCTACCATTTACCCTCTCAGTTTAAAAAAAAAATCTTTTTATAAGAACCATATTTAATTAAGCAAAACTATTCCCCATGTTGTCCATATCCAATAATACATGTTCCATTCTGAATCATGAATCTATTACCTCTTTGTCAAGAGATGGGTTAACACCCTTCTTCATTAGTCCCCTGGAGTTATACTTGGTCATTTTACTTATCAAAGTTCTTAAGTTTTTCAATAACTGTCTTTAAATGTTGTTCTTATTATATAATTTTTCTAGTTCAATTCAATTAACTTTATATCAGTTTATACAAGTCTTCTTAGATTTTTCTGAAACTATCTCTCCACTTCTTACAGCAAAATAGTATTTCATTCATTCCTAAATTTGCTCAGCTTTCCCCAGTTGGTAAGTACCTCCCTAGTCGCCAGTTCTTTGCCACCACAAAGAAAATTACTATAAATATTTTTATACATAGGGTTCTTTTCCTCTTTCTCTGATCTCTTTAAAATCTGGTCCCTAGTAGAAGTATTGACAAGTCAGAGAACATGTATCATCTAGTGGTTGTAGCAGGCATCTTCCTCTTAATCAGCTTCAGCCCTGTTATAACATCTAACCAAACAGCTCTTACCATTATATTTTGCCTAGGGGGTATTACAACTTCATTTACAGCTATCTGCACTATTACACAAAATAATATTTAAAAAATTGTAGCCTTTTCTATCCAGTCAATTAGGCCTAATAGCTTTGGGGACACAGTTCCAAATTTGACAAAAGTTTTTATAAATTGTTGCATATCAGATGGCAAGAGAATGGACTTAAATAATTAACTCATGAAAATCATGACATGATGTCCCAAGGAAATAGATCCTCTACCACCTATATACTATTACATATTTCAAGTCTTTAAGTCTAAAAAAAAAGTTATTTTGCTGGTTTAAAATGCATGGTTTTCTTGAAACAATAAACATGTTTAGATGAAATATAGTATAAACATGCTGACTTGTCAACCACATGTCTTAAGGTCTAAAATTTAAAGCTGAAAGGGACCTTAGAAGTCCTTCTGTTAAGGCAGCTAGTTGGTGAAGTGGATAGAGTACAAGCTCTGAAGTGAAGAGAACCTGAGCCTCAGATACTTAAAGTTTCCTAGCTTTGTGACCCTGGGCAAGTCACATAACCCCAATTTCCTTAACTAAAAAAAAAAAAGAAGAAGAAAAGAAAAAGAAGAAGAAGAAGGAAAAGGAAAAGGAGAAGGAGAAGGAAAAGGAGAAGGAGAAGGAGAAGGAGAAGGAGAAGGAGAAGGAGGAGGAGAAGGAGAAGAAGAAGAAGAAGAAGAAGAAGAAGAAGAAGAAGAAGAAGAAGAAGAAGAAGAAGAAGAAGAAGAAGAAGAAGAAGAAGAAGAAGAAGAAGAAGAAGAAGAAGAAGAAGAAGAAGAAGAAGAAGAAGAAGAAGAAGAAGAAGTAGTAGTAGTAGTTTAGGCAATTGAGACCTAAAAAGGCAAAGGAATAGATTGAAAGTTGCCTTCAGATGAAGTGTCAAAGTTGGGATTTGATTCCATGTTCCTAGCTCCAGGTCAGGCATCCTTTTCATCATATCCCATGACCTCTGGATGAATTTGTGCTCATCACAATATGGAAACTGTTTTGCTTTTTTTTTTTTTTTTTTTTTTTTTTTAATATGAGGTCCATTATGTACTAGATAGAGGACTGGCCTTGAAGTTGGAAAAACCCAAATTCAAGTCTTGAATTTGATATAGACTAAGCATGTAATGCTGGGCAAATTTGTTCATCTTTCAGTGTCTCTGTACAACAACAATATCAACAGTTCTCTAAAACCATAAATTATTTGGCTTCACAAGTGGAAAGAACTTCTTCATTGAAATTCCCCAAACTAATTAAATCACAGGTTTGTCTCCTACTCCAAAAATTTGAGAAATGATGAATATATTTTTATATAAAACATTCATATATTTATATAAATGTACATATTTATAGGGGAGAAGGAAATAGTAAGCTATTCTATTATCTTTGTCAAGAAAACCCCACGGACAGAATTGATGTACTGTGGTACAAGGAGTTGTAAAGAGTTGGAGAGGATCAAGCAACTGAACCACTACCATAACAATATATACTTATTCAAAGTGGATGTATTTATAGAAATGTGATTCTAAAATTTATACACTCATATGTAAATAAATATTTCTGCCCCTCATAGTTTTGAAATAAGAGGCATTCTTGTGCTTTTATTGGTATGAAGAAATCATACTAATAAGAGTATGTGTGTGAGTGTGTGTGTGTGTGTGTGTGTGTGTGTGTGTGTGTAGATAGATGATGGATAGATAGACAAATAGATCAATAGACATAGGAGATAAAAAATAGGTAGTAGATAGACAGATGCATAATTCGTTTTTCTTGTTTAATCATTTTCAGTTGTGTCCATCTCTTTGTGATCCTATTTGGGGTTTTTTTCAGAAAGAATAATTTGCTATTTCACAGCTCATTTCACAGATGAGGAAACTGAGGCAAACAGGGTGGAGTGTTTTGCCCAGGGTCACACAATAAATAAGTGTCTAAGGTCAGATTTGATTTCAGGAAGATGAATCTTCTTTATCCCCAGGTCTGGCACTCTATCCATTGTGCCATCTATGTATATGTAGATCTATATATTTATAGATTGACTAATCTGTTAAGAAAGATCTCTGATTTCATTGGTATGTAGGATTCCAAGTGAGGAATTGCTGCTCTCTATCCAATCAGTAATTTATAGCCTTAGAGAGTTGTTTAGAGCAATCAGTGAAGAATTAAATGATTTTGTCCAGTCACACAACCATTCTGTGTCCTGTCGAGACTTGAATCCTGGTCCCTCTGACTCCATTCTCTATTCACTCTACCAAGCTGTCTCTTAGCAGGGATGTAGCAATAAAGAAATTCTTCTATATTCCAAAGTTGCTCATTGTCTAACAACAGAATTAATAATAATGCAAGCTGACAGATCCATAGCACTTTAAGGTTGGTAAAGCTCTTTGCACATATTACCTCACCTGCCAAATATGACAAAACTGAGACTTTTCATAGGCTAATATCTGGAATAATTTTCCACTTGGTATTTCTTTCAAAATGATAATTACAAATATATTTCTCATGTGCTATCATGATAAATGCCATAGACATGAATGTCAGTCTGCAAGATTTATTCTCCACTTCCAGCTCGTTGAATGCTGTTAATCATCTCAAAAGAAAACAAAATAAACATTACAATCACCTTTTGTCAAAGTCTAAAGTGTGGATCTGAGAGAGCACAAATGTGGTGATGAAAATTCCATGCACAGAATGCTGACAGCTGGGTAACATCAAGAATGATACCCTATTGTGACCAGATATTAAAACTTTAATCCTTCACTGTGAATTTTCATGGATTCGGGCAATAAAATAAGCCATTCTCTGGTCCAAGGTTTTGATTGTCTTTCCCCAGAGAAAACATCCTTTCTTGGTGAACTATTTTTTTATGTAGGCACAAGCCAAATTCCTCACAATTTTAATATGAATTTGAAAATCAATCTCTCTTCATAAAGGATCTAAATATCTAAATTAAATTTTTGTATAAAGATAATTTCAGATTTTTTTTGTCTCTGCTTTGTTTGAACCCATTTCTACTTCTACCTATTAGGAGAGACGAGAAGTAAAGCAGGAAAATCTCTGATCAAACTGAGAAAGCCTTCAATCAAACTGATAAAATTATAAGGTATAGGCTATTGACAGTCAGTAAATGAATTGAAGAAACCCTAATCATACTAATGGAAACCAAGAATCTCTTTGTGATTGGTTGATTGAAGAATCAGCCATGGCACCTCATATCCAATAAAAGAAACTGGACCTCAAGAGCATCCATTCTTTCCTTTCCCCTGGATCCTTCTTTTAAAATATTGCAAAGATGGGAAGGGGATTGCTCTCCCCTCCCCCAGTAGGAACAATGGTGGGAGCGGCAGCAAAAGCAACATGGTACAGGGAGGCAAGAGCCCACATACTCTGAGACAGAAGTTTCAGGACATATTCCTCACATCAGTTGGGTTGCTAGGCAATAAAATGAATAGAATGCTGGGCTTGGTATCAGGAAAATCTGAATTCAAATCTAGTCTCAGACATTTACCAGCTGAAAAACCTGGGCAAGTCATTTAATCGCTGCCTCTATTTCCTCATCTGTAAAATGTGGGTAATAAAAACACCTAAGTCTCCAGGTTGTTATGAGAATCAAACCAAATATTTTACAAAGCTATTTAGCACAGTGACTGATAGTCACATAATAAGTAATAAACATGTATCTCCTTTCATCCTCTCCTACTAGCTTTTTGTGTAGAGGAGAAAGGTATTTGGATTTCTGACACAATATAATCTCAAAATCTATCCCTCCAGAAGAAAAGGGAGAGTTTCTAGGTCACATTACTTTTTTTGGTTTTGTTTTTGTTTGGTTTTAGGTATTTTATTTATTTAGATTCTGGTTTTTTTTTGGGGGGGGTGTTTTTTGTTTTTTTAGTTTATAGTATTTTATTTCTCCAAATACATGCAAAGATAGTTTTAAACACTGTTCCAAATTTTCCCCACCCCCTCCTTCCTCAAGACAGCAAACAATCCTATATAGGTTAAACATGTGCAATTCTCCTAAACTTATTTCCATATTCGTTATGCTGCACACAAAATAATCAGATCAAAAAGTAAAAAAAATACAAGAAAGAAAAAAAAACCCAAGGAAACAAACAAATAACAACAAAGCAAAAGTACTATGCTTTGATCCACATTCAATCTCCATTGTTCTCTTTCTAGATGTGGATGGCACTTTTTATCACAGGTTTATGGGAATTAGTAGCACCAGTTTTGAGAGCAGATTCATGGGTAACTAGAAATTTTAGAAGGTTAAAAGAACCTCAGATTGCTGAATCTGTGAGATCTCCTGTGAGAGATCTCCAGATGCCTGCCTGATTTTGCTCCTCCAATGCATCTTTTACATGGGCACAAAATAAGCTTATTTCCATCTGTGTAAAAAACCACATTAGTTTTTGACCCATTCATTGCCTTTTAGAATAAGTAATGCTCACTTCTGCTCAGGCAGGTCACAATCAGAGAAATTCTCCCTAGATTTGAGGTTTGCTGCACCATTCTGCTTTTTTAATTTATTCATTGTGATTTAGTAACTTTAATGTTTACTTTTTAAGGGGGCAGCTAGGTGGCGCAGTGGATAGAGCACCAGCCTTGAGTTCAGGAGGACCTGAATTCAAATCTGGTCTCAGACACTTAAGACTTCCTAGCTGTGTGACCCTGGGCAAGTCACTTAACCCCAGCCTCAGGGGGAAAAAAAAAGTTTACTTTTAAAATTTATTATTTTTAAAAACGTTTTATTTTCAAAACATATACATTCACCCTTACAAAACCTTTGTTAAAATATAGTTTCAAAAAAAGCTTGGACTTGTCTGTTAAAAAAAAAAAAAAGAAATGTATGTGTTTATGTATATGTATGTATATTATATATGTATATGTGTGTATATAAATCCTTTTCGCTATATATATGGATAGATGAATGGATATAATCTTGAGGCCTTGGGATGAAAGTGCCTTACACTTTCATTTGTGTTATAAGCTAGGATTTCATTTCTTTATCAGTAATAGTCAACACAATCTCCAGATCTGTGAGTGGAAGTCTGGGTCACAGGTTTCTATTCCCTTCCCATTTTGCAGATAAAAACACTGGTCAAGCTTGACTTGAAGAAGGTTAGGTTTGATGGCAAAGAAACAGAACAAATCCAATTAAACCAATAAGTATTTATTAAGCACTTATTGTATACATAATATACAATATAATATATGTACAATATGTAATATACAATATATATGTATATACAATAAGTACAATAAAGCACCATATGCAAAGAAATAAAAATCCAATTCTAACCAAGAAACATTAGTTAAGCACTCAGCATATGGGAAAAATTGAGATGAGGAAAAGGAGCATTCAAGACCCAACCTGACTGTCATAATGAGGAAAAACCAGATGAGGACAGGAATTCTTTTGGTTTTGTTTTTTGCAGTTCCGATGCATAGCACACAATCCCTGTCGTATATATTCATATATATACATACTGTACTCAATGGGATCAAGGATCTCATCTCTCTAATAATAAAACAGACAACTATGCCCTGATGGCTGCCTATCTTGTGCTATTCTCAGGCAGCTTCCAAAAGCTCCTTATCAGGGATCCTTACTCTTCCTCATTTTCTACAGGCATAGATGCCACTGGGGCACTGTAGCTGCCTATTTGAAATCTTCTCTCATATCACATATCAATCAATCAAAAAGCATTTATTAAGCACCTATTATGTATAAGGCACTGGGCTAAGCCCACTTTCTTTTCCCATCTTACTGTATATTTCTTGGTCACCTTCTTTACTCTTAGTACTTCTTTGATGTCCCTTCTTGTCTTTTTACTGCAGGCTGATCCCACCCACCTTATACATCTTCATTGCCTTTGGGATTGTACTCATCTTTGGTTCTTTGGAAGGAGTGGTGCTATATGTCTCACTGCCAAACAGCAGCCTGGCGCATAGTAGGTACTTAATAAATGCTTGTGAAATCATTGAATCTTTTCCCCCTAGGATAAAACCAAAAAAGCTTTCTTTATTTTATGAGATGTCACTTCTTTCATTGTTCAGAATGATCTTATCTTATTATGTGATGATATCATGTAATAAAATGTAATAATACAAATAGATTGTAATCATATATTGCTGAAGGAAAAAAAAAACATCTTTCAACAGTTCAACAGATTTAAGTTTCTTTGTCTTTCAGGGAATTATTGAGAGGAAAATAGACATATTTCAGATCCTGAATAGAGATCAGTGTGGCCCCTCTGGTATTATGTCCTCCCAGGGAAGGCAAGGTGCAAAAATGCAGATTTTTGGCAGAACACTGGTCTCAGCTGTGTTTTTTGCCTAAGAGGGCAGCAGACATCATAGAACTTCCAGCTTAAAAGCCAGGATTTTGCAGCTTGGAGGGAAGGGGAGGAGCAGAAATGAGATTAAAATTGATAGGAAGGAAGATCATTGATGAAAAAATAATAGGGAATATTAGAAAAATAAGTGTAGGAGAAAAGATCAATACAGGGGCAGGTATTGCCTACACATTAAATTCAAAGAAGGGAACCAGAGAGCCATATGCACTGTACATGTCTCTCCAAAAGTTTATCAGAGGAACACAAAGTGACAGAAGGAAAAAAAAAAAAAAAAAAAAGAAAGAAAGTTCTTTCTTGGATACAATTCAATGAAAGATGAAAAATGAAAATGGAACCAAAAGTTACACACACACACACACACACACACACACACACACACACACACACACACACCTATTAATAAAATGGGTTTCCATTGATTAGGGAGTAGCTAAATAAACCATGTTATTGAAATGTAATGAAATAATATTACACCACAAGAAATGATAGGAAAAATCAGAGAAACATGAGAGAACTTGTATAAATGATTGCCCACAAAGTGAAAGTCTGAACTAATCAAAATTCACACAACGACTGCAGTGCTGTAAACCAAAACATCAGTAAATGGCAGCCAAACTCAATTCATTGCAATGATCAATCTCAGTCTCAGGGTCCAGAAGATGAATCAGGCTTCTGTCTTTTCAGTAGAGAGATGGAGGACTATGGGAGCAGAACGGTACATTTGCTCTCTGATTTGGTCTTTTATCCTCATTAAAAAATAAATAAATAAAACAACACGCAACATTTTTGTGGTTCTTATTATTACTAGGGAAGAATTGGAATCAGAGCTACCTGGGTTCCAGTTCTACCTCAGAACTATGTATGGGATCTTAAGCAAGGAATATAACCTTCCTGTGACTCAGTTTCCGTATCTGCAAAATAAAGTATATAGAAGCAGGTTTAGGATTAAAAATAGAATTAGGGTAAGAAGTAGAAGTTAGAGTTAGAATCTAAGTTCCCTTTCAGCTCTCAATCTATGATTCTATGAATCTGAGGGGTAGGGAAGAAGAAGAATATACACTCAAAAACCATTGTTGTTTTTTAATTCTATTATGGGGTTTTCTTGGAAAAAATACTAGAGTAGTTTGTCATTTCCTTCTCCCGCAGATTAAACTAAATAGAGATTAAGTGATTTATCCAGAATCTGAGGTTGGATTTGAACTCAGCTTTTCCTGACTCCAGGCCCAGAGCTCTATCTACTGAGCCACTTAGTTGCCTTCTTACTGGAGAACTACTGTGGTGTAAATAACAAAAGACACCCGCATGGCTCTCTTCAGAATTACTCCCACGAGTCCCTGTCATCAAAGAGCTCTTTTTCCAAAGAAACTTTTCATTGTGTTTGCTGAGTAACTTATAACACCTCTAAAAACTAGCTCCAGAAGACGAGATCAAGTGAGCTCAGAAGTAGCTTGCTCTGAATTTATAGCAATTTTAATGGAAAACCCACTTTGTTTTTATGGAACAAATTCAAATTAAATTCATCCAGTTCTATCTATATTGCTCTGTTATTAGAGAGAATTACCCTATTCTGCAATATATTATTCCTTCTCTTGATACATAGTATAATTTCAATACTTTGTTATAGATATTTCTAGTAACATTTACATGTAACAAAGGCAGATGTATCTGCTGAGGGAAATGAAATATTTTATTGTAATTACTGAAACATTACAGGAGTAACATTTGTAATTTTCAATTCTGGAAATATCCCTAAAACTTTCTGTTACTGATAATTAGATAACTATTTCCAAGACTTGTGATAATATTGATATCAAAATTCCTTTTACTGAGGCAGATCTCTGTAATTTATTGTATTACAGAGATATCTGAGGATCAGAGATGTTGATGCTAATGATCTTATAACTCCTAACTGTCAAAGGTAGAATGGCCTCTAAGGCCAGCATTTAATTGGCTAATGTTTGACTTTTTACCCATAGCTCTAGTTTCCCAAGGGCAGCCCAAATTAGATTAAAATTAACAAAAATAAATAAAAATCTAATAGAACATAGATAATGTTCATTTGTGATTTTCTAATCAATATAGCCCCCTTAAGGATCTTTGCATGCCATTTAGTGGCCCCATTTCTGTTTGAGTTTGACACCCCTACCCTATACCATTCTTTTTCTCTTACTGATAATTATTTATTAAATCTCCACATTTTAGTATGCTGTGAATGAGAAGTGTGTAGTCTTTTCTAAAATGAGAAATAGATAAAAGCAAAAATATTCCCTCTATCATTATTTCTTAGACATGAAAAATAGTTGTTTAATGAACTCAGAAAACAAGTACATTTCTCTTCTCAAGGAGAGAGACTTTATGGACCAGGGCACAGGTTAGAGTACAAGCTCATTTGCAAAATTTTATGGAGGATGAAGATAAAAGACTATGAGCATTATAAAATAATGAAAAAGAATTTAGAAGAAAAGAAAACTACGGGGAGCTTGATATGAGATTTAGGTAAGCCAGATCACCATTGTAGTTAAAACTAGAATGAGGATAATGTATAAATGTAAAGGGGAATAGCTTATCTATTATTATTATCTATTTCCATCAGCAACAATGGAGTTTGCACCACATTTGGACTCTACCAATGGAATACACAATGTAAAGAAGGGGAAAGGGCACATACAAAGGTAACTCCATGAAGATTAGCTGACTGGACCTGCCTAAAAATACATAAAACCATATTTATGCTTGATGGAGAAAGGCACTTGGAGGTCAGTTCTCAAAATAAAAAGAGGGGAACTACTAAAATTAATGATGTGGGCTGGGAGGAATCCATGAATACCATTGCACCACTTGGCTTATCTGTTAGATGTCTCTTTTTCTCTCAAACACAATCCACTTCTCATCATTCCCTACTCGGTGCTCAGTTTCTTGGAGATGTAGGTAGGAGATTTATTCCTCAGAACTAAAATCATTGTTCATCCATCATACTTGAAGAGGATCCGTGACATCACAATATCGGGGTCAGGTATAGTATGTTCAGCTGTGACTGGCCAGTCCAATATGAGTTTGGAAGATTGTCCCCACAGGGGTAGAAAAATAATCCATTTAAATATTTGGGATGAAGATATCTCCAGATTTGCACATCTCATGTTTCCTTGTGTTGAAATTTTGCTTTGCTCATTGGAACACACTGTGCTGGGCAGTCCCGTGTCAGCATCTCCCATGTCTCCAATTAAATTAAAACATTTCAGAAATACTTTGAGAGTGTCCTTGTACTGGTTTCCTGAAATCTCTGTAAAAAGTTGTTCATAAAAGAGTTTTAAGTAAATGTAGGTGTGTTTGGCATTTGGGTTCTGTGACCTGTCCATCAGAGTTATACTCTTTTCAATAGAGTTTGAATGTTTGGCAGTTCATCTTGAGAAAGAACCTCAGTATTTAGTACTTTTGTCTTGCCAGATATCTTCAGAATCTTCCTAAGACAATTAAAATGGAAATGATTCCATTTTCTGACATGGTGCTAGTAGACTGTCCTGGTTGAAGTCCCATATTCACCAAAGAACCAAAGAGAACTAAAGATCCAAACTTTCAACCTCAAAGGTAAACAAAAAGACACTGAGATCTACCTTCTATGCCTTTCTGACTGTCTCTAGAAGCAGGATGATGTAGTTGAAAGAATCCTAGATTTGGAGCCAGAATACCTGGATTGAGACTTAGATTTAGCACTTTAAAGTTATGTGACCATAATGATTGATCCTCCTTAGATAAGGGAGTTCTTTTAGGATCAATTCTCTTCAATTTAACAAATGTTTGTTATATTACTACCATGCTGACAATAAAAATATAAAAACAGAGATAAAGCCATCTCTATTCTTGAGGATTTTGTATACTCTACTTGATCTCTGAATTTCCTACCAGCCACATCATTTGATGGTTTCAAATATATTTTTAGACAGCACAAATGGTTAGGAAAAATGTATATATAATGGATAGAGTATTGGACCTGGAATTAAAAAGACCTGAGTTCAAATCTTACCTCAGATGCTAGGTATTCCTGAGCAAATTACTTAATCTCTACGGACTTGGGTTTCATTATCTGTAAATCAGGAAGGATAATAATAATACCTGTCTCAGGAGTTTTGTAAGAATTATGTGAGATAATATGAATAAAGCGTTTCATAAAACTTAAAGTATTGTTTAAATGTTAGTTATTATGATTATGATTTTTAAAATTTTATCTTCACAACTTCTGCCCATTGTTTCTAGTTATTCCCTTGGGTACCATGCAGAACAAAGCCAATTCCTTTCCCATGATGCCCTTTTAAATACTTGAAGATAGCAATACTGTCAACATACATATAAATTCATCACTATGAATAGTGTAGACAGTTATTTCAGATAGAAATTAGTTTAGACTCTTGAGGGCCATCTCTAGTTATCCTGATATATATCTGGCCACTGGACCCAGATGGCTCTACAGGGGAAAGTGATGCAGGGGATCTTGCACAGCCCTCCCTCACTTCAATCCAATTCCCTTGCATGTCATGATGTCACCTTCCTGATACCATGATCCTTTTCAAGAGCAAAGGATAAGCAACAACAGTCTTAACCCTTAATCAAGAAGGAGAAGGCTCTTGGGGTGCATTGCTTTGAAAAAATGCCTCAATGCCACAAAAGCCTATCGGATTCCATTTTATTAAATTAAGCAACTTTTTATTAAGCTGGAACTAGGTATGGATAGGGAATAGGCCCTGAGGCAGAAAGAGTTGAATTCAATGTCTAGGTGGCCTTGAGTCACCCTGTCAAGTCTAAGCTAGAATCTTAGCTTCTATTAGAAGCCTTTCCCAATCCCTCTTAATGCTAGTGTCTTCTCTGTGGATTAACCCCACTTGAAATGGTATTTTTCTTGTTAATGCATAGTTGTTTGCATTCTCCTGATTAGACCCTGAGCTTTTCAAGAGCAAGGACTGTCTTTTGAATTTATTTTTGACATGAGTGCTTAGCACAATGCCTGGCACATGTACATGCTTATTAATTGATTGACCTCTCAATGCCCTGGGCAATGCTATAAGATGAATAAGGTGCATATCTGCATTGCGAATTTCCTATAATAATTCTCTATCTCTACTCTTGGTCATAGGATAAGTCTAAAATTAAAATTAAAATGTACAACACCATGGCTATATATATGTATAAAACAATTTGCTACTGACTTCTATGAATGGACATTCAAATTAGGAAATGACATTTAAAAGCTAAATGAATCCAAGATCATTTGGGGAGAGAAAGGGCACCAATATTATATTGTCAGTGATGTTATATAACTATAAATCATGGAACACCATGATGAGCTTTTTAGAATAAAAGCCACAAGTACCCCAAAGGGCCACAAAAGACACATGGGGGTGTCAACAGATGGCAGCATGTTATTAAAGTCTGCTGACAGTTCCATCCAATCCTGGTATAAGTTGTAATTTACCATCACTTTACAGGTAAGAAACTATTTTCATCGCACCTTGGTGTTTTTTTTTTGTTGTTGTTGTTTTTTTTTTTGGTACATGTGGGTACGTGTACCATCCATACCCATGAGAAGTGACATTAAAGAGTGCATAATTGGAAAAAGACATAAGATTGAGAGAATAAAAGTCAACAGACAGATAAATAGCTAGGTGTCATAGTACATAGAGTACTGGGCCTGGAGGTGACTATCCATTCTCAGCTACTTTATAGTCATGTCTGTCACTCTGAGACAATTATTTAACTTTTGTCAGCCTCAGTTTTCTCAATTATGAAATGGAAATAATGGTTACAGCTATCTCCTGAGGTTGTTGTTAAGATCAAATGAGATGACATTTCCAAAGCATTTAATAGCTGGCACATAGTAGGCACTTTATAAATACTTGCTTCTCATTTCCTTCACCCTGAAGTGATACAGTAGTACTCCTTTAGGTTACAAGAATCAGAGGAAGCCTTCCAGAGGGTTAGATGGATCCTGTAAAGAAAATAAATAAGAAAAACATGAATGAAAATTAGATAAGAAATGGATGAGTTGTGATCTGTATCTACAGAGCGAATATACACTTCAGTGAAGTCACAGAACCACCAAAGCACCAAAAGGTGATGGATATAACTTTGCTCAATACTTTTAATACAAACTGGGAGCTGAACTTTGTTCATACAGAGCTCTAGCTGACTTTAGGATGAAAAACACAGCAGGTAATAGAAAGTGTTTGTTTTTTCAAAGAGGCAGCAATGAATTAACTCACATAAACTTTACAAGTCTCATAAATGTTCCCAAGATGTTGGCAAAATCTTAGATGAAGGTTCAGAATGGTCTAGAAACAGGTAATAAATCTCTCACTATACTTGTCTTAGGTGAACTACAAGATTTTTCATTTTGGCTGATAGTGTGGGCTTTCTGTTACTAGGCAATTATGATGTTTGCATTGACAATGCATTTAAGAAAAAAATTGCTGGTGATAGTTCCAGGATAACATCCTTGACAGCATCAGATCTAATGAACACATGGCCAGTGAAGTGGAGCAGCTCAGAAGAAAAGCTCCATTGGGTGGACTTTTCATATGAATTAAAGAATGTGTAAGCTGATGGCATGGGGGCTAGAGAATTTCATTTGAACCTAGAAAGATCTGAGTAGAAATTCTCCTTTAGAATGCTAAGTGAAATGAGCAGAACCAGGAGATCATTATACACGGCAACAACAAGATTATATGATGATCAGTTCTGATGGATTTGACTCTTTTCAACAATGAGATGATTCAGACCAGTTGCAATTGTCTTGTGATAAAGAGAGCCATCTGCACCCATAGAGAGGACTATAGGAACTGAGTGTGCATAGTAGTTTCACCTTTTTTATTGTCATTTGCTTGCATTTTATTTTCTTTCTCTTTTTTTTCTTTTTTTTTGACCTGATTTTTCTTATGTAGCGTGATAAATATGGAAATATGTATAGAAGAATTACATATGTTTAATGTGTATTGGATTACTAATCATCCAGGGGAAAGAGGAAAGGAGGAAGGAGGAAAAAAATTTGGAACACAAGGTTTTGCAAGAGTGAATGTTGAAAATTATCTAAGCATATATTGGATATTTAATTTTAAAAATTAATTAAAAAAAGAAAAATAAAGATTCTCATCTGGTTATATTAACTAGAGTAAGAAAACAAAAAAAAATGAGCATTACTTACAATGAGAAATACTTCAGTATTGATGTTAGAGGGAGGCAAGGAAGAGAGAGAACAAGAAGAAAGAGTAAGAGAAGAAGGAGGAGGAGGGGGAAGAGGGATGAGGAAGTTCAAGAGGAGGAGAAGAGAGAAAAAAAGGAAGGAAAGGGGGAGAGAAAGAGGGGAAGGAAGGAGAAGAGGAAGAAAAGGGAGGAAAGAGAGAGATGAAGATAGAGACAGAAAGAAGAGACAGTGAAAGAGATACACACACACACACACACACACACACACACACACACACTCACACAGACTATAGCTTTTGAAGTTATAATGGCAATAACTCCATGCTCTTAGTTCTTCAAAGTTAAATAAGGTCAAAGTCACTTTGAGAGCCTCTGTGCAGATATAAATTTCCAAATTACCAACATCAGTACTGGGACATATTCCATTATAAATGGTCATTCACTTTTTTTTTTTTTTTTTTTACTATAGCCAGTATTACAGAATGAGAATCTTTTTTGTTATTAAAGCTTTTTTATTTTCAAAATACATACATAGATAATTTTCAACATATACCCTTGCAAAACCTTATGTTCCAAAATTTTTTCCTTCCCATCCTCCTTCTCCACTGACCTAGACAGCAAATAATCTGATATAAGTTAAACATGGGCGATTCTTTTACACATATTTCTACAATTATCATTCTGTACAAGAAAAATCAGATCAAAAAGAGGAAAAAATGAGAAAGAAAACAAAATGTAAGCAAACAACAACAAAAAAAGTAAAAATACTATGTTGTGGTCCGCACTCAGTCCCCACAGTCCTTTCTGGGTGCAGATGGCTCTTTCCATCACAAGATTATTGGAATTGATCTGAATCATGTCATTTTTGGAAAGATCCATGTCCATCAGAATTGATCATTGTATAATCTTGTTGTTGCTGTGTACAATGATTTCCTGATTCTGTTCACTTTACTTAGCATTAGTTCATGTGAATCTCTCCAGGCCTCTCTGAAATCATCCTACTGATCATTTCTTATAGAACAATAATATTCCAATTTCTTGCCACTACAAAAAGGGCTGCCACAAATATTTTTGTACATATAGGTCCCTTTCCTGTTATGCCACAGTTCTCTTTTATTGTCCTGACTCCGTCTCCCTAATTATCTTGACTCAGTCCTGCTTCAGTTTCCCTGCTTCTCAGTTCTGCAAAACCTCCCCTCCCTCTTTATCAGAATACTTGATAGAACATCAGAATGCCTCTCCCCATCCCAAGTTATTAGAATATCAGATACCATCTTCTCAAAATGCCTCTCCACATGTCCAGGATGTCTCCCCCTGACTATGTCATCTTCCTCTCCAGAGGCTCACCCCACCCTGTCAGAATCCTGTTTCTTCTCTCAGTACCCAGATTCCACCTCTGGCTCAGTCTCCCTCTGCATCTGAATTATGTGTATATATGTCATTGAGAACTCTGTTTGCTGGATTCTTGAAGACCATAGTCTTATTCAGCCCTGGGACCAAACTCTCTAATCTCTATCTTACTCAGTTTCTCCGGCATTACATTTCTTCTTTTAAGATCTCTTTGGGATACAAGTCCAGCAAAGACACTAGTGGATCACTGATCAGAGAAATGCAAATTAAGACCACTCTGAGATACCACTACACACCTGTCAGATTGGCTAAGATGACAGGAACAAATAATGACAAATGTTGGAGGGGATGTGGGGAAATTGGGACACTAATACATTGCTGGTGGAGTTGTGAAAGAATCCAGCCATTCTGGAGAGCAATCTGGAATTATGCCCAAAAAGTTATCAAACTGTGCATACCCTTTGACCCAGCAGCGCTACTACTGGGCTTATATCCCAAAGAAATACTAAAGAGCGGAAAGAGACCTGTGTGTGCCAAAATGTTTGTGGCAGCTCTTTTTGTTGTAGCTAGAAACTGGAAGATGAATGGATGTCCATCAGTTGGAGAATGGTTGGGTAAATTGTGGTATATGAAGGTTATGGAATATTATTGCTCAGTAAGAAATGACCAGCAGGAGGAATATAGAGAGGCCTGGAGAGACTTAAATCAACTGATGCTGAGTGAAATGAGCAGAACCAGAAGATCTCTGTACACTTCAACAACAATACTGTATGAGGATGTATTCTGATGGAAGTGGAAATCTTCAACATAAAGAAGATCCAACTCACTTCCAGTTGATCAATGATGGACAGAGGTAGCTACACCCAGAGAAGAAACACTGGGAGGGGAATGTAAATTGTTAGCACTAATATCTGTCTGCCCAGGTTACATGTACCTTCAGATTCTAATGTTTATTGTGCAACAAGAAAATGATATTCACACACATGTATTGTACCTAGACTATATTGTAACACATGTAAAATGTATGGTATTGCCTGTCGTCGGGGGGAGGGAATAGAGGGAGGGGGGGTAATTTGGAAAAATGAATACAAGGGATAATATTATAAAAAATATATATATATATATATATAAAAAAGACACTAGTGGATCAAAGGGTATGCACAATTTGATAGTCCTTTTGGCATAGCTCCAAATTGCTCTCCAGAATGGTTGGATCAGTTCATAACTTCACCATCAATGTATTTGTGTTCCATCCCCTCCATCCCCTCCAACATTCATCATTATCTTTTCCTGTCATTTTAGCCAATCTGAGGGGTATGTAGTGGTATCTCAGAGTAATCTTAATTGCATTTCTCCGATCAATATGACTAGAAAGTATTTCAATTTCTTCATCTGAAAATTGTTCATATCCTTTGACCATTTATCAATTGGAGATTGGCTTGATGAATGAGAATCTTTTTTAAAAGGAAGCTAAGGAAGTTTGAATTGAGATACGTATGGTGTAGCTAAAATCTGTGGAGGATTATTTTACCTTTATTCCCCCCCCCAAAAAAAAAAACTCAGTCATAGACTTATTTTCTTTTTTAACAGTCAAGTAGCCTCTAGATTGGAACAATGTTTGTGTATTTGTGGGGGGGTGAGGTGGGGAGTGGAGTTCAGAGAAGTGAAAGAAATGAAAAGGCATTTATTAAGCACCTACTATGTGCCAGATATTGTGCTTCATAAAATACTTTAAAATATTATTTCCTTTGAATGTTTGGAAAAGGAATTAAAGAAGGAGTTATTTCTTGCATATGTGAAATGTTTTCTGGAAAATGCAATATTAAGTCACTGATCAATCCATCATTGAGAACCTTAATGCTTGGAAATAGTGTATGGTTTCAGAAGCAAAAGAAGTAACCCAGTGTCTGGCAAAACTGGGAATATATATTATGTTGGAGAAGAGTTTTTTATTTGAGAACTTTAGGGAAAAAAAAAAAACTAAAAGTAATTTTGCTGCAATTAGTTTTAGACCAGTAACTTTCACCATGTGCCTCTCATAAGGAAGATAATTTTACATTCGTGATTAGAAAAAGAATTCTTACACGTAATAAGGTAAGGCATAGAGATGGTAATTAAATATGAGAAGAAATAATTTTGGTTAGCTAAAATATAAAAGCTTTCATATAAATAAAATCATCCCAGAAAGAGTAAGAGAAACTGTAAAATGGGGCAGGAAAGTGGTGCAGTGGAGAGAGTACTGGACCTGGAGTCTGGAACATTGAAATTCAAATTCTAATGTGTGACTCTGGCCAAGTCATTTAACCAAAATAATTTTCCTTAACTATAAAATGGAAAAAATAATAATAGCACTTACCTTCCAGGTTCTTATGAAAATCAAATGAGATATTATTTGTAAAATCTCTTAAGATACTGCCTGGCATATAGTCGGCACTTAATAAATGTTTGCTCCCTTCCTCTTTCCCAATCAAATATCTCCGATAAAAGTCTTCTATCTAATGGAAAACTGTATTGGCTCAGTGAGCCTGGGCCTGAATTCATATCTCATCTCTGATTCTTCCTGTATGAATAACTCACTTAACCTCCATGAATCTCAGTTTCTTCATCTATAAAGTGAGAGGAGTGGGATTAAATGACCTTTGAGATTCATTCTAGCTCTAAATCTATGACCTATGATATACAGAGAATTAAGACAAATATTTAAGACAAAGAGTCATTCTCCCTAAGGAAAATAGTCCAAGTTGCTGAACAATTTTCAAAGGAAGAATTTTGAATTTTCGATGACCATATGAAATTGTGCACCAAGTCACCATGCTGGCAAAATTAGAAAAGGTATCTCCCCAAAAGGCAGTCATCAATATTAAAATCTATGGGAAGACAAATACACTCATATACACATTCATTCACTAAGAGAATCAAAAAGCAGTGATCTTGGAGACCATTCAACAACACTGCAAAAAAACCCTGAAATTTGAAAGTCATTTTAGATTCAGTTATATGTATATGTTATGATCAGTCTGATCATTGACTATTTCAGACAAAGATAACAAATTAACACAAAATTAGAAAAGATCAAGATAAGAAAGCATTTCATTTAATTCCAATTCCAACTGAACTTATTTTTAAAAGTTGTGAATTCTCAGAAGTGGGCAATGGAAAAAAGTAAAGCCATTAATTTTGATTATCACCATTTCTTAGAGAAAGTTAACTAGCATAAAACAGTCATTACAGTAAGGAGGACAAAAGTGGCACCAGGTCATCCAGCAAACAAATTAGTTTCTAGCCAAGCACAAAGATATGGCACTAAAGGATAACATCAGTACAAGCTCAAGTACAAAACATTATCCAAGAGAAGAATAGAAGATCATGAATAATATTAGCTTGCTTGTGAAACTATGAATTGGTTCAACCACTCTCAAAAATAATTCATAATTGTGCCAGAAAAGCAACCTCACATACTTAAAATTGAACCCAGTGAGCTCACCTTCCCCAGTGATTCTGTTTCCCAAAGAATTCAATAGAGAAAAAAAAAATCCAATCGATAGCAAAATTTCTGCAGCACTTTCTTGAGTAGCCAAACAAACAAATAATAAAGAAAGTGGATGCCTGTGGAATAGGGAATGGCTGAACAAACTGTGCTTTGTGAATAGAAGAAAATATTGTTTTGCAATAAGTTATGATAAAGTGAAGGAATTTAGAGAAATGTGCAAGTATGGATAGAACACCAGAGTCAAGAAGACCTAGGTTCCTATTCCACTTTAAATCCTGAGCATATCACCTAACCTTTCTGAGCCTCAATTTCCTTGTCTGTCCTAAGCACTATCATTTGACCTTATTGATATAAACTGCATCTTGCCATTTATCTGGCCAACAAATTCTTCCTCCCCCTACCCACTTACTATTTTATTTTTATAATTGCTGTAAAAATAATTTTCAATTTTCACTTTTATAAAAGATTTTGAGTTCCATTTTTTTCTCCCTCCCTTCTTCCCCTCATTCCTCTTCAAGACAGCAAGCAATTTTATATGCATATACAATCATATTAAACACATCTTTATATTAGTCAATTTGAAAGAAGAATTAGAACAAAAAGGAAAAAAAAACTATGAGAAAGGAAAAAAAAACAAGAAAGAAGGTTACAATAATATACTTTGATCTGCATTCAGACTTGATAGTTTTTGCTTTGCATATGAATAACATCATGAGTACTTTGGACTTGTCTTGAATCTTGTATTGCTGAGAAGAGCTAAGTCTATCAAAGTGGATCATCCCACAATGTTGCCTTATTATGTACAATATACTGGTTCTTCTCACTTCACTCAGCATCAAATCATGTAATTCCTTCAATTTCCAATTCTTTGCCACCACAAAAAGAGTTATTACAAATATTTTTGCACATGTGGGTACTTTTCTGTCTTTTGTGATCTCTTTTAGATATAGTCCCAGTAGTGGTATTTCTGGATGAAAGGGTATGCACATTTGATAGTCCTTTGAGCATAATTTCAAATTGCTGTATTGGTTTGGCAAATGAATTCTTAGGACTTCTAGGACTCTCCATGTTATTTATTTATACTTGAGCTTTCTTTTATGTTTTGTTTCTCATAAATGTATGAGAGTGTAAGCTTCTGGAGAGCAGAAATTCTCCCTTTTTCTATTTGTACCTTAGTGCTTATGTTTAGCATGTAGTAAGTAGAAACACTCTTCCATTCATTCATTTATTCACTGAGTCAAAAGGCACTGATGTTAGAGGTCATTGAACACTCAAAAAAGCAAAACTGAGATTTAAAAGTCATTCAGTTGTATGTATGTATATGTGATCGGTCCGATCATTGTCTAATTCAAAGACAACAAATTAATACAAAATCAAAAGGGATCAAGATAAGAAAGCATTTCATCTAATTACAATTCCAACTGAACCTGTTTTTAAAAGTCACGAATTCCCAAAACTGGGCAATGGAAAAAAAAAAAAAAAACACAAAGCTATTAATTCTGATTATCACCATTTTTTAGGGAAAATTAACCAGTATAAAACAGTTATCACATTAGGGAGGCCAAAAGAGGTCAGAAACCAGGATATCCAGCAAACAAAATTAATTTCTAGTCAAACACAAAGATATGAAAAACAAGGATAACATCAATACAAACACAACTTCAAAATATTATCCAAGACAAGAATAGAAGATTATGAATAATATTAACTCATAAAAGAAGAAAAAAAAATACTGAAGGGAAAAATCTATGACTACATGGATTATTGCCAGTTGACTTTTGTTTTGATTCTGAATTTTAATGATTGGAAAAGAGAGTGAGGTTGACTCTTCACAACTCTGCCTCAGTTAAATCCAGTTCATATGCAAGTCAAGGCATCACCCTCATGATACTAATCCTCTTCAAAAACAAAGGATGTATAACAACAACAATTTTTCAGGCATAATTCCATATTGTTTTTCAGAATGATTGGGACAACTCATAGCTCAACCAACAAGGCATCAGTGTGCTGGTTTTCCCACAGTCCCATCAGTATTTTTCATTTTCCTTATTTTGGTCTAAGATGGGACCTCAGAATTCATTAAATTTTCATTTCTCTTATTATTGGAGAACTGAAACTTTTTAAAAATATAGCTATATATAGTAGCAAGGATTTCTTCCTCTGAGACCTGCCCGTTTATATTCCTAGATCATTTTTCTATTGGGAAGAGAGGTCTCATTTTTGTACATTTAAAGCAGTTTATATATATGTATGTATAAAATATGTATGTGATATGTATTATCTAGATTTATCAGAGAAATTTGCTGCAATTCTTCATCCTTCATTTTCATGATTTGTTCATGAATTTGATGTGATCAAAATTAGTTGCTGTGATCCTGTCTATGCTACTACCTGTACATCTGAAAAGTCATCTCTTCTATCTTTCTTTAATTTTTCTTAGGTCCTGAATCTATTTTGAGCCCATCTCAGTTTAATATATGAGCTATTGGTCTAATTTCTGACTTGCTACTTTCCAGCTTTCCCAATAAGTTTTGTCAAAGAATAAACCTTTACCTCTATTATCTGGGATCCTTGAGCTTACCTACACAAGGCTACTTGATTTGTTTTCTTCTGTATGTTATATAGCTAATCTGTCCCACTTATCAATTTCTCTATTTTTTGGTTGTTTAATTGTTTTTAAGTCATTTCAAATTCTTTATGATGCCATTTGGAGTTTTCTTGGCAGGAATACTGATTAATTTCCTTCCACAAACGAGAAAACTTAGGCAAATAGAGTTAAGTGACTTTCTCAGTCATACAGCTAGTCAGTATCTGAGGTCAAATTTGAACTCAGTTCTTCCTTAATTCCAGGCCTGGTATTCTATCCCTTATGTCACCTTGTTGTCCATTTTCTAATCCATACCAAAATGTTGTGAGTTAGTACTTTGTAATATAGTTTAAGATCTGATCCTAATAATCTCCTTCTTTCCATTTTTCTTTTTCATTATTTCCCTTGTGCTTTTGTGCTTTTTTTCTATTGTTTGTTGATCATAAAGATGCCATTTTATATATTAAAGTAAAAGGAAGTCTACAAAACCTGCTACAAGGCAGCAAAAAAGACCCTGTATTTTAAGGATGCATTAAAAAGGGCAGTGTTTTAGCTGAAGAAATTGGAGATGCTTAGCCTAAAGGGGGAAAAAAGATTTAAGGGAGATTTGTCATGCTTGATCTATAAGAATAGAGCTAGATTGGATTAGATAAAGAATTTATTAAGCACTTCCTCTTTGCGCTGCATGGGGGAAATCTGTACTTGCCCTCAAGGAGTTTATCTTCTAATTGAGGAAAACTGCTGGTAAAAGGCAGCTGACAGAGGATAGCTTAAAAGGTCCCCACTGGAGGCAAGGTGGGAAAGTAATCTGGAGAGTTAAGACTGAATAGGATTAGACTGGAGTTTAAGTGAAATGTAATGTAAGTGAAATGGGTATTACTTTCTTAAGTGAAATTTCTACTCTTTTTTTTTTTTTTTTTTTTTTTTTTTTAAGGCTGGGATTAAGTGACTTGCCCAGGGTCACACAGCTAGGAAGTGTTAAGTGTCTGAAACCAGATTTGAACTCGGGTCCTCCAGAATTCAAGGCTGGTGCTCTATCCACTATGCCACCTAGCTGCCCCTCAAGTGAAATTTCTAAAGAGGAGTTCAATGGAAGACTGCTGATAGGGAAATAGCTTGAAGGGTTAGAAATTAGGAGGGGTGAATATACATTGTAGAGAGGTAAATTTTAAACTTAAGAACAAATTTTCTAACAGTTTTATTACTCAGTTATTTTTTTTTTTATGTCTGATCCTTCGTGGCATCATTTGGGGTTTTCTTGGCAAAGATACTGGAGCAGTTTGCCATTTTGTTTTCCAGCTCATTTTTTTTTTTTAAATAGATGAGAGAACTGAGGTAAACAGCGTTAAATGACTTACCTACCATAACAGTTTCCTTGGCAAAGATATTAGAGTGGGATACATTGTTGGTGGAGTTGTGAAAGAATCCAGCCATTCTGGAGAGCAATTTGGAACTATGCCCAAAAAGCTGTCAAACTGTGCATACCCTTTGACCCAGCATTGCTGTTATTGGGCTTATATCCCAAAGAAATACTAAAGAGCGGAAAGGGACCTGTATGTGCCAAAATGTTTGTGGCAGCTCTTTTTGTTGTAGCTAGAATCTGGAAGATGAATGGGTGTCCATCAGTTGGAGAATGGTTGGGTAAATTGTGGTATATGAAGGTTATGGAATATTATTGCTCTGTAAGAAATGACCAGCAGGAGGAATACAGAGAGGCTTGGAAAGACTTACATCAACTGTTGCTGAGTGAAATGAGCAGAACCAGAAGATCACTATACACTTCAATGTTGTATGAGGATGTATTCTGATGGAAGTGGAAATCTTCAACATAAAGAAGATCCAACTCACTTCCAGTGGATCAATGATGGACAGAAATAACTACACCCAGAGAAGGAACACTGGGAAGCGAATGTAAATTGTTAGCACTACTGTCTATCTACCCAGGTTACTTATACCTTCGGAAGCTAATAATTAATGTGCAACAAGAAAATGGTATTTACACACATGTATTGTATCTAGGTTATATTGTAACACATGTAAAATGTATGGGATTACCTGCCATCGGGGGGAGGGAGTGGAGGGAGGGAGGGGATAATTTGGAAAAATGAATAAAAAAAAAAATAAATAAATAATAAAAAAATAAAAAAAAAAAGGAGAGAAAGCAAAAAAAAAAGATTAGAGTGGTTTGTCATTTCCTTCTGCTCATTTTACAATTGAGGAAACTGAGGCAAACAAAGTTAAGTGACTTTGCCAAGATCATACAGCTGGTAAGCATCTAAGGCAAGATTGGAACTCAAGAGGATCAGTCTTTTTGACCAAGAGTGGCATTCTATTCACTGAACCTCCTCACTGCCTATTCCTAATAGTTGATAACTGGCCCAAAATTGGTTGACTTCCTCTGGGAGGTGGTAAATTCACTACTGTAATGAATGAAGTATAGGGAATTGATTTACCATTATATATGCTGACTAGTGCAATGTAAACACTAAATTAGACTTATATTCATCGATGTATACAACCCTTCTTAACTAATGCTGGATGATCACTTGCTGGGAGAGTTGGGAGGGGATTCCTATTCCATAAAGAATCCAAACCTTAACTAAATGATCCCTCATGTTCCTTTCAACTTTGAGGTATCTAAGATTGAAGACCTGAGAAAGAAAATGATTAGACCAAAATCACAGAGCTAGTAATGGTCAGAACAGGTATAAATACAGAGCTAGTTAGTTGCAAACTCAGCCAGAAAGATGGTTTGATGTCTTCAATGGTATTATTATACATTTAACTCTAATATCTAAAGGCAGCTTAGGGAGCTCAGCTGATAAAGTCATTCTCCGGAGTTCAAATCTGGCCTCAGACTTGTACTAGCTGTATGACTTTGGGTAGGTCACTTAACCCTATTTGCCTCAGTTTCCTCATCTGTAAAATGAGCTGAAGAAGGAAATGGTGAATCATTCCATTGTCTTTGCCAAGCAAACTCCAAATAGGGTCACAAAGAGCAGTGACACTACAGAACAACTACATCTAATGTCTATGGTTCCAATTTTATAATGCGCTAAAAGAATTTTACCTGAAGGGTGATGTCCCACTTAACACCTCCTCTGGGAATGAAGTTCCTTTCTATGAAGCCACCCACTTAAAACAAACAAAGCTTTATGAGCCATGTAAAATGGAGCTGCCTGAATTGTCTCTCTAGGACAAAAATACCTCTGGGCACAGCATTTCAAGGTCCCAGCTCAGTTCTAGGTAATGAAGACTGAGCTCAGACAAAGTTCTGAAGTCTCCAAGTTAGTCTTTGGTTCCTGGTGTTTTTCACATCTTCTTTTCTGGGCTCCAAACCCTTCTGCATTCTTTAGGCCTTCTTGGTGATTAGCCAGGGGATAATCTACAGCCACTTCTGCTTAAGAATTGTGCTCCTGGAAGAGAACCTTTTTCATACTAAAGAGTTATCTGTCAAAGATGTGAATTATAAACCTTTTTTATCTCTAATCATTACATAGGTTGACCTAACATGGTTGAAAAATTCGTCACCCAGGGCCCTGCCAGGTGCTAATAAGCCCCACAAATATGGGGAAGATTTTTTTTCCCCCCCGAGGCTGGGGTTAAGTGACTTACCCAGGGTCACACAGCTAGGAAGTGTTAAGTGTCTGAGACCAGATATGAACTCAGGTCCTCCTGAATTCAAGGCTGGTGCTCTATCCACTGCGCCACCTAGCTGCCCCTAGCCCCACAAATATGACAGGAGCAGATCTTAAGAGACTCAAATGAATCAAACCAACTGCATTAATTACACACATCCTCTGGATCAGGTACTGTGCTGGGTGACTGACAGAAATCCTACTAGCTCTTGCTCTCAGGGAGCTTGAATTCTAATAGGATCCATTTGTCTCCCTTTCTTTCTGTCGGCCCAATCTTCCAGAGCCCAGGATGATCTCCATGTTTGGAATATTGAGAGGTCTCTAAGGAAAGAAAAGCTTTTTAACATTATAAAATGATTTTTTTTTGGAGGGAGAGGGGAAGAGGAGATCTCTGAAATCCCAGGATCTGAGTTCAAATATGGTTTCAGATACTTAACACTTCCTGGCCCTGAGCAAGTTACTTAACTACCATTGCCTCAGGGAAAAAAAAAAAAAAAAAAAAGAAATCATACTAAATTTATCATGCTCTCCTGAAGGTAAGCATCATTTACTTCATCCCTTCCCCCTTATCCTAACCAGTATTCTCATAGAATCACAAAGGAGGAGAGATTAAGCAACTATTAAGCATCTTCTATATCTCAGGCATTGTGCTAAGTGCTTTATAAATATTATCTCAGTTGATAGTTATAGTAGATAGGAGAGAAATCTCAGAAATCATAACATTGCTTTCCTGTGTGGGAATAAATTTCTTATCCTATACTTGATTCATATTATATTTGGAGTGCTTTTTTGTTATTTTTCCTTTTGGAGGGAAGTCCCAGAATGGGAAGTCTAATTTTCCTTATGGGAAAACTTCCTTGTGAATAAATCTGGGACAAAGTAAAATGTCTGGGTATATAGTCAATTAGGAAGCGAATACAGGTCAAAAAATGGAATTGATTGCTACCCCTCTGTGAATCATAGTTTAGAGGGCATGAGAACATAGGATCACCTGGAAAAGATGCTCCATTTCCCCATTGCTGAGCCGTTGAACTGGAAGTCCTCTAGGCTTAGAATGCCATCCCTTCTCACTTGAAGTTTTTGAAATTCTTGGTTTCCTTCAAGACTAACCTCAAGTTGGACCTATGTTGGGAGGCCTTTCCTGGTCCTTCCAGCTCCTAGAGACTTTCTACCCAAACTTATTTTCCATTGTATGGTCTTATATAGGGCCTCCCTAAAGTCTTAGGGTGGTTTTAGGATTTAATAACTTAAATGATAAGTTTTAATATCTTAAAACTATCCCCAAGACTTTAAATTATCCAGCTTATACTTGTATGTGTGCATATTTGTTGTTCCTCCCATTAGATTGTAAACTCCAAGAGGGCAAATGCAGCTTCATTTTGGTTCTTTGTCCCTAAGTATTTACTAAGTATATTCAAGGTCACATCATTCAAGCCCCTAATTTCACAGTTGAATAAATGGAGGCCAGAGAGGTTGCCCAAAGCCACAAAGGAGATAAGAAGCAGAGGTTAGACTTGAATCCAGCTCCTTTAACTCCAAAGCCATCATTTTCAAAAACTGAGAGAAGAGAAAGTAACTACCTGCCTTGCCTTAATATTAAAAAAAAAATTGAAAACATATGAGAAATGCTAATTATTATTATTGTTACTGAGATTGTAATTATTATTTCAATGTGAAAGGGAGAAGATAAGGGATTTCCTAAAATAGACATATCCAGATTTTAAAATTAATCATGTTTCCCTCAGTCAGGGCATCTGAAATAAGTGTTGTCCATGGTTTAGCCACAAGGTAGAACAGGGGAAACTTACCTGAAAGATACAGAAATTTCAGCATTTGGAAAAGGATTCATTTTCAAGCCAACTTCAGCCTGTGGCATAGATTGACACAGTGGTCTAACTTCACAATTAAGATTGCAGTGCCTTTGGAGGTAAGAACTAAGCTCAGCAACTCTCGGTTTCATCTAATATCCTTGGGGGTACACAGAATCAGACACACCGAATTTCCCATCTGGCTGCCAAGAAAACCAGTAATAAGCAATACCCAGGACTCTCAAGCTTAGAAACTATGCCTTCTAATCCTGGCTCAGTCACTGAGTCAGTTTCCTGGAAATTTACCCATTCCTTGCTTTGGAATTTTTCTTTGTAAATTGGTGGGGGGGGGAGAACATCTGGGAGGGGAGTTATTAATACCAACCAAAATTAGTATGGAGATTTCTAGAAGCCAACTTTTTAAACTGAGAGTTGAGATCTCACAGGGGGGCCTCATAACTGAATCTGGGGGTCATAAGTTATGATTTATTATGAGTAAATGTTTGATTTGTAAATCCACTTTATATATCTAGATAACCATGTTCAAGTAAAAATTTAGCAGTCAAGAAGGTCACAAGTGGAAAAACTTTTAAGAAAACCTGATCTAGGGGGATAATTAAAATAAATTGCCATTTGTGTAGAGTTCATTTCATGGGAAGATCTGATTGGAGGAACTTGGGATGTTTAGTTTGGCGAGAAGAGAAAACTTGGGTGGAGGGTGTGTATGAACCATGATGACTGCCCCCAAACAACTAAAAGGCCATCACTGAGAAAAATAATTGACATGTTCTATTTGGTTCCAGAATGCAGAAATAGGTACAATGGGTACAAGTTGTGAAGTGGAAAATGTTGGTTTGTCTCTAATAATCAGCTTTGTTCCTAACTAGAAGAAGCTGCCTTGATTAGTAATTCATTGTCCCTTTTTGGAGAGTTTTAAGTAATCTCCAGGCTTACCATTTATCTCTATATTGCAAAAGGAACTAGATGATCTGCAACTCAGAGATTCTCTGACCCTGTCTCTTAACTGATAAATAATCATTGTTTTCATTTTCACTTGGGTATGTAAATAAACCCCTGACAGTGTCATCTGGAAGGGAAGGGGAGCAAGATTTCCAAGTTCAAAGGTTTCAGGGTTTCTTATTCTTGCTGAGTCACTTTTACAAGCAGCACCCACTGTTTACTAGTCCAGCTTCATGATAAGACAGGGATTTGGTTTATGGGGCCATATATTCACAGTCTGGGTGACTTTAACTACCAGAGAAGTCTATTAATAGGCTCCATAAAACATAGTTTTGAGTACAACAATATGATTATAAAACTGGACTTCACCTCCTGCTTTTTAAAATATTGTGAAAATAAATTAGGGAAAGAGATGCCAGAGTATCTGTACCTTAATTTTAGGAAGATCATATTTACTTTGTTCTGTCAGCTCAACAAAAAGTAGTCTTCATGGTGTAGTGGCTTGAATTCTGAAACCGGAGTCAAGAAGACCTAGATTCAAAGCCCACCTACGATACTTAACTATGAAAAAGTGATTTAACCTCTCTCAACCCTATATATCAAATATCAACATCTAGTTCTTGGGTTCTTAAAGAACTCAGTCTTTTCTAAAGCATTATAAAAATCTCTCACAGCTTTGGACATTTTTATTGACTCTCCCGTAACTGGAATGCTCTCCCTCTTAACTTCTTTCAACTCCTACTTTCAGAAACCTTTCCTTCTTAATTCTAGTGCCTTTTTTTGTTGATTATTTCCCATTTATCTTGCATAGCCCTCTGAGCTCATATTGGTCTGATCAGTTTCAGTCAGATATACATATTTTGGCCCTACTATAGTGATGTCATTATTCTTTTATTTTTCCTTCTCACCCACAATGCTTAGCATCTGGCATAGAATAAGCACTTAATAATATCCCTTCCTTCCTTCCTTCCTTCCTTCCTTCCTTCCTTCCTTCCTTCCTTCCTTCCTTCCTTCCTTCCTTCCTTCCTTCCTTCCTTCCTTCCTTCCTTCCTTCCTTCCTTCCTTCCTTCCTTCCTTCCTTCCTTCCTTCCTTCCTTCCTTCCTTCCTTTCAGAGCCAATTGTTAAATATTTGCCACCCTATGCCTAGAAGAACTGATTGTATTATTGGGAAATGCTTGTGTGTTGTTTTTCTCACTATATCTTTGAAGTAAAAACACACACACACACACACACACACACACACACACACAAAAACACTTTGTAAAAGCTGTTGATTTCATATAGTTAAATGCAATTGAGTATAGTTTTACTCAAGACCAATGGAGAAGGGATAATGCCTCAGTGTACTTTAGACCCCTGACAAGAAATAAGACAGGCCTGGCTAAGAGGAAGGGGTGTCAGGGCAGACGTGACATATCATTATCATTGCCCTTGCTGTTATAATTATCCCACTAATAATAGGAATAATCATGATTTTATTATTATTACTACAGAATCCAATCAGTGGTATAAACCATCCTAAGAAAGTACAATCAGATTCCTCAGCAGTCTCTCAGAGGAACATAGAATAGGACTGAGAACATTTTATTTTATTGGGTTTTACTAAATCATTTCAAAAAATATTCATCATTTTCCCAAATTCTTCTCCCTGGTTCTCTCTCCCAATGAACACTTCCATTATAGTTAAATCACTGACCAAATTGCCTGATGTACACAATGCTCCTGACTCAGGTCTGTTATCTCTCAGCTGGCAGGAACAAATTGAGCTTCTTCTGTTCTCTGAGACCAGGAGTGAGTAAGTATCCCACAGCCTGGAAATACCACTTTTTTTTTTTTTTTAAATTACTGTTACTTTTCTTGTTCTGCTTTCTTCATCCAGTCACATGGCTCTGGAACTAGTAGGGAACCTCAGAGACCATTCAGTTTATTTTGTAATTAAGGAAACTGAGACCCAAAGAGACTCACAACCCTGCTCAAGGTGACTCAGATAGGAAAAGTCACATGATTTCAACTTAGATTCTCTGACTCCCAAGCCAGCACTATTTCTGCTACCACACTACCCACCAGGCTTCTCCAAATTCCTCGCATTTGTCCTTTCTCATGGCACAATAATATTTAATTATATTTAGATGCCACAATTTGTCCAGCCATTTCCTGAGTCAGAGCATTTTCAGTGGAAGTTGGCTGGTGTCCTTTGTATATAAGCTTTGACAATATCTGATGGCATCCTGCTGTAAGGGGCTCATTCTCCTGATTGGCACCTTCATCAGCAGGCTTGGCCAACCTGTGCTAAATACCCAAAAAATCCAAGGACAAAAGACAGTGTGACCTTGACTAAAAGCAAACTCCTAACTCTTCTTACATTTGAGAACTTTTTGGTAACGGCTGAGAAAACAGCCAAAAATAAATAAATAAATAAAAATCAGGATTGGCTATGGTTATAAAAGGAGAATAATCAGAGTTTTTTCCCCTGGGTGGGCCCCATGCTACAAAAAAATGTTCCAGCCCAATGGAAGCCTTGATGAAGATGATGATAGTGGGTGATAATGTTATAGATTAACTAGTGTTCAGCTAAGCCACAGAAAAGTGATTATCTTATATTGCTCCTCCCAACCACCTAAATAGCCTGAACAGGCTCTTATGGTGTTACTTAGATGATTTTTTCACAGTTGCTAATGAAAAACCCAATTTAGTTCTTTTGCAGTCTATTATAACAGCAGAATGAGTTGATTCAAAAGAGGTTAGTTTGGTACAGATGAAGTTTAGACATTCTCAGGAAGCTTACTTCCTGAGAATGAAGTAAACTGGGAAATAATGATAGCTTAAATATAGAAAGCACTTTACTTTTTTATAAAAAATTCTACTTACCATAACCTTTTGCATTAAGGATTACTAGTCCCATTTAACAACAACAACAAATCTCTTGACGTGTCTGCTGAGGGAGGGAGAAAGGAGCTATCTCTACCAGACTGATACTTTCTACGTAACTTGTGACCTTCAAGTACTGCCTGGAGTATTAAGAGGTCCAGTGATTTATTCTGGTACACAAGGCTAGGCAGGACCTGGACCCAAGTATTCCTGACTCCGAAGCCAGCTCTCTAGCCACAATTCCAAGATCAATCTCATCCCTGTTTCAAAAATAAGGAAATATATAAAGAGACTTCCCTAGAAGAATTCAATTTTCTCTTTAAAGTTTTTTTTAAGATATTTTATTTTCCCCCAATTACATGTTAAAACTTTTTCCTCCAAATTCTTGCCCTCTCTGCTCTTCCCAAAGATGGTAAGCAATCAAATATAAGCTATCTGTGTGCAATTGTGTAAAACATTTCCATATCAGTCATTTTGTAAAAAAAAATACTTGAAAAAAAAGAATTAAATAAAGTAAAAAATGGCATGCTTCATTCTGCATTCAATCAATATCAGTTCTTTCTCAGGAGACAGATAGTATGCTTCATCATTAGTCCTTTGGGAGTGTCTTGCTAAGAATAGCTTAGTCAGTTATTCACAGTTCTTCATCATACAATACTGCTATTACTGTGTTCAACACTCTCTTGGTTCTGTTCCTTAGTTCACACATGTCTTTCCAGGTTTTTTCTTATAGCACAATAATATGCCATCACACTATATATCATAGCTTGCACATATTCCCCAATTGCTGGGCACCCCTTCAACTTCCAAAAGAATTCACTCTTCTTGAAAGGAAGGAATGGTTGGTTTTGTATTCCCAAAAAATAGCACATGATATTTGGTCCATAGTCAGTATCTAATAAATATAAATATTGGCTGCCTTGAATTGAATTGGATTAATTTGAATTCTACTTAATTATGATAATGATGATGATGATGTTTAAGTCAATCTTAAGTCAAACTCAAATAGAGAAAAATCCCTGAGGGATGCATATTGATTCAGAAAACCACAAATTAATATTATTTCAATTACATAATATTTTTATTGATTTTTTTGGTTAAACATTTCCCAATTATACTATAATCTGCTTCTGACAACACTCAGGAGTTTTGTGGGACATCAGGCCAATGGGCAGTAAGTTTGATATTTCTGCTTTAAGATTTTACAAAGCATTTCATAGGTATTAACTGATTTTATCTTTCCAAAAATCTTAAGGGAGACAAACTGACTTTTTTGGGCCCATCCTGTTGCTTAAGACCCTTCACTGGACACTTGGATTCCTGAGTCTTCCAAAAAGCAAGACATTTTTCCATCAGCTTTTCCAAGCAGCTTAGCTTTCAAATTCTCTCCTACTGCAGATATCTGGTAATGACAGGTCAAAGAAGAAAGTACTACATGGAATATTCCAGTCAGAAGTTGGTGGTCCTTCTGGCTTCTAGAATAGAATCAAGGGCACTATGAAAACATGAGGGGGAAGGAAGGGGATGGGGAGATAATAAGGATGGGGGATGGGGGTGGTGGCAGTGAATAGCAGTAAATATACACATTTCTCCCTTTTTTCTGAGCTAGGTTTCAACCTCTGCTCTCAAGGCTTCTGCATTATCAAGTCTGCTTACCTGTCAGTACTTGAGGAACATTCAAAAGTATTAATTTTGATGCTGTTCATCTCACAGATGTCAGTGAAAATTGAAAGTAACTCCTTTCCATTCTTAGCCCATACTCTTCATCTTGTTATCTAGGCTCCTTTTTATGGAGGAAGAGGAGTGAGGGAGAATTTCTCTTATATATTAATATTTTCAAAACTTAAAGTATTTGGAAAAGCTATCATCTGGCTTTCTGTCTATCCATCTATCTATCTTTTTATCTGTTTCGTTGTCTATAATCCTTCTATCATCTATCTATCTATTCATCTATACCCATCAATCTATCCATGTTTGTCTATCTAATCTGTTTATTAATCTATATCTATTATTGTTTGTCTGTCTAAATATCTATCTACCTACCTATCTATGTTTGTCCAAATATCTAATTAACTTCTCTTTCTCTCTGCATCTGTCTCTTTGTCTATGTATCTATCTGTCTGTCTATCCATCTATACACATATATCTATACATATCTATCTAATCTGCTTATCTATCATTCTATATGTATCTATCTATCCATCTGTCTTTCTATATATCTTTCGCCTTATCTATCCATCTATCATCTATTTATGTATCCATCTAACATCTAGCTTTCTATCTATTTATCATCTATCTATATATCTATCTCTCTGTCTACCATCTATCTTTTTATGTTTATTATTTATCTATCTACCTATATCTGTCTATATCCATATATCCATATTTGTCTATCTAATCTGTTTATTAATCTATATCTATCTGTTTGTCAAAATACTTATCTACCTGCCTGTCTGTTTGTCCATCTCTCTCTCTCTCTTTCTCTCTCTCTTTCTCTCTCTCTCTCTCTCTCTCTCTCTCTCTCTCTCTGTCTCTCTGTCTCTCTCTCTCTGTCTCTCTGTCTCTGTCTCTGTCTCTGTCTCTCTGTCTCTCTCTCTCTCTCTGTCTCTCTCTCTCTCTCTTTCTGTCTCTATCTATGGATTCACATTTATCTATTCATATTTATCTAATGTTTATCTCTCAATCTATTTTTATCTTTCTATATATTCATCTATACATTTATTTATCATTTTATTGCCATCTAATTTCTCTTTTTATCTCTAATCTGTCTGTAGTTTATCCTTCATTCTCCAAGTGAACCACGATATCAGGAAGGTGATACCATGATTTGCAAGTGAAAGAATTGCTATTAGAGGGGCTGTGCAAAATCACCAGCCTTAATTTCTCCTCCAGAGCCATCTGGGTCCAATAGCAAGATATAGATCAAGACAAATAGACATGGCTCTGCATGCAGTGAGAGAATTTAACTGTTTAAGGTATGGTCTTTCCCAGGTCTCAGTTTGACTAAGGCAACACCCATTCATTCAGTGATTACATCATTTATCTACTTACCTATCTATCTACCTACCTGCTTACCTACCTACTTATCTCATTATTTATTATCCATTAATACATGAAGAACTTATTTGGGAAGTTTCACTTTTGGGGGTAGATTTCAAACCATGAATAATTTATAATCTTAAAGTTGCTTGAGGCTCAGAAAGATTTACTTACTTTGCCCAGGGTCATAGAGCTAACGTTAAGAGTAAGCTTTCAAATCCAAGTCTTTCTGATTCTACAAACTCCAGCAGTCATATTCACTAACGGAAGTATGAAATACTCTCAGCATGAGTCCCAATCACAGCACCCCAGTGCAGCCCACACCAGAGTAAAATATAATTGGGAAATATTGACCAAAACAAAGGAAAAAAACAAGGAAACATAGATAATATTAATGATGTGGTTTTTAAAATTAATTTTATAATTATAAAAATTTTTGACAGTATATATGCATAAGTAATTTTTTAAAATAACATTATCCCTTGTATTCATTTTTCCAAATTTTCCCCTTCCTCCCTCTACTCCCTCCCCTTGATGACAGGCAATCCCATATATTTTACATGTGTTACAGTATAACCTAGATACAATATATGTGTGTAAATCCAATTTTCTTGTTGCACGTTCAGTATTGGATTCCGAAGGTATAAGTAATCTGGGTAGATAGACAGTAGTGCTAACATTTACATTCGCTTCCCAGTGTTCCTTCTCTGGGTGTAGTTGTTTCTGTCCATCATTGATCAACTGGAAGTGAGTTGGATCTTCTTTATGTTGAAGATTTCCACTTCCAAATGATGTGGTTTTTTAAGCCAATTCTGGATCTTTAGGAATGGATTAATGCCTTCCTTTTTCCCAGTTTGCCCCATGCATGCTGCCGCTCAACTAGGCCAGTTGCATGAAAATTCCATCTTGTATCAGTAGTAATTGTTCCTTTCTCATCTGAAACTACTGTGTATATAAAATAGTTAATAGTTGACACATTTATTCAATAACAATGTGAGGACATTTACACTTTCTTGGTACCACAGACTACAGATTTCCAAACATTTTGTAAATATTTGTAAATTAATCCTCATTACATTCCAGTAAAGTATTCCTATCTCCAGTGCACAGATGGTGAATGGGAGGCAGGTTGAAATAAAGGGATCCCTCATTAAATGTAAACATCTTCAAAGGAACTCCTACTAAAAAAATTTTAAAGAGTATGACCCTGAACAAGTTCCATAAACTCTCTGTGCCTGAATTTCCTCTTCTGTAAAATGGGGATAATAATAGTACTATCTCATAGAGTTGCTATGAAGATCAAATGAATTAATACATGTAAAGAGCTTGACAAACATTAAATGCTAGCTATAATAATAATTTTTACTACTACTACTGTTATGAGTACTGTTGCTGCTGTTACTCCTGTTGCTGTTATTATTACTACTACAAAAATTTCAGGTTTTCATTGTACTTTTTAGGCAAACAGGTAGCAGTTTTCAAGGTAAAAAAGCTTCAGTGACTTTTAAAATTTTTTATTATTATTAGGATAAAATGCAAATTATTTAGCCTGGTACTTAAAACCCTCTACAATCTGACATGTCCCTGTTAAGGTTTATAGCCTATTTTCCCCTTTTTGCAACCTATCGTCCTCTCAAATGGAATAAAATGCTTATTACATTTCCCATCTGTATATCTTTTTTTTCCCCTTGAGGCAATTGGGGTTAAGTGACTTGCCCAAGCTCACACAGCTAGGAAGTATGAAGTCTCTGAGGTCACATTTGAACTCAGGTCCTCCTGACTTCAGGGCCAGCACTCTATCCACTGCACTATCTAGCTTCCCCTCATTTGTGTGTCTTTGCCCAAAATGTCAGCCCATAGCTGGGATAAAAGCCCTCCTTACTGTGATTCTCAGGATGCCTAACTTCTTCCAAGGTTTAATTTAGGAGCCATTTGCTCTGAAAAGACTTTTCTAACATCCCTAATTCTAAGTGCCCTCTCCCTCTGAAAATTAATCATATATGTTGCATGTCCCGCTCATCCCCCAAGTAAAAAGAAAGGTCTTTGAGGGCAGGAACTGGTTTTTGTTTGTTTTTTAGTATCTCGGGAGCCTAGCACAGTACCTTGTACATGGTAATTGTTTAATAAATGTTTGTTGGATGGAATTGAAGTCATCCTGCTTCAAAAAAAAAAAAAGCTAAAAATAGAGTCTGTGCCTCTGCCAATGATTCTACCTTGATTCTGGCCTTGTATAATAGAGAACTGGCTGCAAATCATGGGGAGGAAAACTACCACTGGTATTAGGCTGAATCCGACCAGAAAATTTTCCATTGGAAGCTTTCTCCCAGAGGAAGCCATCTCCTATTGTACAGGGTAGCTTCGTGAAAGAACCACATTTCCCATTCGTTACACATAGCTTAGAGAGCACATGTCCATTGAACATCCTCTGTGAGGTTATTCATGGGACCACTGGCAGATCTGGCAGTGCAAAACAGTGGAGGGTGTTGGGTGTTTGACTCTTTCCTATGACATTGAGTAATTATACAGTCGTGGGGAAGTCACTTAATCTTAGTTTACGCAGCAAAGTGGAGATTAAAATATCCCTAGTACAAAGAGTTATGATGAAAATCAAATGACACAGTGTATGTGAATGTGCTGGATTTGGAATTGGAAGATCTGGATTTGAATTCTTGATCTAGAATCAACTTAGGTGGGCTAGTCCCTTTACCTTCATGAGAAAAGATGAATGTCCTTTCCAGATCTAAAGCATTTGATTCTACAAATGGGAGGTAGTGTGGTACCATAGACAGATGACTTGGGTTCAAATTCAGCTTCTTATACCATTGTGTGATTTTCTGGACCTCAGTTTCCTCATCTGTAAAATGATGTTTGGACTCGATGGTCCCTAAAGTCATTCTGGGTTTAGCACTACACCAGGAACATAACATACTTGTTATTAATTATTATTAATAAATGCTTATTGACTTACTGACCCTTAGGTTCTGGACCCATGACCCCACGATTCTTCTTAAGAATACAGCTCTATACTGAGACCTCAGAAGCCATCAGATCTATACTTTATAGATAAGGAAACTGAGGAAATCTGAGGGTTCATGGGAACATAGATTTAGCATAACTCCCTCTTTTATAAAGTGGTTATGACATGGACTCAGAGTCACATGGCTAGTAAATATTGAGGTGAGATTTGAATGCAAGTCTTCCAAACTTTACAAACTTCAAAGAGTTCTATACATGCCATTTCTTATCTTTTGCACTCAGAGCTGATCCGGACACTGAATTTGAGTCAAATGTTGTCTACTTTGCAATTCGACTTCCCATCCTACTTTTCAGATGAGAATTAGTCAGAGGAAGTATTCCCACTGAGGAAACAGGGAAGGCAAGCCAAGTAAGAGGACGAGGAAGCATTTGGAAACATCCCGAAATCAGTGCCCTAAAATAGGCAGCCTTGGATACTTTTTATGCTCTTATTGTTTTTCCCCCACATCTCCGCCTCCCTCCCCTATCTCTTTATCTGGCTGCCTAAATTCTTGTGTGTTTCCACTTCCTCATTCATCACTGTTTCTTTGCCTTAGATGAAAACTATGTCTGGAACTTCTCTGTTTCTTTTCTCCAGTCTGGTTCAACTTTTCTTGGCTGCAAAGACTAAGAGGAACCAGGAGAGGGCGAGAACCCTGTAGAACTAGGAAACGTCCCCAAAGGGACTTTCTGAGTGCAAGAGAACCCATCTCCTTTCCCCTGAGTGGAATGGGGATCAATCAGAATCAGTGAAGTCAAGCCAAGTTCTAGAACCAGTCCTCGGGTCTAGTGATGGTGGCCTATTTCCCAATGATATGAGGGAAATCGAAAGAATTCCCCAATCTCTTCTTTCATCAGTCTGGAGGGAAAATGAGGATTTAAGAACAATTTAATCCCAGTTTAGATTTTTCATTTTCACTCTGTCTTGTTTTAATGAGGTCCTGCAAGTTGCCTAATAAGTATGGAAATGTGTGCAAAGACAGTATTAATTTTGTATGCTGAAACTGAGGTGTTGACATAGTATTGGAGAACTGGAATTTCTTATTTTAGAAAGGTTTCTTTTACTTATTTGAGATTCATAAGGATCATAGATTTAGAGTTGAAAAGGTCTATGGATGATTGTTTTGTGCAAACTCTTCATTTTACAGATGAGACAACTAAGGCTCAGAGAGGTGAAATGATTTTTCTGATGTCAAAGGTCATGAGTAACAGGGCTGGGATTCAATCTCACCTCATAGAGAGTATACATTCAGCATTCTTTCCATTGGACCAGCTCCCATTACCTCTCATGGACTTAATTACCGCCTCTACTGACGATGTTCAAACCTACCTTTCCTTTTTCAAGCTCTCTGCTCATTTTCAATCTTATATCTTCAAATGATGTCCAGTAGACATCTTAAACAACCATGCTCAAAATCTTGCTCATTATCTTTTCTCCTAAATCCTTGCTTTCCCTATTCTATGGAAAGCAATTACCATCCACCCATCCTTCAGGCTCCTAACTAGGAGTCTTCTTGGATTCTTCACTGTCTCTCACCCCCATATGGAAACAGTTGTCAAGACCTATTGACTTTCCCTTTTCAACATCTCTAGAATACATCCCCATGTATCTATTGCCATTGCCACCACATTGATATGAATCACCTCCAACCTTGATAGTTGCAGTAGCCTCCAGATGGGTCTCCTTGCCTCAAGTTTCTTTCCATTCCAGCCCATGCTCCACACATTCAGCAGTGATTTTTTTAAAGCATACTTCAGACTATATCACTCCCCTAACTCAGTTAAACTCCAGGAGCAAATACAAAATATGCTGCTTGACATTCTGAGTTCTTTACAACCTAGCCCCACTCCTACCTTTCCTGTCTTCTTATCTTTGCTCTTCACTATGTACAGTTTGACACTGGCCTCCTGACTGTTCCTCGAACTAGATATTCCTACAGTCAGCTCTGAGCATTTTCTCTGGCTGTCCTTATTCCTGGAATGCTCTGTTCACCTCTCCCTACTGATTTCCAAGCTTCCCTTTTAAAAATCCCATCTCTTACCAGAAACCTTCCCCATATCCTCTTAATACCAGTGTCTCCCCTCTGCTGATTATTTCCTATTTAACAGGAATCGATTTTGTTTTGTATATATGTTTGTATATTATCTCTCGCACTAAATTGTAAGCTTCTTTTGGGTAGGGACTGTCTTTTGCCTCTTTCTGTACCCCCGGTACAATTCCTGGCACCTACAATTGAAGTGAGATTTGAATGCAAGTCTTCCGGACTTTACAAACTTCATGCCATTTGATTAATTGTGATTAATAAATGTTGATTAATTGGACCATGTGGCTAGATATAACACTTGGAGTCTGGAAACTAGAAGTAGAATCTGACCAGATATTTGCTAGCTGTGTAACCCTGTACCATTCACTTGACCTCTCTGAACCTCAGTTTCCCCATCAGAAATACCAGCATCTACCAATTGGGTTGTGAGGATGAAATGAGTTAACATATGCAAAGTGTTTTACAAACCTTAAAGCGAGAGTAAATGCCAGCTATTATTTTTGGACCACTTAACATGGTCGTTAGGGTTTTTAATGCCAACTTTTCATTTAGAACATATTTGTATATATGCTTAAAGTTTTATTGATGCCTCTTGTTTTTCCATCAGTCATTTTTAGCGTTCTTTCCTTCTTCAAAACTGAGTTTTTCTTGTAATAAAGAAAAAAAAAAAAGGGTAAGCATCTACCACTGATTACGCCCAAGATAAAATGCAGCATTCTGTACCTATCAAACATCTTCCTTCTTTGCTGTTTTCGTCTCTTTCCCAATCCCTCCAATGCTGAGAATTCGATGGTCTGCTCAGTTTAAGGGTTTGGGAGTGAGGTATCAGGTCTGAAAATCAGCCACCTCTGGTTCTTTGGGATTTCTTCCCCCTCCATTCGTGCAACAGAAACCAGTTCTATAACACTGTAGTCTTGTATAGGTAAAAATCCTGCGGCACAGATGAGCAAACCAGCAAAAGACGATGGGCGAACGCTAGTGCTGGGGGCTTTGCCAGTAAGACTAGCACCTGAGACGCAGGGATGGTTGGAAACAAGCTCAGTGACTAACCAGCCTTTTCCCTGCTTACATTACAGGCTCCTTTGCCTCATCCACAGAGTCCTGGGACACTCATTAACGCCCTATCTCTAGCGATTGAGTAAGTTAAGGGTTCCAAAGAGCAAAGCCTGGATTACAGTGGACAGGATCTGTCCCACAGGGAGACTGGCAGAATTGTTACCGAACTGAGAGTTTTAAAATCCCAGCTCCCAGCTCCTCCCCAATGCATTTCTCTGTCAGTCTTGGATCAAAAC
Source organism: Sminthopsis crassicaudata (assembly GCF_048593235.1). Taxonomy (NCBI): domain Eukaryota; kingdom Metazoa; phylum Chordata; class Mammalia; order Dasyuromorphia; family Dasyuridae; genus Sminthopsis; species Sminthopsis crassicaudata. Next base: position 729,111,770 of record NC_133617.1, read on the forward strand.
CTGGATGGGGCTTTGGAGATGTTCTGGTCCCATCTTCTCATTTACAAGTGAAGAAAAGAAGCCCCCTTAGTTGAGTGATTTGCCCAAGGGCACACAGTAGGCGCACGTAGTCAGATCTTCAAACTTTAGGGATCCAGCACTTTCTCCGCCGTTCTTGGAGCTCTTTAAGAAGTCATTTAGCAACATGTGACACTCATATGAAGCCCAGATGGGCTCGCCTTGGGTCCCCAAGTAGAACCACACCCCCGGGGATGGAGAATGGAGCTGAGAGCGCAGCCCTCCGCCCCTAACAGGGGCCTTGACCACCCGGGGCCGCCTGTCCCTAAGGCCAAGGGATCAAGGCCAGGGGAAGAGGTCTCAGCCAGTGGGGCAGATCAGCTGGCTTTGCCCTGCGCAGTCCGTCCCCACGCCTCCCCTGCTGGCCTCGGGAGTCAGAGTCCAAGCGGGAAAGGGAGGGGCGGGCCGGGCCGGCTCCGTGACTGGCAGCCGGGTTGGCCACTGGCCAAGGGAGGTTAATAGGCTCAGGGTCGGCGTGCCTGCGCGCTGGATCCCGGTCTGCCTGTCCCGCTGAGCCAAGGGACCCGAACCCGGACCGCCGAGCCCGGGCCAGACTAAACCTCATTCCAAATCGTGCAGGTAGAAGAGAGAGAGAGAGAGAAAGTTGAAAACAGACACTGATCGGGGATGGGGGTGGGGGGAAGAAAAGCCACAAGCCTCTCCTAAATTGCTGGACCGCTGCCTTAGAGAGAAGAGGGGAGTTTGCGCCCGGCAATGGAGCGGCGTTAGGACCCAGCGGGAAGAACTTTGGAATCTCCTCCGAAGGGGAGGGGGCAGGGAAGGAGTTAGCGGCTCCAGGGCGCAGGCGCGCGCGTTTACTATCGCCGGTCGTGGAGCTCGGTGGGACGGAATAGAATGAAATGTAACAAAACAAGCTGAGCCTTTGTAGCTGTTTAAAGGGGCCGCGGTCTCTTCCCTCCCGCCTCCCTCCTCCTTCCCCTCCGACGTGCCCCTCCACTAGAGCCGGGCGCTGAGCTCTGGGGACACTGGTCCAGCTGGGCTAGCGCTCTCGGAAAGCCGCCTCGGGAGGCAGCGCGACCGCTCCGAGAGGAAGACCGCCGCGCGGAGAGACCGGCGGGGAGAGGAGGAAGGCACCGGCCCGGAGCGGGCTGCGGTCCCCGGGCGCCCCGGGCCGGCTTGCGCAGCGTGGATCTCCGGGGACTGGAATGCAAACAAAGCTGGCCGCTGGCAGGGGCGGGAGCCCGGAGGCGCCGAGAAAGTTTGCCTAAGGATGGCTTGAGCTGGGGGAGGGCGAGCCGGCAAAGTTTCTTTCGTACGCTTCTGCCTTCGGGGGTGCCCTCTGGGGACATGCCCCTTCGGCGCCCCAGCTGATCCGCCGGCTCCCGACTGCTGCAGCGACCCGGGGCCACCTGTTTCGCATTCCCGTGAATCTGCGGGTCCGCTCGCGCGGGCACTCCAGTGTGTGCCGGGGGTCCGGGTGAAAGGGCGCCGCGCGCGTGGCCAGGACCATGTCGAAAGTCATCCAGAAGAAGAATCACTGGACCACGAAAGTGCATCTGTGCACCCTGAGCCGGGGGCCCCAGGGCGAGCTGGGACTGACCGTCCTGGGGGGCGCCGAGTACGGCGAGTTCCCCTACGTGGGCTCCGTGGAGCCGGACGCCGAGGGGCTCGCCAGCGGCGGCGAGGGCAACGGTCTCTGCGAGGGCGAGCTGCTGCTGGAGGTGCACGGGGTCCGCGTGTCCGGCTTGCCCCGCTACGACGTGTTGGGAGTTATCCAAAGCTGCAAGGAGTCCGTCACCTTCAAGGCCGTCAGACCAGGTGAGCAGGAGGCGCCGAGGCTCGCGGGGCTGTTAGGGGCACCTCCCCCTTCTCCCGTCCCAGCCTCGGGGAAGCGAAGCCGGGGCTGCGAGCCCCTCCCCCACGCCGAGGGGCGCCTCACACCTCCGGCCACTTTCCTGCCCCGGAGGCAGAGAAGCGGAGCCAGACTCCCCGAGGTGCCCCGGAGAAATCCAAGTTCTCACCTTGCTTTCGGAGGGCCTTTACCTCCTGGAAGAACTTTGCGGGGCTTGGCTGTTGGGCTGGGCAAACCTGTTCTAGTGCCCCAGGTCCAAGTTAGCAGCGAAGTGCTCCTCACCCTTAGCCCGGGGGGAGGCTGGGTAGGGATGCTGAGACTGACGTACGTGTTACCCCGCAAAAAAGGGGAACGCGGCGGAGGCGCTCCCCCCTCCCCCCTTCTCCCTTCTGTTCCACTCCCTTCTGTTCCCCTCCCTCCCATCCGTGTATCCCTCTGGAGACGTGGTTAAAACAGATTTTCCTAATTTCAGAGACACAGCGGGCTTCCAGTGCCAGGAAACTCTTCCCTATGGGAGTTATCCAGGTTATTAAGGTTAGAGAAAGTTTGGAAGGAAGGGCTGGATCTCTGCATTTAACGGACACCTGTGGGGCCAAATGACAGGATGCAAATGCTGGAGGCGGTTGGGTTAAGAGGAAAAGGTGGACTCCGGCTTTGACCTAGCTGGCCTGGGGGTCCGGCTCTGGCTCTCCTTTCACCCCCCACCCCTTTGCAAGTTGCTGAGTCAGAATGGAGGGCTTTCACAGATGGGGGGGGGCAATTTCTCCCAGTCCTGGAATGTTTCTGGTCGATGGCAACTGTCTGTCACTGGGGGTTGCCAAAAGAAAGCTGTATCTCCAAGTATTTGTGAAGTTTCCCTGGGTCACTTCCTGGGATGATATTTTTTGGTGCTGGTGGGGTGTGTGAGTGGGTGGGTGCTTTAGAATGAAGTTGTCTGCAGGGAAGCCTTGGAATCCAGTGCACTTGTGAAAGATAGTGTTTGTGCCATCTTTCTGCAGGCAACAGAGTTGGCAAAGCTGTCTCATTAAGGCATAAAGATTCTGAGTCAGAGCAGCAGTCAGCCTAGAACAGCCCATCCTCCTTTGCTGGCACACTGCAAAGGAAAGCGTGACAGCCATACAGTTCTGGGCCCAGGCTGCCTGGGTCGCACTGGGGGCTAGCGGTGGGCAAGGATCAGGGTCTCATTGTGAAAGGGGGTGAGCGAATGTTCTTGGGACATCATTATGGACCCTGGGAAGACTAAGCAAAGCCTGCAGTCTGTTCTGTTTCTGAATAGAACACGTTTCCTTCCTAGAGAAGAGGACTTTCTTGATGCTCAAAGTCTGGATGAGATTGAGGGTAGCCTAGTTCAGAAGAAAGTGAGGAATTGATGACTCTTAATTAATAAACAAATTGGGCAAGAATAGAGACCTACTGAGTTTGAAATCGGAGAATGCCCTATTTGCCATTTCCTTGAGCGAGCTATTAATTTCTGTGGCTTTTGATGCCTCGTCTATATGATGGAGGTATAGGAGATGGTGAATGGGAAGTGCCTTTCTGGCTTTAAATTCTAAGAAACTAAGAGGAGGGGAGCTGAAGATTCGTCTTTCTTCCTCTTCTCATAATCTATTAGTTGTAATTGAGATGAGCAATCCTGGAGAAGACTTTGGGGATGGGGGACTGCTGAAGGAAAGAGCAAAGTCTATTCTATTAGTGGTAATTGATATGAGTAATTTTGGAGAAGACTTTGGGGATGGGGGGACTGCTGAAGGAAAGAGCAAAGTCTATTCTATTACTTGTGTTTGAGATGAGTAATTTTGGAGAAGATTTTGGGGATGGAAGAACTGCTGAAGGAAAGAGGAAAGCCTATTTTATTAGTTGTAATCGAGATGAGTAATCCTGGAAAAGATTTTGGAGATGGAGGAACTGCTAAAGGAAAGAGGAAAGCCTATCAATTAGAGTAAATCATATTTCAGAAACAAAATAATAGAGAAGTTTCTGGATCTCATCATAACCATAAGCTTAGAGATGGATCTTGGCCAAGTCGTGAAAGAGAAGAAATGAGACATAAATTTATACATATAGACATATACACATGCACACATACACGTCTTCACCCAATAGAATGGAAACCTCTTTGGGGCTAAGATTGTTTTATTTTTGTCTTTCTATCCCCAGCATCGGAACTGGTGCTTAGTAGGTTCTTAATAAACACATATTGCTTGAATGTCAGATGTTAATGGGATGAAGGAAGCTGATGGCCATTGAAAAGGAGGAAAGGATTTGAATGACAGCATCATTGGCTTATGGAATGCTAGAAGCTGGAAGGAACCATAGAATTCATCCTACTAAATCTCTCCTATAAGGGAAGAAGCCAAGGCCCGGAGATCTGGCCAGAATCACAGATTCTGAGTGAGAAGTGCCCTCCCAGACATATAGTCCAATCCCCTTCTGACTGAGCATCTTCTCTTAAGGCATCACCAACAAATGCTCATCCAGGGAATGTTATCTGTTCATTGAACACCCCTTTCCTTATTGTTCAGTCATTTCAGTCATGTCTGACTTTTTGGAACCCCATTTGGGGTTTTCTTGACAAAGATAGTAGAGTGGTTTGCCATTTCTTTTTCCAGTTTATTTAACAGATGAGGAAACTGAGGCAAACAAGACTTGGCCAGGGTCACACAGCTAGTTAGTGTCTGAGGGTCGATTCCAGGTCTTCCTCTTTTCAGTCTTTGTGCTCTACCTTGCTAGGGCTTCAAGTCAAGTTCATTGACCTACATTTTGTCACTCATATAAAGTTATCCAGCCCCTCCACTACGGTTTTAGGATTAGAACCTGGATTGCTTAACATGGATAATTTAATGGAGATCACTCAGTACTATGACCAGCAATCCTGTTTCCTGACAACTCCCATGTAGGGCTTTTTCCACTATTACATGACGTTGATTTGTAGATTGCATCATCTATATGTCTGACAGTTGGCTGCCCAGTTATTGGCAGGTCCAATCCCAGGTTTAGCTCATTATGTTTGAGGGGGTGGGGGTAGGACAGGCCCAGATTAACACTGCTAATTCTGCTCTACTCAGGGTAATAGATGATTAGTTATTCCTCCTTGTGCATGCACTGGCCTGAGATGGAAGTCTGTTTAGACTTCCCCTGAGTGGAATAGAAAGCTAACTTGGGATTTAGCATTGTGCATGGCTTATGTTTAAAATGGACAATTCAGATGTGGTCACTGTGAATTTGGTGGTTAGGAGAGAAGGTGAACTTTACTTTGGTGCTAGATTCTTGACCTAGAAATCTTCATAGCGCACAGCCTAGAAAGCCCCTGTCTGTTGCTGAAGGCTTCTGTGACTGCAGGGTGCCCAGGAGAGAAGGCACTGGACTGCCGAGAGATCTGGTTTCGAATTCTGTCACTTAGGTCATGGGATCAGAAGTTGGGAGCCTTCTGGGCCATCTAGTGCTATTCCCTCGTTTTATGGCTCAGAAAATAGGCTCCTAAAATGAAGTGACTTGTCTAAGATGATATAAGTAGTGAACAGCAGAGATAAGATTTGAATCTAGGTCCTTAGGCTTCAGGGGTTATGCTTTTTCTTTGATACCATGCTCCTTTTTAGCATGTATTGTAGGGGACTGTAAGGATCAAATCCAACCTTCTCATTTTATAAATGGAAACTGAGGTGAATTGATTTGTCCAAGGTCATACAGAGAGTAAGTGGCAAAGCTGGAGTTCAGATCCATATTATCAAAACCCCAATTCAGCTCTCTACCTTTTAAACTGCGCTGCCTTTGTTGGTTTGGAGAGCTCTGCCTGTTAAAATGCTTGTGTTGATTTAGAGTGCTCTGCCTATTGGACCGCATTGCCTGTGTCTGCTTAAAAATCTTTGCCCATTGCATTGTACTGTCTGTGTTGGTTTAGAGAGCTCTGCCTGTTAAACCGCACTGCCTTTGTTGGTTTAGAGATCTCTGCTCATTGGACTGAACTGCCTGTGTTGACTTAAAGAGCTCTGCCCATTGGACTTCTCTGCCTCTATTGGATTAGAGAGAGTTGATTTCTCTCCATGAAGCTGTTTCCTGGTCTTCCAAAAGATAAACTAGCTTGGATGATGAAGAAAGTTTTTTTTTTTTTTTTTTTGTAGCTACATTCTAGAATTGTATGGAAGCCAAGTCCACAAATCCCCAAACAAATCTTAAGACTTTTTTTTTTTTTTTTTTAATACTTAGCAGCATGACAGTGGATTCCCTAAATGGAATCTTACAGATAGGGTGGTTACCTATTTTTCCAGGTGACTTTGTGGTTTGTAAAATATACAGGAACTGAAACTTCTAGATGAAGAATAAGTTGAAGAAAACTCTTCCTTTGCCTGATAGATTAGTTCAGTTTGACACACAAGCTTCTTTGTCCTATGGATTTGTGTGGTTAAAAACACACACATTGAAATATATGACAATATCTCCATAGCAAATCAGTTGTGTGTCTTATTTTAAATGCCATCTCCCCTTTCTTATGATCACAGAAAACTTATTTCAAGACTTGTCTTTTTATTCCTGTTTTTAAAAATTACACTATTTTATTTATATTATATACATTATTTAAATTACATATTTTAAAGTACATGTTTCAGAAGCAAACAGAATCCTTGCCTACTACCTTTCTTTGCTATAGCACTGACTGCCCACCATTGAAGATTTTCTTTATGGAATCATGAGTTTAGAGTTGAAAGTAACCTTCTAAGCCTTATTTTGTAGAGGTAGTAGAAAGTTAAGTGACTTACCTAAGATCATACAAGTTACTATTGTATATATCTGAGTTGAGATTTGAACTCAAGGCTTTTCACATCACAAATCCAGTACTCATTCCACTCAGCCATCCATCCAGCTGCCTACCTTTCTACCTCTCAACTCTCCTTTGGGTTTTCAGTTTCCTGATGATTTCTTCTTGTCCTTCATCAACATTTCCTGTTAGGAAAGGAAAAGCAGGACAATAAAATAACAATGGCTGAATTTACACAACTCTTGACGGTTTGGAAGGCATTTTATATGCATTACCTTTTGATTCTCACCCTTCTCATGAGGTAGTTATCGTTGTTAAATTGCCATTTTATAGATGAACCTATTGAAGCCCCATGAGAGTCAGTGACTTGAATCCAGCAGTCCTATCCACTGTGCCACAAAGGGCCTGGATTCAAATCTTGGTCTGATGATAGTTTTCCTTACTTAGAAAATATAATACTTGTAATGAGTTGTATGGCCCTCATGAAATAATGTTGCTAAGACCTTTACCCAAATGTCAGCTAGTAGTAGCGTTTGGTTTTTTAAATGTATTCCTTTATCTGTATAATTATGTATGCATGCATGTATATAGTTGCTAGCCAGATTCCTGATTTCAATGGCTTATGGGAATTCCCAGGGATCACAGTCACTCTGCTCTCTCTACCCAGGTGGATCAGCACCTTGATGTTGGGAAAGATTGGAAAAGGAGATGGCAGAGGATGAGATGGACAGGTAGTGTCATGGAAACAATGACCATGAACTTGGACAGACTTTGAGAGATAGTGGAGGATAGAGGGGTGTGGAGTGCTGAGGTCACAACGTGTTGGACATGACAAAAAGTCTTGTTGAGTTGCCTGGAATGCCGAGGAGTGATTTTAGCCAAGGTCACAAAACCTCCCTCTTCCCAGAGCTAAGGCTACTTCTCCATCCATTCACTATACTGCCTCTTTATCATATTACACTCCATTATAAGTTACTGATGAGAATTCCAGCTCTTAGATGGCAGTTAATTTCCTTTTTGTCTTTATATCCCTAGAGGGTCCAGAACTGACCTTAGAATCAGGAAAACTTGGATTCAGGTCCTGCTTGGACAAGGAACTTGCTGTGTGATCTCCCATGACTTTGTCTTAATCCCTCAAGTCCCTAAGCAGATTTCCTAAACTGTAGAACTGATGCTAATCTACAGAAACACCCAACAACTTCAAAAAGCCTGAAACCTCAGGTCCTTATCCTTAAACATGGCAACATTCTGGGAACTTGGGGCGCTTTCTGCCTTGAGCAGGCTCTTGTCGATGACATTAGCATGAGTTTCTAAATGGTATAACTCACATGCCATTTGATTCTCTGTATTTTTTCTCCTCCCTACTCCCTCCTTTATTTCTGAACAGATTTCTCCCCCCCTCCCCGCTAAATTTTCTCAAATCAATCTGCTTGTAGTTATTTGTGATGCCAAAAGATCATTTTCTCCTTCACACTAATTTTGGTGTCTCTTAAGGAGATTGCAACTTTACAAAATACCAGTTATTGGAACAGGCAACCTGGCTGTGCTATAGTTTGTAAGGTACTATTTACCATAGGGTTTTTTATTTCTTTTCCTGGAGAAACGTTAACTTGACCTCACAGTGAAATTGTAATATTGTTGGCTAGGGTATCTTCTGGCATCCATTACACAGCCAGTTGCAAATGCCAGAATTGATATATGCGCCAAGGAGAGCGGAAACGCCCTCCTCACAGGGTTGTATGTGAAAATATTCTGACACGTCTTTACCACAGGCGGGATGCTGCCTTCTCCACTATGTTTGAATAATGGAAGCCTTCCCCCTTTAAAAAGTTGCTGTGTCCATTTGGGTGTGTGTTGATATGCAATCTAAAGGCCATTTTTTTTTTTTTTTTGTATGTTAAGACAAATTATAGAATCATAATTCTACTCCTGAAAGAGACTTCAGGCTATATAGTCCAACCCACCCATTTTACAGATGAGGAAACAACATTAGGGAGGTTAGAAGGGTTGATGTTAATGTCTTAATAAGTTAAATATTACATCAACTGCTGCTTTTCCCCCTTCTAGATTAAAAGTGACTCCTAAAACCTTACTGAAATGTTGTTCTTAATTTCTGTGTCATGGGCCTACTTTATGTGTAGAAACTACCCTAAAATGAGTTTTTTTTTTTTTTTTTAACTCCATTAATCCTCCTCAGAAGTGAAGGCTAAGGCACACCTGCTTAAATTGCAGGTAGCTAATGTAATACAATCCACATAGTAGGGAAAAATATGAGCAGTGTTGGAATTAGGGTGGGGCCACTGGGGCTTTGCCTCTGGGCACAGATTTAAAGGGTGCTGCCACCACTTAAAGTCCTCTAGCTGCATAAAAATATGAGTTACTTGTTAGTTAACAGATTCCTGTTTACTAAAATGGGAAACTATGAAAGCCAGAGTAGCTCACCACTCAGCAACCCTTACCCTCACCCCTCTATATTAATGTCCTGCTTTAAGTTTAGACAACTGTGTGCCATTACTTAAATGTCCCCAAACTTGTGGTATTAGCCTTAGGTATAATTTGTTATGACTCCTTTCTAGGGATCAATATTCTCATCCTGGATATTCACCAACTTCTTTATCTCATTCATTGTCCTTAATTCTAAAGAGAGTAGATTGGAGTCGATAAAATCTAGAATGTCCCAATCTGGTTGAAAATTCCATGAAAATGGAAAATCACTGACTTCCGGATTGTGAGCATTGTTTGTATGGATTTAAGTGCCCTTCTCTTCTTATTTTGGTTATAAACTTTTTAATTCTTACAGAAAATGCAGGATATTAAATTAAATATCCAAATTGATCCAGTTGGATCTATTTCCAAGTAACTTGTCTTTTTAAAGACTCTAGTAAATGTAAAAATGAGCTTGATCTAGAATCTGGAAGACTTTGTCTTCTGAGTTTAAATTCAGCCTTAGATACTTAACTAGCTGTTTGATCTTAGGCAAGTTACTTCATTTTGCCTTAATTTCCTTGTCTGTCAAATGAGTCAGGAAAGGCCATGGCAAGTCACTCCAGCGTCTTTGTCAAGAAAACCCCAAATGGGCTCACAGAGTTGGACTTGACTGAAAATGACTGATCACCGTCACCCAAATATAAAAATGTTGACATATTGATGAAAGGAGAATCCATGTTGATGGATCCATGAAATCACATTAATACTGAATTAATGAATACTCTGATAGCATTACTGCATTTGGAGTCTGTAGTCCAGATTCAAGTACCTACTTATTCCCTAAATTGACCTCATTGAAAGTATGAAGGACGTCCCATTTTCTCAGACATCAAATGTAGCTTCAATGGAGTCGAAGGTCCTATGTGATCTGTGCAGCTTAATGTGAAATTTAGAAGTATGTCCTTGTTACAAGGCTTTGTGGCTTAGAAGTAGCTCCAGAGGAAGGCACCTGGGAAAGCTTTCTGTATAAGGTACATGGAGCTGGAGTCTTCAAGGACGTGATGGACGCCCACCAGAGAGATGAGGAGAATCAGTTGGCATTTTAATCGAGCATTCTGCTGAAGGATTCTACTGACTTGGTGGTCCAGTTCCTTTCCCATCCTTTATTGCAGCCTCTGTTCTAGAGCTTACACCGAAACCTGGCTCTGGCATATAATCCAGTGCCCTTTCCCTTAACCATGCTGGTGAGTTTTATCAAGACTGATGTGTGTGAAGGTCGGGGAGTGATGTTCTGGCCATGATGGACAAAGTAGCTCTGCTGATCACGCTGGCAATGTCCAGTTTACTCTGGAATGGCTTCCCAGGGAAAATAGTTCTGAGGAGTGTGCCCCTGGAGTGTGTAGGGAGCCCCTCTCTAGCTCCAGAATGTGGCTGTTGGGGAACTCTAGTGGGCATGCAGTGAGCTTGGAGCCCACAGCCTTCTTGTTTCTATCTCCAGGAGAATTAGAATTAGAATTAGAGAAGAACCCTAACCCTAACCCTCTTGTTAATACAATGGGAAGCACATCTACAAGGAATGGACTCTTTCAGCCTGTCTGAGATGAGGACCAATGTAGGCTGTCTCCCTCTTTATGGACAGCAGGACCATGGGGCATTAAAGGGCAATTACCATATAATTAGGAGCAATGTTTCAGCATTATTGCTACTCAGGATGTCAGCAGCCTTAATGTTCAGTATTTTTTCTAAAAAAGGACTCATGACTTTCAGCTTCAGAGGGAGTACCACACAGGGGACAAAGTCCTTGGATTTGGAATTGGAGAACTTAGGCTCTGCTCTACATATATGAGGCAGTGAGGTAGATAGAACCAGGAGGATCCAAGTTCTAATGTAGCTTCATGTACTCACTTTGTGATTCTATGCAAATTATTTAAACTAATATTTGCCTCAGTTTCTTCATTTGTAAAATGAAGATAATAATAGCATCAAGGTCATCGTGGGGATCAAAGGAAATATTTAGAAAAGCTTTGCAAACCTCAAAGCATTATTAGGCTTCCTATAAACATTTGGACAGGAAGTTCAGATGACAAGTGTCTAAGGGTGGATTTGAACTCAGGTCCTTCTCACTCCATGGCAGGTGCTCTATCCACTGTGCCATCTAGCTTCCCCAAGATGGTAGCTTTTCAATGTGTTCAATGTGAAAGGGCACGTAACCCAAAGTCAGAGAGACATGGATCCAAACCCAATCTCTCCCCCTTCCCATCTGTGTAACAGATCTTTACATCTCTGAAAACTCAGTTTCCTCATCTGTAATACCTCTAATACTTATCTCATCGTGAGTACATATGGTACATCTTACTTCATTCTTGCTATATTCAACTGAGAAAATTTATGTAAAGCACTTTTTAAACCTTAATGTAGCATTTAAAATATCACTTGGCAGTATTATTCATCTCGTTCCCATCTTTTATTATTTGAGATTATTTCATTCCTTTTGTACAGTTGTTATATTTCATTTCTCATTGTATAGGCTGTGGAGTTTAGATAAAAATGATCCTGAGATAAGCTTCTCTTCTCCTTTTTAAAAAGAAATTGTTTGGCAAATTGTGGCATTGAGTGGATACAAGATTACCCTTTACAGTTGAATAAAACCACGGGGGTGCCAGGAGCAGATAGGATGCCAAGGATGATACGGACTCCTCATCCTTTTCCCTTTTATATATTAAAAATTTTTTTTATCAGTTTAATTATAGCCATAGACTAGTTTAAAAAAAAACCACAACATTTTTTCTCAGTAGTTTCTTCCTTAAATTTCCCTTTTTTCTTTCCTACTTTTTATGGTAATGATTTGGCTGCAGAATTATGTGTGTGTGTGTGTGTGTGTGTGTGTGTGTGTGTGTGTGTGTTGCCGAAACAGGTTACTAGGAGGTGGTGAGATTTCCTTCCCCAGACAGATTTTAATTCATCTGCATGATTGTAATGTCCTTTCGGGAAGCTGCCATTACATTTGTTTCTCCACAGAGCTCTCCAGCTCTTGTAAGTGTACCTGTAGCAACTTCAGTCTTTTGAGTAGATCAAAAGGGTCATATTCTCGATGGGTGGGCTGGCTGACCTTAATTCAGTGGTAGTGAGCCAGAGGCTCTGCCCTCTAATCCCTGAGTCCTTGGGGGCTTGGCCCTGGGTTCAAGGGGCTTCAGAGCATTGGTGAGGTCAGTAAGGGATGTCTTGGCTAGGGCCCCAGATTTGGCTGACCTCTAGCTGTCCTGATTCCCATTCTTTAGAAAATACTGTGAAGTCATTGAGAAACCATCAGGAGTAGAGGTAGTTAGATGGCAAGAGTATAGTTTGTATTTGGCCTCAGAAGCTTACCAGCACTGTGAGTAAGTCATATCGTCTCTGTTTACCTCAGTTTCCTTGGTTGTAAATAGGGGATAATAACAATACCAAGTTCCAAGGATTGTAGAAAGTAAGACAGTATTTGTAAAATGTTTAGCACAGTGTCTAACACAGATTATACCACATTATTCCCTTCCCTTCACCCATCACATCCCCTTACTCCCCTCAAACCACACTGGCTGTGCAGCCTCTGGAGTCCCTGTTTTGCCAGTGCTCGAGGTAGCAGCTTGATGATACTCCATGTTTCTGCTTCCTGTGAGCCGCTATAATGCAGTGTATTGTGTGTCCCTACAGTATAGCAGTGCTCTCCTTAGGGTCAGAGTCACCTGATTTTGAGGCCTGTCTCAGATGCTTACAAGCTGTGTTATTCTGTATAGCTTACTTAATTTCTCTCATTTTTAGTTTACTTATATGTAAAGTCAAAGTACCTTATCTTACAGGGGTATTTGAGGATCAGATTTATAGATGTCTACATCTAGAAATGGGGTAGCTGGGAAGTACTTTAGATAGGACTTGGAATCAAGAAGACTCATCTTCCTGAGTTCAGAACTAACCACAGATACTTCCTAACTATGTGACCCTGGGCAATCTAGTTTGCCTCAGTTTCCTCACCTGTAAAATGAGTTGGAGAAGGAAATGGAAAACTATTCCAGTACCTCTGTCAAGGAAACTCCAGTGGGGCCGTAAAAGAGCTGGATATGACTGAAAAATTACTAAACTATAAAAAAATATAGAGAGCTATATACAGACACACATATATACTATATGTGTTATATAAGTAGGTGCATGCATATGCATATCTATTTACATATGCAGAGTACTTTGCAAAAATTCCAGTGTTATATAAATGCAGGCAATCATGAATACTCTAAATCCTGAAGTAATACACAAGCTACTCTGTCTTGTTTAGGCCCCCTTAACCTCAATGGAACTACAATATTCCTATATTTTAATAACAATAGCCCTCCCCCTCCCCATTTATATAGTTCCTTGATGTTTGGATAGTCCCTTACATATACTATCTTATTTGAGACTCTCAAGTGCCCTGTGAGGGAGGTGCTGTTGTCATACTTAGGACTTTTCCAAGGTCAAACAGCTATGAAAGGGAAGAATTAGGATTTGAACTCAGCTCTCCCTGAGTCCCAGTACCCTGTCCTAACCATACGCCCATGACACTTCTCACGGCTATTGGCTTAAAACGATGTAGTCTTCCACAAACACTGGGCAGCCCTACTTTTCAAGCCCTTTCAGCCTTTGTGTATCTAGGCTGTATTCACCTGGGAGCTTTCTTGAGATTGCATTCCTTTTAACTTGATGAAAAACTTGTTGGCTGAAATACCCATAACTTATTTTTAAGGCACATTAAATATACACAACCATATGTCTGACTTTTGTATAATGATTTAGGATGGGCGTCTGCCAGTTGATGGAACGTTTTGAGCTGCAAAGAAAAACCCTACATTAATTGGCCCGAGAACCTTCTCGGGCCTTATTTTGGCCAGATGTGTGCCCTCGATAAGGTCGGTGCTTATGTAATGGAGATAAGAAGGCTGAGGAAGCTGTCTTCTCAGCCTGATTTCAATATGATCAGCATTTCCCTACCTGGATTTCTGGCCAAGCCTCAGAAGCCACATCTGATAGGGAGAGCATACCGACTTCCTCTTCCAGCGATCAGCCTGCTTGCATCTCTGGGACTTGGTGAGGAATTCAAGACTTGAAACCAACTTGTTAAAAATGAACTCTCTGGTGCCAGAGAAAATGCACATTTGGGTTTTCTTGTTGCCATTTTCTTTAAAGCAGGAACATCTGAATTAAAGGTGTTAATATTCTTTCCTTGCTGTCAAATAGTATCCATCATGTATCCTCATATGCATGGAAATGGCTTACTCAGGAGGCAGGATCTCAGGACTGAAGATTTTGGAAAGAAAGTTCAGGACATATTTGGAAAATCCAGTCCTAACTGGAGCTGAGGAACATGCTCTTCATCCTAGGTGACACTGAAGGTCTGATGGCAGCTGCCCCCTTTTGTCTGTATTATATGTGCTTCATAAAAACTCCTGGACCTGGATTAGCTTTGAGTCCCAGTTGTGATATTACCAAGCTCTTTGATCTTGTATAAAGCCTCTCAGTCTTTTCTGTCAAATGGGATAGTAATACTGGTGTTACCCATCCTCCAGTTATTGTGAGGATCAAATGAGATAATGTACAAATTATGTAGTTGAGCATCCCCTAAAGTGCCTCATAAATGGGAGTGGTTATTGTTTAGCAAAGTATCAAAGCATTTATTAAGCACCTACTATATGTCAGGCTATTGTTGGTTGTCCTTCATTCTTAAAGGTGATATAAGGGAGGTGATGCCATGAGATGCAAATAAGTTGTATTTAAGTTAGGGAGGTCTGTGCAAAATCACCAGTCTCAGTTCCTCCCCAGGAACCATCTAGGTTCAGTGACGAGATCTGGATCAGGATGACTGGAGATAGCCCTAGATGCACTAGGAGACCTTGGCCTTTTTAAACTCATATACCAGGCACTCTACTAGGCACTGGGGAAACAAATAAAGAAATGACATTTTATTTTAGACAGAAACAAAGAAAGACTCTCTGCTCTTAAGGAAATGGAACTCAAAGCAATTTAGTATTGTTAAGTACTTAGTAGATGCTAGAGATACAGAACAAAACAAAAAACATAGAGCAAAATCAAAATGAAATAGTTCCTGACCCCCAAGAGCTTCCATTCTATCTGGGAGAGAGGGAGGATTTGGAAAGGTCTGTGGAGACAAGGTAGTAAAGTCTGGAGAATCAGAAGTACAGCCAGTAGGGGAATGAAATGTGGCTGGTCTGGGCCCATCTCCAAAATGGAGGCTCCGGAGGAACTCACCTATGGGAGAACAGGACTAACATGGCAGAGGGGGAGTTCCAAGGCAGCTGAGTCATCATGGCAAAATCTAGAGAGAGAGTCAGATGCACAGCCAGGAAGGGACATATGCAATTAGTCCAATGATGTTTAGAAATAAAAGGCATTTGGAGGGACTTCCCATCAACAGCAGATCTCCCTTTCACAGGGCTCATCCACAGAAACTATTTGTGACAGTCACTAACACACACTCTGAGGAGACATAGATATCCACTTTTAATCTCTCCATTGTTGTCTTCACTTAATTTTAACAGGTATTTTATTGATGTCCTCTGAGTTTCTATCAAAGCCATTCTTTTTCAACCTTGCCTTCTAGATTGAACCTTCCCTTGTGATAAAGAAAAATATACAGACCTATCTAAGATGAAAATCTTGCTTCACAGTGTATGCATCTCTCTGTCCTGGTAGTCCCCTACCTCTCTGTCCTGAGGGAGGAACCGTGTTTCCTCATGTCTGCCCCAGTTGTCCTCTAGTTTTAATGTGTGCATGATGGGAATCTCCTTACTTGAGGAGAACACTCAAGGCTGCATTTTGTTCTGTTAAAGTTCTGGTAAGTACAGTGGGATCTTCTATTGTCCACAACTTTAATAATGTGGCTTCAGGGGAAGAACATCTGTAGAAGCCGGTGTAATGTACTCATAAGCCATGATCATAAAGCTTTCATAGAACTGAGGAAGCTTCTATATGACTGGGGTTTTTAACTTTCTGTAGAAGGCTTGCCCATTTTCTTTTCTATCCTTGGAATTTTGTACTCTTGAAAGTATCTTAAAAGACAGTGCTTGGGTGTCTTCTGAAATGGCATCTCTACTTTGGGCATTGGTTAAGCTCAGCTGTCCCTTCTGGCTTCTTTCAAGGTATCATGATGGAAAGAGGTCTCAGTTCAGTCATTTACTACCATCTGACCTTGGACTACTTGGATAATCTCACTGGGCCTTGTTTTTCCGCTTTTGAAATTTGAGCAGGTTGAAGTAGGCAAGCTTCTCTTCACCCCACAAGCACCTTTGTCACTTCTGAACCCCATATATCAAACATCGCATGCATCTAAATGGGAGAAATGGGGGTGGTTTGCCACTTGTTGATGTTGAAAAGAGATCATTATAAAAACATCAGCAGGTCTGTTTCATTTCAAACCTGTTTATTTCCTTCCTTCAAGTTTCACCTAAAAAGGCTCCAGGGATGATCTGACTTGGCTTTATATCAAACCAATCTCATTTGCAAATGATTCAGTAATCCAATCTGGTGTTAGTCTTGGCTGCCATGGTTCTTGTCTAGGAGAGTAAAGGTTTGCTGCCCGAGGTGGTTCTGGGATCTTTAAGTCTACTTGTTGGGGTAACTTCTGGTTTCAATTCAATGGCACAGAGTAGGTGCCTAATAAATGTGTGCTGATTGAATACCACCAGTATTTATTAGGCACTTAGTGTGTATAAGACCCAGTGCCACGTGTCAGAGATAAACCAAAAAGAGCTTCAGGGTTGTGTGGGCCATTCCCTGTTGCACATGGTTGTATGAGTTGCTATGGCTAAAAACTAGTACTTTCCATGGCGTATCTCCAGCCTTTGTGTTTCTCCACCAAAGGGGATTGGGCCTCCAAAATCAGATCCAGCTATTGTCACCAAACCTTTGTAAGTCTTGCTAGAACTAATGTTCTACTGTCCTAGCTCTGAGAACCTACACTTCCCTCCCCTTCATGATCAATCAGTCAACAAGCATTTATTAGCCACTTACTGTATGGTAGGTACATGGTGATGAAATATTGATTATGCTTTGTAAAATATTTATAGTATCTCTGCCTAATTTAAATCTAGATTAAAAAAAGCCATGGGATGGACTCATAGGATTTAATTTGGATTGAGATTTATTTTCTCTCTTGTCTCGGTGAGAAAAAAAATAGAATCAAGCCGCTTACTTCTCATGTGACTATTGCCAAATTAATTTCCCATGGGCCTCAGTTTTCTCATCTGTAAAAAAGCTACAATTGGAGGAGATGCCCTTTGAGGGCCTGTTAGCACTAGTTCTGTGGTTCCATAATAAAAGTGGAAGAACTGATGATTTTAGAATTGGAAGACTTGGGACCAAATTCTGCCTGTGATGCTTACTACTGATATGCCTTTCCTTAGACCTCAGTTTCCTCACCTGTAAAACAATCAGATTGGACCCATTGAGCTGTCTAATCCAAGCCTGTGATCCCAGTTGTTGTAGACAACCAGTTGGGAACATTAAACCTTTCTAGACATGGCCTGGTCCTTTGTTCCCTGAATTATCCGAGCAAAGCTTTTGCCAGTACATTGCTGAAAACTCAGATTTGATTTGGCTCTTCCATTTCAAAATTCCCTTCCCTCTCACACCTGGGGCACACCTGGGGCAGTGTTCCAAAAGTGGGTCCCTTGCTGCCTAGGTCATCAGAGAGTGCCCAGAAAGCTGTAATGAGAACCCTTGAGTTAGCATGGAACTTGGCCTCTGACTCTGATTAAAATTGCCCAGGGATGGGATGTGCTGGGGAAGCTGGGTTTGCCTGGCATTTTCAATCAGGTCATCTTTTAAGTTGCTGAACTGCAGTTCTTTCAGAAGGACTAGAGTCTTGTCTTTGCCATAGCAAAAAGCTATGGCCAAGCAGATTCATAATGGAGAACAGACACAGATCTCAGAGCTACAGGATTAGGGCTGGAAAGGACCCCAGAAGCTATCTAGGCCAAACTTTTCTTGTCAAGATTCCCAACCAGTGGTCACATACTCAGCTTTGGTTTGGAGATGTCCACGGAGCGTGAACCTGGGAACTTCTCCTTCCACTTTTTGTAACATCTTATCTAAAGGACAAAGCTGGCAGATAGAGAAGGTCACAGTATGTCCCAGAGATGCCCTTGGAGTTTTGTATCCTCTTAATTCTACGTATTATAGGAAGGAAAGCTCTTCATGGTCTTTGAAATGAGAGCTGTTCAGTGCACTAGTCTTGTGAATGAGGAAGAGCGCTTGCCCAAGTTCTTTATAAAATATGAAATCTTTTCTGCCAGAAAAATCAGATTGAGCTCTATCCAGTTAAAGAGTAATTTGGAGTTATTCTAAGCAAAATGATTCTTACACCAAAACAAGACCAGTTGGAAGGAATTTTGCTGGAGGGAAGTAGAAACAGGTTCATCCATGGGAACAGTCTTCCTATTGGAGGGAAATTATCATGGGGTTTGGTGAAAACATCCCTGAGTCAGCTTATTGCAGGAGAGTTTTCTCTTTTAATTTAGTAAAGGCTTGAGGAAGAAATGGGGGCAACAAGTAGAACTACGTAGTCAATGGCTGGGTTTCCCCTTGCCAGGAGAAGAAAAGTCATGAGTATTGATCAGAAAATGAGATCTGGAAGAGGTTTTTGGGCTGTTGTTTTTTAAAATGCTCTGAAGACCTGAGTAGACCATCCTAAGCCAAGCAGGCTGAAGCAGTGGCAACTTCCAACATTGAAGTTGTTCTCAAGTGTGAAGTGGGGCCCAATCCTCTGGTAACAACTCATGTTTCCCCAGAAAGCTTTTTACCCTAAGAAAGGATTCAGCTGAATGAAGCTACTTTGCTCTTCTTTGACTTTTCCCAGAAGAAAGAAAGCTGGTGTTTAATATATATATGTGTGTGTTTGTATATGTATATATGTGTATGTGTATAGATGTATCTATATATATATATATATATATATATATATATATATATATATATATATATGTAATATAAAATTATTTTATTTGAGGTTTACAAATTGCTTTGCCAATATTATCTCATGTGATTTTCACTGCAACTCTGGAAAGTAGGAGCTATTATTATCACCCATATTTTATAGATAAGGAAACTGAGTTAGATAAGTTTAAGTTAATTGCCCAAGGTCATCCAGTTAATAAGTAACTGAGGCCAAATTTGACTTTGTGTTTTCCTGACTCCAGGCCCAGTGTCCCATTCACTGAGTCGTCATCTAGCTGCCCCTAAATAGAGATGGGGCTAAGAAAGGAGCTGAATCTGTGGTTTCATTGGTAATGGAGATTAATAATAGCTGAAATTTAGTCAGGGAAGTATCACCTATCTTGGTATTTGTATTTCCTCTTAAATGTCTCTATTCTGCCCTAAATTAAAATATTCTTGGAATAGCAAACTGATTTTATCAACCTATGCTATTATTACTATTATCATTACTTTTTTTTTTTTTTTTTTTTGCTAAGGCAATTTGGGCTAAGTGACTTGCCCAGAGTCACACAGCCAGGAAGTTTTAAGTTGTTTGAGGTCACATTTGAACTCAGGTCCTCCTAACTTCAGGGCTGATGCTCTATCCACTGTGCCACCTAGCTGTCCCTATGCTATTATTTTAATAAAGCATTTTCCTTTCATAGAAAAAGCATAGTTAACCTTATCTGATATATTTTTTTTTTCTCTCATTTAATCTCAATGGTTTAGAATTTACCTAGTGAGTCTTTGTGCCCATGAAGAGATACCATTAATTCACCAGTTAGTAGCTATTAGACAATCAAAACCCATCTATTAAACATCTAACAGTAAGGCACTGTGGGAGGAAATGAAACCACAAAGACAAAAAGGACACAGTTCTTGCCCTCAAGGGGCTTACATTTTCTCTGTGTATATTTTAATGCACAGATAATATTCAAAATAGAGTATATAGTTTTGAAGGGAAAGACATTAGTAACTGGGGGAAGGGAAGGATAAGAAGAGGATTAATTTAGATGTAAATGTTGAACCAAGTCTTGAAATAAGTAAGTAACCCCAACAAAAGATAGGATGTGTATCACCACAGTTAGGAAGAAAAGGGAAGCTCTAAAGTGCTGATCTTGCAGTACCCAGCCAGTGACTTAAGCCTATACCATTAGCACATGAGTGAAAGGTTTGAGATTTCTGAGAGCAGAAATCACATAGGAAGCATAGCTCAGGATACTAGTTCTATAGGAAACAAAAACATCAACTCCTCATCCCTTATTGACAACTGTTAGGAGGCTGAGGCTCTCAGCCCAGCTTGATCATTTTCCAAGAAAAAACACTTGGTTGTATATTCTATGCATGGATTTCTTTAAAAATAAATAAGTAAATAAAAGTGATGACTTGAAAGCACTGGGAACCTTGAAGGAAGGAACATGACCATTTAAGGCAAAGGGTAGAGATGGGTCACTGAACCTTGGTGTTCTTCAGTCTTTCCTAATCAGAATTACTTTGGTCCCCATATATTGAAGATGAAGGACCCCAGATGCTTTTGTTTTCACTTGTATCAGACTTTAGCCTAATACATACTTTTGTGATTTTGGTGATTGTTGAGTTGTACTTAAAGTGCCCTTGTCAAGTCAAAGAGTATTTATGAATCACTTACTACATGCCTGGCACCATGCCAAGCTTGCAGATTTTGGCCCATCCATTCTCCTTTATCAAATATGTGGTTAGGAGCCTTGAAAGTGCTCCCCAAATTCCATCCTTGGGAATTTTTCCAAACCTTGTTATCTCCTGCCATTGGTGAGTTCCTTCTGGGAACCTCCTTTTGAGGAAGTACCCATAACAACCATAAGTCTTCCTAATTCTGCTTAACTGTAGACTTTTTGGCCTATTTTTTACCTTGGTCCCCTGAGAGCAACCCTGCTCTCAAGCTTTTCAGCTCTCTTTTATATGTGGTCTTCTCCTATGCTTGTGTTTTTACTGTACTGTCACAGTTAAGCGTAGTGCCTGGCACACAGTAAGAGCTTAATAAGTGCTTTATCTAATTGAATCTAAATCTTAACTTTATTGCTTCTAAGTTTTTGTAGTTCTTGACCATGTTTTCCAGGAATTAATGCACCAGAAGCCTTATTCATGATGTTTTAAAATCTTGGTGGCTCCAAAGTTCCCCTCCATTTGTTCCTCTGTTAGCTTTCATTTTGACCTCTTGGGCAGCCTTCCTCCTTTTGTGGCCCCCTTGACTCCTCAGTCCTCAAGCTTTTACATACAATTAATTGTGAAGAACAGTTTGTAACCTGTTTGTGCCCACTTTCCCCCAAGTATAAATACATTTTATCCCTGGGTAGCATATGGAGACTCCCAATTATTTTTAGACTTTGTGGTAAAAAATGATGATCAGATGTCTCTGACCAGGGAGAATGAATCTCAGTTCAGTTCAGGGGCTATAAATCAGAGTTTCTTTAATTGTGTGTGTTTTGTTAGACATAAGGTAACATGTCTTTCTGAGAGATGGTAGAATAAATTTCTTGGCAGGAAGGTGTAGATAGGAAGGGAGATCCTGGCCATAGAATTAGATGGAGAAGAAATATGGGGTAGTCCAAAGAACATTGGACATGGCTTTGGAAATTCACAGAATCTCAGTAATGAGGGAATCTCAGCAGTTACTTAGTCTAATTCATGGGGAAAAGTGCCTTCCAACCTCCCCAATAGAAGGTCATTCCAAGTTTGCTTATTGTCTTTCATTGATGAGTGAAGACATTCCTTTCCAGTTTTCTATTATGGAGTTCTGAGTCCCAGCTCTGCCACTTTCTAGAAGTCTGACCTTGTGCAAGATATTTAATTTCTCTGTGTCTCCTTTTCTTTAAGTGTAGAAAAGGAAATACTTAGAATTTTTACCTTACAGGGCTTTTGCAAAGATCAAATGAGACTATGTAAAGGCCTCTGGGTTGCTATTTGATTATACTTTTTATAACTCCATTCTCTTTCTAAAAGGCTTTGGATTTCTTTTTTCAGGCTTCAAAGAGTTGTCTTACTTTTTCCCTAAAGAGATTAAAAAAAAAAAAAAAAAGGGAAAGGTGCCAGAGGTATAAAAAATTTGATAGCATCTCTTTAGGTAGTTGCAAAGAACTGGAAAGTAAAAGAGTATCCATTAATTGGAAAAATAGCTGAACCATTTATAGAGTGAATGGGATGGAATGCCATTGTGTCTAACAAAAATAAGAAATAAAGAGATACTTTCAGAAGCTTGGGAAGGTTTGTATAGAATGATGCAAAGTGGAGTGAGAAGAACCAGGAGAATAATTTAGACTGGAGCATCACTATTATAATAAATGAACCTGGGCAAGTCACTTACCCCCAAATGCCTCAGCAAAAAAAGCAAAAATCAGTCAATCAATCAATAAATAAACAATTTTGGAACATTTAAAAACTCTGATCAATTCAGTGACCAATCATGATTCTAAAGGACTGTTCGCTTACCTCATTGCAGAGAGGTGAAGAATTAATATGTAGCATAAGATTTTTTTTTTATACAACCAATATGAAAAATTATATTGTTCCTTTTTTTATTACAAAGTTTTCTTCTTCCTCTTTTTTTTTTTTTGAGTGAAAGGATATGGAAAGAAAAAAAAGTCTGTAAATTGAAAAAAAATAATATTTAACTTTTAAAAGCCCTTTTAGTTGTTAATAATTCTATCCTCTGGCATAATTTGTTATCAAAAGTGATACTTTTAGGGCATCAAAGATTGTTTGTGTTAATAATAATGACAATTATATTTTAATTATACAGAGACAAAGAGAAAGAGAGAGAGAGAGAGATTGCTTGAGGTTGGAAGCTCAATCAGAGAAGACTGAATAAGAGGCTGGGTGCCCAGATTAGTCACATTAGTTCTATGGGCAGAGACTAACAAATCCTGGCCAAGTCAGCAAATCAATTGACTGTGAAGAAGGCATTTTTGACCCAAGGCCAAAGGGGGTGTGGGGGGGAAACGACCTGATCTTGTGTCTGTGTCTTTCCATAAAATTCCATCCTTCTGAATGATCTTGCTTTATTGTTATTGGGTGAATCTTGGCTTGGACCCCAAGCAGAAAGAGCCTTCTCTCCTCTTAAGATCTGGAGAGCTGATGAAAATACAATCTAAGCTGGGTGGCTGGTGAGGTGGGAAGGAAGAAGGGCTTGATGTAGGTTGGGCTTGCAAGAAAAGACAATGATCCCAGAAGATTAGAGTCAGAGAAGTCCATTGACTAAAAAAGAGGGTGCAGATATGGAATGGATGGCAAGGACCATACACCCAATTGACTTTGAAAAGACTGGACCTCTTTCACTAGAAGCTGTGATCAAAGGCCATCATCTTGGGCAGAAAAAATCTCTATTGTTGATCATTGAAAGAATTCTGGTCCGAGTTGGGATCGCAGTGAAAGAATAAAGCAGGTGTGCTACAACAGAAAGGATGTGAAGTTTGGAGATAGGAAATACGGCTTCAGACTCTAGCTCCACCATTTCTCATGGATGTGTGGACTTTGTCACTGGAACTCTTTGCTCCTCAGTTTCTTTATTTGTAAAGGAAGTTTACAAAGTTTATGGGAGTTTTACTCCACAGACTAAGGTGGAAAGCAAATGTGGAGCCCAGAGTTTGTGTTCCGTTCCACCCTTGGGCGGTCCAAAAGGTTTGCTCTCAGACAGTGCTCCTCTCTGCCGGTGACCTCCCTCTGCTCAGCTCTCTGGCTCTGCTGGCTCAGCATTCCTGTAGGACTCAGCAGCTTGATGCTGTAAACCCAGGCCAAGCTGATTGAGCAATGGGAGATTACGTCTGCTTTGTATAATTGGTAGAAATTATCTAGGCCTTAGAATGGCCCCCCTGGGTGTCATGTACTGCAATGGAAGCTGCTGGGGATGGGTACTGCTAAACCAGAGAATGTGGGGAAAGGGTGTGATCCCCACCAAATTTCCTCCTTATTTTCTGGCTGATGATAACAACAAATTACCTAGGATGAGCATCCCCTGCTTCATCTCTTGACTAGTAAGCCTTACCAAAAAATCAGAGGTCTTTCTTGATCTTTCTTGAGCTAATCTTGGTTCCTTTAGTCTTTCTGTAGATAGTTCAACATCAATACCTTTATTCTTCACAAGTATAAGGAGAGCAAGAGAAAGCTGATCAAAGGAATAGAGCACTTTGAAAAAAAACAAACTACTGAATTGTTGAATCTTTTTTTTACTTCTTCCTCAGATTCATTTGGATCTGTGATCTCATCAATCTGGAGGTTCCCTTCTGGAATAACCTGCCCAGTCACCTTTCATTCATCTTTTTCCCTAAGTTTGCCAAAGGTCCAGGACCCTGGAGATCTCAGGGAGAAGTGAAGAAAACTTCCCTTCTACTGCATGGACATTTTGACATATTTGACCCACATTTTTGTTATCATAATTTCTACTTTTATAAACCTTTCTACCTATCATTTTTCTTTTGCCTGATACTTTTTTCTTTCTTTCTGCTGAATATAGTTTCAAGTGAAGCATTTTTGCATAGTAAATAGAGAGCTGGTCTGTGGCTCTGAGGTCATGTCTTGCCATGGGCACCTATTGGCCAGGTGAGCCTCTGTGACCCTTAATGTTCTAAGACGAAAAAGTACTGAGAAAGCATTATGTGCATTGATTTAGAGATCCTCATCCTACACTAGTGTAATAGCAGGTCCAGTTCTTATCATATGCATTTTAAGAGAGGGCCCATCATCCTGCCCTCCCTTCTCCCTCTACCCTTCCCTTTTTTCTTCCCTGTATCTTCTTGTTATTTTCTGCCTCCCACAGAGCTGGCGACATTATCTTGCCAGCGCACGCTAGACTCACAGCTGCCTTCCTCAGACCTTTGTTAATCTCCTGGCTACATTGGTATCATTTGTGAGAGCTGAAATCATTTGGTCCCTGGAGTTTGCACAGAAGCTGCTAGCTACCTGATGGGGCTCTGGAGTGAAGTGGAACTTCCCTGTGAATGCGCTTGACCATTAGTAACGCAGATTGGACCACTGGGGATGCAGGAGGACATCTGTCTCCAGTTCTGTGGTGTTGGGCACGTAGACTGCTTCTAAGCAAGCTTGGAGTATCCTTGGAGAGCCCCACAGAGACTCTCTGTTTGCCTGCCTGGTGCCCCACCCTGCACATGCCCAAACAGAAGTTACAGCATCACTGAGTTTTTAACAGCTGCCCACTTGTTCTTCCTACATTTTGGGGAAGGCGGGGCTTGGAGGGGATTATGGGAGATGGGGAAAGCACTGGCTCTGGTCTGTATCCCAGTGAGTTCGGCAGTTCTTCCCCAGGGAGCAGGTGCAATAATTGTCTCTCCCCTTCCTCTCTCTTCTCCTCCTGCCATTTATTTTCCTTTTCTTGGAATGGCGAGGTTCAGATGCGTCTGGCCAGCCCCAGAGCCAGCAATATTTATCTAGCTTTCCAGGTGAGAAGCCCGGCAAGGTTTTTGGCTTGGGATCCACCTCCCTCATTAAGAGCCAGAAGCATTAACCATGTGGCTATTTTGCTATTTCAGATTACTTCTAATTTCCCTGGTCTGGCCTTGGTCCGAAAGGTCACCATCTTTGCAGTCCAAAGTTTCCCACCTGCTAAGATTTATTTTCAGAATTGTGTCTCTTCCCTTCTCCCTCCCCCCTTTAAAAATCTGCCAATTTTGACTTTTGGCTTGGTTGGTTTTGTTTCTACATTTGAGATATTTTCTCTTTTTTTCTCTCACATATGAATAGGACTGGTATAGTGGAGGCTTTGGCAGTCAGAGGATCTAAGTTTAAATCTCAGCTCTCTTTTTTAAAAATAAGCACTTATATTATGAACTATATGCCAGGCATAAATGAGACAGCCAGGTGGCTCAGTGGTTGGACTGCTGGGGCTGGCGCTAGGAAGTCCTGAGTTGAAATCAGACACTTACTAGCTATGTGATACTGAGCAAGTCACGTCAACACTGTTTGATGTCATGAGTCTTCTTCAAGGACGAAGGATGAACAGCAATAATAACCTTGATCCAGTGGGAAATGGCAAACTGTTCCAGTATCTTTGCCCAAAAAAGCTCCTTGGGATCATGGAGAGTCAAAATGGACTGAACAGCACATGCCAGGCACTGTGTTGAATACTTTGCAGATATCATCTCATATGAGCCAATATTCTTTTTGTTTTTTTTAAACTTTTTATTTTCAAAACATATGCATAGATAATTTTCTACATTCACCCTTGCAAAACCTTGTGTTCCAAATTTTTTTCTCCCTCCCTTCCCCCTACCACCATCTCCTAGATGGCAAGTAATCCAATATATATTAAATATGTGCAATTCTTCTATACACATTTCTATAGTTATTGTGCTACACAAGAAAAATCAGATCAAAAAGGAAAAAATGAGAAAGAAAACAAAATGCAAGCAAATAACAACAAAAACAGTGAAAATGTTATGTTGTGATCTACACTCAGTCCCCATGTTCTCTCTTTGGGTACAGATGGCTCTCTCCATCACATTGGAACTGACCTGAATCAACTCGCTGTTGAGAAGAGCCACGTCCATCAGAATTGATCACTGTATAATGTTGTTGTCGTGTACAGTGGTCTCCTGGTTCTGCTCATTTCACTCAGCATCAGTTTATGCAAGCCTCCCCAGGCTTCTCTGAAATCATCCTGCTGGTCGTTTCTTATGGAACAATAATGTTCCATAACACTCACATGCTATAACTTATTCAGTCATTCTCCAATTGATGGGCACCCATTCAGTTTCCAGTTCCTTGCCACCACAAAAAAGGCTGCCACAAACATTTTTGTACATATGGGCCCTCTTCTCTTTTTTGTGATCTCTTTGGGATATAGGACTAGCCAATATTCTGGTAATACTTCTTAGCTGTGTGACCTGGGAAAACATTCCCCTTCTGGGCCTGAGGCTTCATCAACAAAATGAGGGATTTGACCTGCTGGCCCCTGAGTTTCCTCCCAATTTTCAACATGTGACCCACAATCCCTTCTGCTAGATTTTAGGGGGCTAAATATTTACATAATGCTTTCAGGTTTGTTGAGCATCTTTTCAGGCACGTGAAGGAGTAGAAATTCACAGCATTGTGTATCAGAGATGTCAGACTCATTATCCTTAAAAAAAATTAGTTGGGAAATGGTTTTTTGTTTTTTAATTACAATTCAACATGTATAATGCTAACCTATAGTTTTCTAAGTGAATATAGAGCCAATAGGAATCACTTTCTCTTTGAGTTTGATACCCCCGATGTCTACTCTTTTTCTTTTCCATGCTGTGCACTGCAATCTCCCTTTCATCTGGAGTCTAAATTTGACAACTCTATATGAAGCTACATCTCCTTTCCTCCAAGGCAGAGACTTTTTCTACTCTAGCATGCCGGCCCAGTTCTAAATTATCACCCTTTTTTCTTTTCTGTTATTGCCCCCAGTCATTTACTTGAAGGCTGAATTTAGTCACTCATTTCAATAGGAAGATAGTAATGACTTCAAGACAATGCTGTGATTTTGGAGGAGGAAACTAGACTAATGATAAAGGTGAAGGAAGGCTAGTCCTCCAGAAGTCAGGATAGCACATGGTAGCAGCTTTCCTGACCTTTTCACTTTTTACATGTATGTAATGTTAACCAAATGAATGACCAGAAAACAAAGCAAACTAAATAAGACAATTGACCTACAAAAAATGTGGGGTTCTTTATTACTTTATTTCTGAAAATGAGAAAATATTGGTCAGAGTTACTCAAGAGATGGGTCAAGAGGAGTTATTCTCTCTGTCTCCCCACACCTCCTCTCTTCTTTTTTCCTTTTTTGGTAGGAGAAAAGGAAGAAAGGGTGCAAATCAAAAGGTATCTATAGTAATATAGCCAGTAGATAGCCCAGGAGAGGAGAGAGACTCAGAAAACTTGACTCTGTTGTTTCCTTCTTATGTGACTCAGACAGTGATTCACCTTGTGTCTCTGCTGCTTCATTCAAAAAATGGAGACGGTCATTTCTATCCTTCTGATTCCCAAGGTTCCCAAGGATATCCCAAGGATAAATGTATGAAAGCTTCGAAATCAAGGCAGGACTTTATTAAGAGCTTTTCATTTTCAATAAGTTTTTTGAGCAGTGGTGACTTTGAAGACTCTAAAGTACTTTCCAAGTTGGGATTGCCAGAGATGTTACCTCTGTATAATTGTTATTCATTTGCTTTTCAATTTGGGTTTTCTTGGCAAAGAAACTGGAGTGGTTTGTCATTTCTTTCTCCAGCTCATTTTGCAGATGAGGAAACTGAGGCAAAAAGGGTTAAATGGTATGCACAGCTAGTAATTTCTGAGAAGTTACAAGGCCAGGCTTGAACTTATGAAGATGAGTCTTTCTGGCTTTAGCCCTAGCACCCTACATCTGTGTCACCTAGCCACCCACAATTCTTAAAGACAGAGTAAGCCTCATTGAGTGAACATATTACATTAATCTCTTGTTAAGGGAGAAATTTGAGGGACAATGGAGAGTGAATAAGATCGTTATAAGTAATAGTTGGAGTTTGGCTGTGTATTAAAACTTCCCCATCATAGTAATAATGTAGAGAACTAGTATGTTGTATCAATGGATGGGCCAGTCATGGAAGGAGAGTAATGGGCCAGTGAGTGGTCTTTGTGCTTCATATGTGAAATTCTAGGAGAGGCCAAGGAGGCTTCCTCCAACCTGTTGGATGGGTCCCTTTGTAACTCATGCAAAAGCAATAAAAACAGTCTCGAAGATGGATAGATACCATCAGATGGATATAATGACTTTGAAGTGATCATAGAGCCATTGATGCATTGCAATAATACCTTTATGAATCAATCAATCCAGAAGCATTGTGTTAGCACCTACTGTGTGCCATATGCTGTATTATCAAGATGAAGCAATCCCTTGAGGAGGGAAGAAGGCATTCTCATCATCTCTGGGCAAAACATTTTCAGCTGTGTTTCCCATCAGTGGTAGCTCCTTCCAGGAGGGCTGTGAGTTCTCTTATGTGATGCTAAATTTTTTCTTTTCCTTCTTGTTTGTTCATTTTTCTGTTTTTTTTTTTTTTTTTTTTTTTTAATTTGGTACAGATTCACAGCATGTTGGGGTTGGGGGCGGGGGAGCTTAGTCATTGTTTAGTCTAGCTTCCTCATTTTTCACACCTTAATCATGCTAACTCACATTTACATCATGGTTCAAGATTTGCTGAGAACTTTCTTTTAAACAGTCCTCTGACATATATAGTGAGTATTATTAGCATATTACAGATGAGGGAACTGAGGCTCAGAAAGTTTAATTGATTTGCTCAAGATTAGCCAGTTATTAAATTGCAGAATAAGGACTTGCATCCAGGTCTCCTCCTCCTTTTTGCCTTTACCTCCTTCTCTTCCTCCTTCTCTTTTTTTCTCCTCTTCCTCTTCTTTTTAAAAAAACAAATTGTGGAAGACTAGACTTGTGGTTTTGTAGGTCAGGGAGGGCTGGCTGTGTTTGGACTATAATTAGTAAAGCAATTATTCTTTTCTGAAAATGCTCACTCACTTCTGTAACTCCATTTGTAAGGTGCTAGAACCCAGAGTTTCTCCTCCTCTTCCCTATTGATATCACTTTTTGGATGCTGTTTCTCTGAAGATCCAAGAGATAAAGCCCTTGCTGATCTTTCTACCCCTCTTCTCCCCAGCCCCTTCAGGCTTGGAAACAATGGATCTCTGATCCCCTTTCCCTCTGTGACCTCTCCTCAACTTCACAGTAAGAAAGACAGTAACTGGACAGCCAATGAGTTAACGATAAGGCACACAAAGAATTTAGAAGAGATGTTAAGATTACATTTACCCCCCTGTGCTTTTGATCTAAAATACATGAAATACTGGAAGATGGTCCCCAGTGAAGGACTGAAAGCTTGAGTTTCTAGGGCCAGAGTCAGTCTAGTGACTCTGTAGATAGTATTTTGCCAAAGGGGGAGGGTTAAGCTTTGCTTTTTCTCCTCTTGCCTCCATTAGAAGAAATGTTTTTCAGTGTGTGGGAACACACCAAGTGGGGACTTGTTCAGTTACTGTGACTTAGGCAAAGCAAGCCTATACCTATTAATATGTTTTGACTCTGGAAGAGCTATCTTCCAGCTCTTATCTGTAGAAGCAATTCAATGGGTGCTGGAGATTAAAGATCACTAGATGATTACAGGCCATGCCCCAGGCTGTCTTCTTATTGGAAGGATGGAAGGAAAGAAGCTTTTTCTTGTTTTTTATGTTGGTCTCTGACTCTGGATGCCTGGCTTTAGGCAATGCTCTAGGAAAGATTTGCCATTCATAGAGAAACATGGTTCATTTCCAGAGGTATTTGTCTCCACATTCCTTCCTTCCTTCTTTTCTTTTAAAAAAAAATTATAATAGGTTTTTATTTTTCAAAATACATGCAAAGATAGTTTTAAACATTCACTTTTGCAAAACCTTGTGCTCCAAATTTGTTTCCCTTCCTCCTTTCTACCCTACTAGGTTAAATATGTGCAATTCTTCTAAACATATTTCCACATTTTTCATGCTGCTCAAGAAAAATAAGATCCAAAGGGAAAATACGAGAAAGGAAAAAACAAGCAAATAAATAAAAGCAACCAACAAGGTGAAAATACTATGCTGTGATCCACACTGTGATCCATACCCTTCTCTCTGGAGGCAGATGGCTTTTTCTATCATTAGTCTATTGGAATTGCCTTGAATCACCTCATCATTTGAAAAGAGCCACATCCATCAGAGCTGATCATCACAATCTTATTCTTATGATCTCTTGGTTCTACTCACTTCACTCAGCATCAGTTCCTGTAAGTCTCTCCAGGCCTTTCTGAAATCATCCTGTTGGTCATTTCTTATACAACAATAATATTCCGTAACATTCATATACCATAACTTATTCAGCCATTCTCCAATTGATGGCCATTTACTCAATTTTAGCTCTTTGCAGCTACAAAAAGAGCAGCTATAAACATTTTTACACATGTAAATCCTTTTTCCTCCACATTTCTTTCAAAAGCAGGAGGACCTGGCTTCAGAAGGGTTACTCTGAACTTCTCATTATACAGATGGAAAAATCGAGGCCTGGTTTGGACCTAGGCACTCTGATTTCAGCTCAGTTTTCTCCATTAATGGGTAAATACCCCATGACATGAACCCAGGGCTTTGATTTTTTTACCCGTCCCTTTTAATTGTGAGAAGGGAGACAAAGAAAAAGTCAAACCCAATAACTTGGGGCTATTTGTCAGTAGTTTTGGTAAAAAAGATTTGGTTTGGAGAAGGTTAAACCTATGTTCATGTTTAGAGGTGGGCTGTCATATCCGATGATCCAACTTGGAATGTGTGGATTGGTGTTCAGATGAGGAAAGTTCTTTGATGGGCTCTGTGGGTTACGGGGATATGTGTTTGATTAGCTTCCTTTTAGATCCTCATCATTAAGATTAATCTCACTTGGGCATTGACCCATGGCTTCATTTTCAAGTTTGAGGTTGTAGATACCAGAAAGTCTAGTTATTGCTATGAGTTGGCTCTTTGAAATTTGTAACACCTGTGTCCCAAATGTACCCATCCCTTCTGAAGCTCATGTAATCAAAGGCTCTTCATCTAGTCATCTCTAAACATGAACTAACCATGGTTTGGGATTTCTTTGAACTAAATTTAGTTTGTTCCTCATTATCTATTCCCTGTGATAAGAGAGAATCAAGAAAGAATTGTAACAAATCAGGAGAATTAACCACCCAATGACTACATTGATATAAAAGAGAACAATGGCTAAAAAGCATCAATTCATAGATTAGCTCCAAGGACAAATGTTGGTTTTGAAGGGGAGATGACAAAACACATTTCTCTCCTTGAAGTAGAGCAGAGAGATGGTGGGCCATAGGTACCAGATGTCATGTGCTCACAAAGGGGCTGCTAGTTCATTATATTTTCTGTATTTTTCAGTATTTTAAGGAAGGTTCCTAGGTAACTGGATAAAAGACACATTTTTTTGGTTTCTTTTTTAAAGGATGACTTTACATCAATAACACTAATACACATGACTAGGTTCACAAATTGATTCTTAAAACATCTAAATTTTAAAACAAACATAAATACTTCTGTTGTGATAGCAGAAATGATTCAGGAGTGCTAGTTTCTGCAGAATATGTTACTTTAAAAAGAATTACAAATCACATTTCTTAGCTATTTACTGGGTCAGACATGGAGCAGGTCCCACTGGGTCATCCTAGCGGGGTCTTAAGTTTTCCTGGAGTCTTGTCTGCTCAATTCCTGCTTCCCTTCTCTAAGGAACTCATTTATTATATGACATCTGATATCCCTGGTCTGATTTCAGTGTTAGGCCAGGTTTAGATGCCCTTAAAATACTCTATCTTCTATTAGTTATAGGAGGCTCCAACTTGGAAAAGTTCTTTGATGGGCTCTGTGGTTAGGAATATACGTGTTTGATTTTTTTTTTTTTTTTCCTTTTTGATCCTCATCACTGAGATTAGTCTCACTTGGGTATTGAGCCCTGGTTTCATTTTCAAGTTTAAGGTTGTAGGCACCAGAATGTGTAGTTCTTGCCATGGTTTGGCTCTTTGAAATTGGCAGCACCTATGTCCCAAAAGTACCCGTTCCTTCTGAAGCCCATGGAGTCAAAGGCTCTTCATCTAGTCATCTAGCCCTCCAGGCAGGGCTTCTGACTTGTATTACGGATAAGTACTACAATCTATAGAATCTTGCTTCAATTTTCACACAGGATGTCTCAAAAGTCTTAGTCTGAAATTAAAACTTTTAATCTCAAAACACACAGCATTCCTCCTAGATGAAAAGTTCTTCTTCCTTAATGTTTTCCAGAAAAAAATCTCACTCAGTTTTCCAGGCCCAAATGAAATCATTAGTTCCTTCATGGAATCTTTCCAGGCCCCATAACTCAACTTCCCAGCCAGAGCCTTTCCAGCCTTTGAAGGTACCTTAACATTTTTCTGGTATCTCTCTAATGGCACTTATCACAATCTGCCTTACATTACTGCTATTTGCGAACATGTCTTATCTTCCCTAATGGATATTCAACTACTTTGGAAGATTGGGAAATGCCGACTGCTCTCCTTCTCCGAGCCCTTTGGTTGGCACATAGTAGTCACACAAGTATTTTTTGATCTCCAGGAGGGAGTGAATAGGAATTCAGAATCAAGTTTCTAAGTTTGTCAGGCCCAGAGGAGAGGAGAAGGGGTCAGCACCTTAGTTCAAGTTCATAGACAGGAATAGGCTAGAAGCAAAGAGGTGGGGATAGGAGTGCTTCAATTACCCAGCTGTCTCTCTTCTGTCTTCTTCACCTTACATAGGTCCAGATTACATTCCTATTTCTCATTTGGTCAGTGTGAGGCATTTAGCAAATCTTTATTGAATAGCTCCTATGGACAAAAGATCCATCTGGACTCTTGGCCTGTGTTAATTAGTGCCATAGTTGTTTTCTCCCCACCCTTCAAAGTTCTGTCTCATATGATCTCCCCACCTCTGTACCTTGTAAGTGACCACATAGGCTGGTTTTGAGCACAAGTGTTTGTTTGCCTCAGTAGATCTTTCCAAAAGGATCAGCATTAAAGGGAGATAAAAGGGGTAGAAACTGGTCTGGGGCCTTTTCTTCTGTTTCTTTCTTTCTTTCTTTCTTTCTTTTTTCTTGGGTAGCTTTGATTCCCATCCTGAAGTAAACAAATGAAAACTTTGTAGATGATCAGAAGGGAGTTGATGTTCTGGATGGTTTCCTAACTTGCTCTATTTGGTAACTTGGGATTGTTTAAAAGATGGCTGGCTATAACAATGTAGTGGACCCAGGATTTAGATTTAGAGATTCATAGGGTGTAGTGATGGATGTTACTTTATTATTATTGAGGTGATCTCTGAGCTCAAATTCCTCCGTTCTCTTGTGTAATATCTAGAACCGAAACTATGTCTTCTCTTCTAATGTTAGCTTCAGCAAAAGTCTTGGAAATGAGGGTCTGTGAGGGAGGTTGGGTGCTGTCCATTGGGTCAGGCTAGGTATTTCAGTGACTAAAGGCTTGCTGAATCCTGTACCATTCTGCGCAATATGGATGTTTCTGGTCTTTCCTTCTCCGATTGAAGTACAGTATTATTATGCTTTATTCTTGACCCTAAGGAAAATAAAGCCAGTGTTACCCATCAGCATCTTGTAAGTTCTTAGATGGATAGTCCTTTATTTTGGTTCTTGTCTGCTGTGTATTTTCTCATTTGTTTCAGTCTCCTCTACATTAGCATCCCTTCAGCTCTTTATAAATCATGGTGAAATGATGCTTTGTCCTAGTACTGAAATACCTCATTGACAGCAGCTGCTTAGAATGTAATTAAGGAAATTTACCCTCTGTCTTTTTCTCCTTTTCTTTTTCCAGGCACATTTATAACATTTCCCTTGTGTGTGTGTGTGTGTGTGTGTGTGTGTTTTGCAGGGGTAGGGAGTCTAGAATCAAATACTTTTAGAATTTAGAATCTCCTCATCCAGATCCTTTAAATCTTCTCTCCCCTAATTCTTTCACCAGCCAGTACAACTTTCTAGCTGATCATTAATGAGAAAGAGGGAATGCAAAGCAGCCTGCTATTGGTGGTTTGGGACTTCTAGGAGGTATTAGAAATGGCCTTTAAATAGCACTAGTTTAAAGTATTTATAGTTGATCCTAGTTTGAATAGAAAGAATCACCAGAGAAGCACTTATTTATGAGAGCCCCAGGAGAGAATTATAATGCATTCTTGATTGTAGAAGTCAGGAGTAAAAAATAATAATAGTAATAATAATAATAATGTAAAGGGGTGGGATAGGGATCTAACCCCAATTAGAGTTGGCTTGAACATCTGTTGAATCAATCAGAAGAGTACCTGGAGTAGCAATGTTGACCTTGAGGTATTTGGAGATGTGAACAAGTTTGAACACCTTTTTTGAATCAGTCAGTAGGAGTATTCATTTTGGAGGCATATAAATCCATAGATGCCAGATGTTCTTATCCTTTTTTGTGTCATGGACCCCTTAGGTTTCTGGAGCTCTTCTCTGAATAATATTTTTTAAACAAATAAAATACATAGGATTACACAGAAAGCTAAGTCCATTGAAATACAGTTATCTATTTGTGTATCTATCTAGACATCCATCCATCCATCCATCCATCCATGTGTCTATTCATCTATCTATCCATCCATCCATGTATCTATCTATCTAAAAACCTCAGTTCATGAACATCAGGTCAAGAACCCCAGATGCATTTGGGGTCCCAGGACACTTCTGATACCATGTAGAAAGTAATAATCCTATTTTTCCCAACAGGAGAAACTTAGCTTTTGGGTAGAGTTATTTGTCCTGAAGTCATAGAGGAAGTTAGTATTAGATTCAAAAAGTACTAATATGGTATGAGCCACTTCAACTTACCATCTTATTTTGGAAAATAGGTCAGCTATCTTCAAACTCATTGCCCTCTTTCTAATCAAGTTCCTTCAATCACTCCTCAAATGGCATGGACTCAAGGCCCTTCACCATCTGTGTTGCCTTTCTCTGGATACTCTCCAGTTTATCAATGTTCCTTTCCAAAAATGTCCTTCCTCAGTTGATTGTTCTCTTTCCAGAACTGGGAGGGAGAGCTAACATTTTAGATGGCACAGCCAAAAGCCCAAAATATCACGACAAGCTGGAATGTTGGGCCAAATTGAATAAGATGCAATTTGATAGGAGTAAATTATAAAGCTTTACTCTTTATGAAGTTAACCTTTTTTTTTTTTTTTTTTTTAAATAAACATTTTGCATATTTTCCCAGAGGCTATAGGCAACCATTGAAAATCTTTAGGTCACTTTCAATCCAGCAACTATTTACTCAGTGCCTATTTAATGTGTTGGGGAACCACCAGAATTTCATTTACATTTGTACGTAGCATATCAGGCTATTTTTTTTTTTTTAAAGCTACTCCACGCCCTTCAAAGATGTGAACTATTAAGCAAGATGAATTTATAATTCCAAAGACCGCATTTTCATGTCATCTATATTATGGACTTGTAATTCAGCACATGTTTTAAAACTGATGGGCATTCTGATGACATATCTGTATAGTTTAAGAAGAACCAAACTAGCCTAAAGTGGTGTGTGGCTATTAGGTATGGTGTCCAGCCACTGGTGGGTGTCAGCTAATGCTGTTGATTCTGGGCTCAGGAAACTTCCTGGCACTGACAAAGTCTTAAGTACCCTTAATTTTCTTAAGAATTTTTGTTTATTGGTTTTGTTTTATGGTGCAGATCTGTGATTTCGCTGGCTTGAAACCACTTTCGGTTTTGGAAATTCCCTCCTCCGATTCCGTAGAGCAACTCACCAGTAATATGCAATCTTAGGGAATTATCTAGAAGCTGCTTGCTCAGGATCCCACAGCCTGGCCAGACATATTAAAGCTAGGATTTCCTGACTTGGAGGCTAATCCCTACATCTCACTGCTTTAAACAAAACAAAAAACCCCCAAACAACATTTTCTTTAAATCAGCAAGAATCCATTTGGACATTTTGGAGGTTGACCAAAGGCAATGATTTCATTGTTCATCTGATTTAGATAATTTCATCTTTTTGTATTGGGAAATTCCAGCCCTACCTTCAACGGAGGGAGGGGATTTCAAGTACAGCAGCTTGGGGGGAAAAAAGTATTTTTAATGGCCGAGATGTCAAAATGACAGATTCTCCTAGCAAGTTTACATGTGGGTCATAAAATATACCTCGGTTGCCCCCAAGCTGAGAGTATGAAACAAGCAGAAGTGCTAACCTTTATTTGTGTCAATCTAAGCATCCCCTGCTTTTGTTTCCTAATCATGTAGAGAGAGCAAAAGATGGTTTTTGAATGGGAAATCTTGTGCCTTGATGAAATTGAGGCCCATAATGACTTGTTCAAGGTCATACAGGGAGCAAATATCAGGTACGGTATTAAGATTCTAGACCTTACATCCAAATCCAGGAGTTGTTTTTTTTTTTTTTTTTTTCCCCTTCTTTACTATAAACTTTGTGCAGCAAAAGGACAATTTTCAAAAGAAAGTAGTCCATATCTTTAAGGAAGTTACAGTCTTCTGAAAGAAAAAAAAAGTCCCACTCTGGGGAAAACTGACTTGATTCCCAAAGGATTCATGGGAAGGACTTATATACTAAAGCTTTATTTTATTTTATTTTTTTTAGGCTGGGGTTAAGTGACTTGCCCAGGGTCACACAGCTATGAAGTGTTAAGTGTCTGAGATCAAATTTGAACTCGGGTCCTCCTGAATTCAGGGCTGGTGCTCTATCCACTGTGCCACCTAGCTGCCCTATACTAAAGCTTTAGAAGAAAGCTCCTACTTCTGATATCTTTGTGTGGGGGAGCTTGTTGGGTTTGTACCAACTCACCTAGAAGAGATCCACTCTGTTCTTCAGGTCATGTCAGGAGTCCAAGATCAAGCCATAAGTGTTTGGCTCTGATCTACTTCAGAGATACTTAGGATGGAAATGCAAGTCTTAACTCTGTCCTTATCTGTCTTGCAGTACTCCATCTCTTTTAATACATGGAGTTTTTGTAATGGCTGTATCCTGTGATTGGTATGATTTGCTTTCTCATCCTTGCCTTCATTTTGCCTGACTTCCTCCAAGTTTCAGTGTAATTTCCACCTCATGCAGGAGGTCTTTTCCCAGTTCCTACAGAAACTTGTAACTTTCTTCTGAGACTGTCTTCTGTATTTATATCTGGTGTGGATCTAGTTATTCAGATGCTGGTGCTCCCATTAGAATGTATATTCCTCGAAGCCAGGAACTGTTTTTGATTTTATCGTTTTCTTTGCACATAGTAAGTGCTTAATAAATGCTTATTAGCTGAGTGATTGACATGTTCCATTGGTATTCTGGAGATATTAAGAAACCTGTGAGGATTGCCACTCCCCCCAACCCTTCCACACATAGCATATGGGGGGCATCCCTTTGACTAGCTTATGGGAGGACAGCAGTTGCTGAGGATGAACATGTGAATAGATGGTGAGAAAGAACCAAATTATATTCCTGCATCAGTGAGGCTGGGCAAGTCTCTTAATTTAACAGAAAACTTTCAGTTCTCTCATTTGTTAAGTGGAAATAGTAATAATAGCTATTTTCCAAGATTGTTGTGAAGCTCAAATGAGATAATATGTATTAAGTATTTTGAATATTTCAACATATTATATATCATCATCATCATCATCATCATCATCATCAGAAAAAGTACAATATCCATACCAATGAAACAGATGGTTTATCCACTGGAAGATCTTCTCACCTAGTTTTCCCTGTCTCTGTCTGTTTCCTGAATGCCAAAACGTGTATATCCTGGGGAGGAAACTTCCTCCAAGAGAGCCTCTGCAGAAATTAAATTCCTACCAAGTGGTTGCAGATTGATGGCCAAACCTTTAAAGATCTTTGGTGTTCAGAACAGTGGCTCCACAGACCAGGAATATCCACTTCCTTCTATTTCCGTCTCATTAAGTATCATGTATATTTGTGCATGTAAAATATTAGAGCAGCAGCGTATTCTCTGTCTTGTGGTGAAATTTATCATCTCCTTTCCCAAATAAACTTAGGGAAGTGATGAGCCAAATCCTTCTCTTTCCTTGCTGCCATGCTTGGCTTCCTTTTGGTTAAACGGAGCTTGGTTTTCATTCAGAGTCATTTAGTGAGGAATGAGGGAGAGGAAGGCAGAGGAGAAAAGCTGGAGGAGGAGGAAGAAAGGGGAATTGATCTCTGTGGCCCCATATTTCTATAATCCTATTAAAGGAAGGGGGAAGTGGCCCTTATTTTTAGCATCCTGTGGGCTTAGTTCCCCCCTCCCTTTTTAAAAATTATAACCAGTCGGTATAGTTTACAAAGGAATTATTAAAAAAACTGGATTTTTTTTTTTTAGCTAAATTAGAAGATCGAAACCAATTTTGTATCATAGACTTCTTTGACAGTGTAGTGAAGTTTTTTGATTCTATCTCAGATTACTACTTCAAAATATATAAAATAAAATACAGAGGATTATTGAAATCTATCTATCTATCTATCTATCTATCTATCTATCTATCTATCTACCTATTTAAATGTTCACAGAGTCTAAGTTAATCACTCCTGATTTAGCATTGAGGTTTGAAAGGTTGTGCACAATGCTTATCTAAAATTTTCAACAGCTCAAACATATTCATGATCACAGTGATTTAGGAGTTTTCTTTAACTATGTAGATGACATCCATACCAGTTCCCCATTTGGGAAATTCTTAGGATCATGGGCTCATGGAGCCAAGCCCCTCATTTTGTGGATGAAAAAACCAAAAGCCTAAGAGAGATAAGGTGACTTGCTCAAGATTACCCAAGTAGTACCTAAAAAGGATAAGATTTGAAGCTAGATCCTCTAATCCCAGATTTAATGATCTTTCCATTAGGCCACATTACTTTTTGACCACACAGTAGATTTGCCACAGCCCCCGATCACACAGCATGCTGGAGGTCTTTCTCGTCTTTTCCATAATTCACTTTGTCTATCCAGTACCTTATACTGGCTTTCAATAATAACAATAGCAATAACAACAACAACAATAATACAGTTAGTATTTGTACATTATATAAGGTCTGCCAAATATTCTATATACATATCCCTCTAAAGTTATCTTTTATCTACTATATGTATTTATTAGTCTCCTTCATTAAAATGAAAACTCATTGAGTGAAGGGATTGTTTTTCCTTTGTATGGCTTGTGCCTGACACTTAATAAATGAGTGTTGATTGGTTGATTGTATTTGGTTTATAAATCATCCATTTCACTAAGGGGGCCAGCTTTGCCTTAGTACATCAGGCTCTGGTTGTATTTGTGCATTTGAGGTCCAATGACATCCAATGGTTGGTTGTTGTCCTCGAAGAGGACCAAAATGACATCACCATTTGAGAGTCGAGTTACAGTGTGTCTGGCTGTGGCTGATCAGGCCAAGATGAGCTCTGAGACAATCGTCCACGTGAACATTTGGGGTAGCTTCTCTAATTTTTTGCCTCTTGCAGTCCTATGCCAGTGTCTCCAATGACATACGGTGAAGTAGGGGAAGGAGGGAAGAGCACACTAAAACAGCAGAACAGATTTGGAAGTTTTTTACTTTGGTTAGATGGCTCCTTAGTGGGTAGGAAGTTACTACCTATGTCTTTAAGAAAAGATGTGAGGAAATCTAGTTTTTAGACCCTCACGTTTATTCTCAGGAACTTCAAGAAGGGATCCAAGTCTGGTGCACAAGGAAGAAATTTTACCATAGTCATGATTGTTTCCCACTTAGTTCTTAACAGAAAGAGCCCAATTTTAGATTCAGTGGTCTGCTTCCACTGGCATATATCAAAGTACATACCTATATTCTGGGATTTTGGTTAAATACTTTGGATGCAATCCTTTGGGAAGGCTAAGGACCATTGGGAGCCATTGATTCCTTTCTTTGTTTATTCTCTCATTCACCTGTAATAAGTTATTATGGTAACCCGAATGCTATGGATTCCAGGACCCCTGGCTTTTCTTTATATATTTACCCAGGGCCTAGCACAGTGTCCTGCATACTGGAAGGGCTTAATACAGCTTTATTGAATGAAAACACAACTCATTTCAAAATTGTAAATGTATTCTTTTTAAAATTTGTGCCCTTGCCCACTCCTTGAGCTATAGCTTCAAATAAAAATAACAATTAAAAAAAAGAACCCTCCTCCTTCCCCCCAATTCAAACAATTTCATCAAAACCAATCTAGACATCAACCATGTTTGGAAGTTTATGCATTATTCCATACCCATAGAAACAACCCTTCCCCTCAAAGGAATGCACAATACACTTCTTTTAAATTAGTCTTGGACAGTTCAATTAAACTACTTTGTGATGACAGCTGACAATTTTACTTCCCTCTGGCCCAAGGCAAAAGTCTGGGGCTAATTTAAGTCTGTTCAATCTGCAAGCATCTATTAAGCTCTTATTGTGGCCCAGCCAATGAGGATACCTGGACACCAGCTGATAAACTAGGGAGCACTATTCCAATATGCTAGATTTGCCCTGCCTCCCCTTCTGGGGGGAATTTGAGAAAAGCTCTCAGATGTTTCTTACTTTTCAGATAATTGATTGCATCTTTATCTTCTTGTTCTATATAATTTCTTTTGTTACTTTTCATTCCAGTGTGCATTCTTTTTAAATTTCCTATTAGGCTTTGTGTTTTTTGAAGTTTTTTCTTTATTTCCCCTCCCTCCCTTGGTAGTTTTCTTCTTTTCTTGCTTCTGGTGTTTTAGCAGAAAGAAAAATCAATATAAGAAGGTGAAAAATTATTAGCCTGACCCTAGAAGAGGGCTAAAAGAGTTTGGATGAAATATTTTCAGCAGAAATTGAAATACATTTCTTCTGTCCTGCTCGCTTGTGAAATTCCACACAGCCCAATACCCCTGATACTTAATTGTTGTTATAAATAATTTAAACTGAAATTCTTTTCCATAGAAAAGGGCCATTTTAATCCCTTCTTGGCAAAAATAGCTTTCCTTTCACCTACTTTCAGCCCTGTGTGGAAAAGCCAGTTTCCAGCTATTGTAAATGCCCAAATCATAGGTGAGCATCTTTGTTCTTTGTTTGCTTCTCTTTTGTTCACTATGTGTCCTAGGAATCCAGGAATGCAAATGAAAGGGATGCTTTGTTTCTGAGCTAAACACTGAAGTTAATGTTCTATCTGGAGAGCAGCTAATGAAAGGCCCTTTCCTGATAGGGAGAGGCCCCAGTGCTGGACATTTGTTTGCATTTATGAGGAGGGTCTGTGAGGGGCTTTGTTGTTCCTAAAATAAAATTGGCGAGCCTGGGTCAAATGTGGACTTGATGTCTCGAAGCCTGTTGGTGGTCCTTGATTTTGTAAATGAGGAGGGAGGTTCCCCTCGTGGGTAGATAGATATTCAGTTAGCTTTTAGAGGAACTGGGTTGTTGGACTAGGAAGAACGTTAATGAAAGTGACAACAAATAACCTCACTTTTTCCTGACAGAATTTTATCACTTTTAAAGAAGCCTCCTCAGTCATCCCCTCCACCCTCCATAGATAGCTAAATCACTCCAGTTAAAACTTCAGCCAGCTCAAGGTGACTTAATAGTGAGAGAGAATCACTGAACTATAGATTTAGAACTGGTAATTGTAATGCCGGAGAAACTGAGCAAGATAGAGATTAGAGAGTATTTAATAATTTATTAAATGAAGAGATATTCTGAGACTAATGGATCCATGTTTGGTCCCAGGGCTGAATAAGATTCTCCAAGAATCTAGCAAACAATCAGAGTTCTCAATGACATATATATTTGTGGCTCAGACACAGAAGGTAGACTGAGGCAGGGGCGGAGTCAGGGTACTGAGAGTGGGAACTGGATTCTGACTGGATGGGCTGAGCCACTGGAGATGGGGATAACATAATCAGGGAGAGGCACCCCAAGTCATGGGGAAAGGCATCTTGATTAGAGAGTCTCTGATATTCTAATAGCTTGGGATGGGGAGGACTTTGTGATATTCTATCAAGTATTCTGATAAAGAGGGAGGGAAGGTTTTGCTGAACTGAGAAGCGAGGAGACCGAGGCAGGACTGGGTCAGGATAACTAGGAAAACTGAGTCAGGACAATAAAAGAGAACTGTGGCATAACAGTAATGACCTCAGAAGTCATGTAATTCAACTGTTATTTTATAGAGGAAGGAGTTGGGGTTAATGCCTTCTATTGTTGTTCATTCATTTCAGTAATGTCCAGCTCTCTGTGAACCCTTTTGAGTTTTTCTTGGCAAAAAAGACTGGAGGGATTTGCCATTTCCTTCTGTAGCTCATTTTAAAGATGAATAAACTGAGGCAAACAGGGTTAAGTGACTTGGCCAGAGTCACACAGCTAGTTAGTGTCTAATGCCAGGTTTGAACTCAAGAAGATGAGTCTCCCTGACTCCAGGCTT
The DNA here is from genome assembly GCF_048593235.1 of Sminthopsis crassicaudata. Taxonomy (NCBI): domain Eukaryota; kingdom Metazoa; phylum Chordata; class Mammalia; order Dasyuromorphia; family Dasyuridae; genus Sminthopsis; species Sminthopsis crassicaudata. Next base: position 729,154,741 of record NC_133617.1, read on the forward strand.
GGCACTCTATCCACTGGGCCACCTAGTTGCCCCTTAAAGTACCTTCCATGTTATCTTTTATATCTCTTGTTTGGACACAGCTGTTTTACATCTGGTCTCCCTGTTAGACTGTTAGCTCCCTGAGACTAGAGACTTATCTTTTGTTCTTCTTTATATCTTCATTATTGCTTTGAATGATTGGTACATGGTAGGTTCTTAATAAATGCTTCTTGACTAACTAAAAAGAGATACAATTTGATCCATTACATTCTTTGAGTAGAAATGCTGTTCCAGATAGAGTTGAAATATATCTTATATTCAAATGAATTTTGGTCTCTTTAGTGCTAAAGATCATGGGGCTGGTTAAAAACCAAACTGTTGTTATCACATGGTTCTCAGGCCTTTTCTGTACCTCTATATCTTTTTCATGCTATTGAAGTTAATCCTGTCTCAGAGGGGGCCCGAATAGGAGGTGTATGTTCCCTGAAAAGGAATCCTATCTATGCCTTTGACCATCACCTTCAGGGACAAGAATGAAAAAGCAATTAATGAAATAATAGAATTGGATTTTTTTTTAATAGTATCCTCTTTGTATGTGATTTGTTCTAGGATAAAATAAAGTAATTTTAACTAAAATATGTAAGTGACCTGTAAACCTCCATTATCAGGTAATGGGTAGACATTGGCGGGACTCCTAGGAAGCTAGATGCCTTTAAAGTTTGCCGCCTTAGTGTCATAAGCTTCAAGGCTTTTTGTTCTAGATGAAAAGAATATTATTCTATACAGTCCAGTGTTTTCTGAGCTGGAGCATTTTAGGAAGGGGTAGGGGAGAGTCACTGAAACTTAATGTATAAATGAGATTTGTCTGAAGTTTCCTCTTGAAATTTTCTAATGAGTTACCCACCCTGTTGCTGATGGATGTCCTTTGGGATTTTAATGAGCAGTAATTTTCTTTGCCCTATTTCAGCCTTTTTTTTGTGTGTGTATTATCTTCCCCATTTACATTGTAAACTTCTTGAGGGAAGGGATTGCTTTAATTGTGTGTGTGTGTGTGTGTGTGTGTGTTTATTTATATCCCTAACACTCTTTGGCATATTGTGGATATTTTATAAATGTTTATTGACTGAGTAATTGGGGTGAATTTTACCGACTAGAATAGCATTTAAAAAAAAAAAAAAAAAATTAGTTCAAATGAGATCTGTTGTTGTTTGGGCAGAACTATGTAAATCTCACCAGTGGACCAACGTGACAACAGTAATAGCAATAACTACAACACCGGATGAGGTTCAGATGAAAACGGTCCTGAGAAAAGTCAGTCTCTGGTTGTTATTCTTTCATATTTAATGTCCTATGGACGATTGCACAAGTGGATAAAATAACTGCTTTTTGTAGCTGAATAAAAATATGAGGATGTAAGTTCATCATTCATAAGCACACTTGGTCCGGCACCAGGCCCAGACAGGACAGGGGGGTGATATGTACCATAATGCCTCCTTAAACACAGCATGGGGCACACAGCTAGTAAGCGGCCTGGGAAAGATTTGAAGTATCCCAGGTTAAGTTCTCAAGTCCAGCACTCCTATGTGTGAAGAATTAACTGGAGCCAATGGAGTCTTTTGGAGGCTTGCTAAGACCCTACTGGAAGGACTGAACCTCAGCTCTGCCAGCCAGACCTCCTGTTGAAATTGGCCATATCAAGGGGGTCAGCATGTTTTTAGATATACAGAATTCCCCTTTGGGACAAGTAAAGGAAGCAAGTCTTCCAAGGGAGGCTGCTAACATGACATCATCAGTCATGGGGCCAGGCTCAGGCAGTAGCAGGTCAATTATGTAGATCAGTCCTTGCTGCTGTAGCTGCCTGTTGGATGCTGGGACATCATGGTCCCATCAGCCCTAACTTGGGAGGCACAAGATAGGGTCCTCAGAGATCTCAGGAGTGGCACCTAGTCCATTTTATAAAGAAACTGAGGCTCAGAGGAAGACCTGATTTGCCCAAGACCATTTGGGGACTAAGTGAAACCAGACCCTCCATCTCCCAGTTTTTTTTCCACTCTGTGACCCTGCCTTATTTTATAAACTGAAGGAATGTCTTGCTGTACCTGGCAGGGATTTCTTAACCAAGAGCAGGAAATGTGGGTGTTCTCCACCCAGCCCTGACAGACAGGAGTGAAAAGGAGCGACTGGAGGAAGTCTAACGACTTATTTAGTTCTCAGACAGACAGACTGGGTGGGTAACATCTGAATTTGAAGTTTGGGGGTTTGGTGGGTGGTAATTTTTTTAAACTTTTACCATTTACAATGATCTCTAAATATATGCAGGTGATGGATAGATCTCAGCTCTTTGGCATTTCTCTCTCAATCTGTATTTGAGGAACTAAGTCGAATTTTGTATCACACTTAGGATGAATTTCTGATTTTTCTAACCCATTCCAAAAGGCATTTATTGAGCGCCTACTATGAGCTCTATAAAGCCGTATTTTGGTACAAGAGTCAAGGCAAACTGCTCAGTTTTAACTCTCTTGATTGTGTGGCCCGGGGCACGTCATTGCTTTGTGATTCCCTAGGCCACTTCCTAAGGCTACATGTCTCAGGGAAGGTACCAGTGACTTGCCTTGATGGGGATAGCTTTGTTTTTTTGGGAATTCTGAGGACCACAGAGGCAGTCCCCGTCCCTATTATTTCTAGTTACAAAGGGTCACCAGCTCATGCCTTTAAGGATCTTCCAGAGAGGGGAATACAAAATATAAATGGGTGAAATGTTTCTGGTTCTTTTTTTATTGCTGTAGGGACTCCTAGGAGGAAAATTTCTTCCACTGATGATGATATGAATCAGACCCTTCATAATGATCAGCCTTTAGATCATCGCCTGGGGGCTGTGATGCTCTGAGGCTTGCTGTGCTCTCATGTTTGTGTAAAAGATAGGGTGTAGATCTGGTCCTTTCTGACTCCCAGGCTGGCCTGTTATCTACCAGACCAACACTGAAATGAACATTTTATCTCAGACCAACACTGAAATGAACATACATGATATTTGGGGAGGTATAGAGTATATAGTATATACAGTAGCATAGTGTATAGAATATACAGTAATAATGAAGGGAATCGCAAAAGCTTTCCCTTAAGAGGGCCCCTGAACTGACCCTTGAAGGAAGTTAGGGATACAGTAGATAGAGAAGAAGGAGGGAGTGCATTCTAGGCATGTGTCCAAGAAGGTGGGATGCCAAGTTAGGGAAATAACATTGTTCAGCAGGAATTTTTGCTTTTATTGGTATGGCTCTTCTTCCCACTGAAGCACATCCCATCCATGTATAGTTTCTCATTTCTTATCCACAGCCTTCCATAGATTCATGATACCAAGTGTATCTAATGTACTGGTGATCTTTGTCTAATTCTTCTAAACATCTCTGAGATAAAACTACTATTTGGACTGCCTATCCTGGAGTCAGAGTCCAACTGGGCCTTCTAGGTCATCCTATCTAATCTCTTCATTTAGAAGAAAGGAACTGGTAAGTAGCTGCCTAAGGTCTTGCCTGAGGTCATAGAGGAAATATATGGCAGACTCCGAATTTTTCAGAATTTGAAACCAGTTTGTCTGACCCCAAATCTAGTGTTTCATTCAATGTGTCACACAATTTATCTCTCTTACTCTAGTGTCTTTTGTTCTTGATGTTTGACCTTTTGTGGTAAATTCATGTCCTAAATGAAGATTTTAAAAGAAGGAAAGAAATAAGCATTTGTTAAGCACTTACTGGGACAGCTAGGTGGTTCAGTGAGTGTAGGGTGCTGTGCTTGAAATCAGAAGACCTGAGTTCAAAACTGTTCTCAAGGGGCAGCTAGGTGGCTCAGTGGATAGAGCACCAGCCTTGAATTCAGGAGGACCTGAGTTCAAATTTGGTCTCAGACACTTAACACTTCCTAGCTGTGTGACCCTGGGCAAGTCACTTAACCCCGGCCTCAGGGGGAAAAAAAAAGAAAAGAAAAGAAACTGTTCTCAAACACTAGCTGTAGGATTCTGAGCAAGTCATTTAACCCTGTTTGTCTCAGTTTTAGCACTTTAAAATGAGCTGGTGAAAGAAATGGCAAACTATCTTTTTTACAAAGAGTAGGACATAGCTGAAATGAAAATGGCTGGTGGCACCTCAGAAACTAAGTAAATATATATATTTTTCATCCACATTGTCTTTTATGTATAGATAATTGATGAATCTAGAATCATAAAATTTAAATAGCTCATTAACCTTTCAGAAGTTGGGGAACTGTTTTTGTTTTGCTTTGGATTTTGTTTCAGTATTTAGCATGATATCTGCGGAAATGGTAGGCACTTCATAAATGCTTGTTGATTTATTGATTGACTAAGGCAGCTTAGCTGTCACACAGTCCTATCTTTCTGTTTTGTAAATGAGAAAAATGGGACCCAGAAAAGGTTAAATGATTTGCTGAAGAAATCCCAAGCAGTAAATCAGTCAGATTTTCAATCCAAGTACTCTGATTCCAAATGCAGCTATCTTCCAGGGGTTCAATTTATACCATGCAAGATATGATGTAACATGGCAAGGCTCGTGCAATAGTAGACAGTGTTTTTGCTTTGAGGGATATTATGAAACCAGTCCCTACACTGCTTCCATTCATCTAGATCCTGAGAAGCTAAATGCCACTTTGTGTACTTCCTCAATGTTTCTGGTTTCATTTAGACCCTGCCTTAGGACTAAGACCCTGACTAAGGACAAAACAACAGGACAGGTCACTCTCTGTAAAATGGTTAATTTCATTATTTTAGTTTAAGAGACAATGAAGGGCAAAGGAGATTAGGAACCTTAGTCTCCCTGTTCCTCTTTCTGACTTGTCACAACCATCACTTTAGCACTAGGAGGGACTCATACAAGCCTCAAGGGCTTTTTATATTTTGGTCTATTTTATGGATCTCTGTGGCCAAAATAGTTCACTTTCTCTCGGCTAAGTGAGATGGGCCAATTCTTGGACATAAAATACCAGTTTGCTCCTAGGCTAGTAATCAATGCTTTTCTGGCTTGATAGATTCTTTAAGCTTGTGTTCCACATGTATGGTCTCTGAGCACTCTGGGTTGTCAGGTGGAGGAAGGCACTTAAGTGGTACAATTATTAAACCCTGGACCTGGTCTCAAAGGAGGACCTAAATTCAAATCCAGCCTCAGACATTAGCTGTGTGCCTCTAGGCAAGTCACTGATAAGCCTTAGTTTCCTCAATAGCAAAATGGAGATGATAATAACACCTACTCTACTGGATTGTTGTGAGGATCAGATGAGATCATATTTGTAATGCAGCTTAGTATAGGTCCCTTCCCTCTTTTCCTTCCTTCCCTCCTCCCTCTCTCCCTCCCTCCCTCTTCCCTCCCCATCTTTCCTTTTTAATAAGCTTATTATCTTAGTCTGAAAATATTTATAGAAAATTATAGATGGTTATGCCTTAGGCCAGGCCTGGAGTCTGAGGAAATTTCTGAGCAACTCAAGGTTTTCTTCTGGATAAGAGACATTTTGGGATAGTGCCATCTTTGCTTTCTAACTTCCCTCTTCTTTTACTTTTCATCACTAACATGAGTCTTCTCATAAATCTCCATTGTGCCATGGACTATTGTTCTTTATAGTTTGAGAATTTATTATTTTTGTTGGTGTTATTAAAGAGTAGAACTCCTTATCTTACTCTTTCTGAAGGTACAGCATCCCACTTCCACTAATCATCAGCATAAGGCCTTCGACCTACTTCATTTCTGACCTAGATTGGCTCACCCCTTTTTAAGCAACCTGTTGACACCTTGTTCTCTGGGGTTCAGACTTAGCTCAGATACCTGATCAATTTCACATGCTGCACCTCAAAACTCCCTAGCTTAAGGGATCCAAAAGTCATAGTATACAATGGTAGCAAGAGATATTACAGATGGGCCACCATACTTGGAAATTTTTTTTAGTAAGTATCTTCATCCTCTTCCATTAAATAAAGCATATAATCTGCACTATTTGGGCCCATGGGATGTTTAGAAAAAAAAAATCAGCAGTTAATTCTTGTAACCTGAATCATAACAGCAAGTCTTTGGTATCATGAATAAAAGGAAAAGAGAAAGAAAGAGAAAGTGTGTGTGTGTGTGTGTGTGTGTGTGTGTGTGTGTGTGTGTGTGTGTGTGAAACTGAGAGAAAGAGACAGAGAGAGACACGCACGGAGAATTAACACATAGAGAGAAATAACAGATAGACAGAAAGACAAAGAGAGACAAAGATGAGAAAGAGAAATAGAGAGGGGAGAGAGAGAGAGATAAAGAGAGACAGAGACAGAGAGAGAGAGACTTACCACCATTGACAACAACTTTGATGGCTCCAAGACCTTGTTTCCAATGGTACCTTGAGAAAGTTTTGCAGCATCCAGGTAGCATATGCCATCTCTTCTTTCCACGTTGCACTCATCTTCATTCACTTGTAGCTGACCCAAGATTCAGTAGTATGGCGTCCAAAGGCTGCAGCATGATTGTGAGGCCAGCCTTCACACCCACCATGCTTTGGCATACATGACAATAAGCTGCAAGCATAATCCCATCCCCTGTATAGGCATAAAAGCAATTTGGCAGCTGACATCTCTCTTGGTAACTTGTCCTAGCTTCCTGCATTTTACTGTGTTACATAAGTCAAGTCAAGAAGCATTTAAGTGCCTACTATGTGCCACACAGTGTGGTGAGTATGGCTTTTATCCTAGATTGCCAAGTATTTCTAGACATAATGATGCATCTTTCCCTTTCAGCTCCCTTTCCTTTAGTACCTCTTGAAGAAGGCCTTTACTCTTGGCCTGGCCTGCTGACTAAGACCTATGCCCCATGGTGTTAGGGGAAAAACCCAAGACCTACCTTTTTCAGGAAAGCTTTCCTGATGTCCCTCTCCCCCTGGAAGTGTCTTCTCTCTCTTCATGCTTCACTTCCTCTCCCATGGTACTTTGTTTCTGTCTCTCCTGTAACAGCTGTCATATCCCATTGTTGTTTTATAGCTGTCTGTGTTTGCATTCTCTCTTCCTAGTAAACTGTAAGATCCTAGAAAGTATGATCTATACCTAATGACTCCAGTCTGTGAAACACATTAACAGTAGAAGACATTTGAACTCAGATGAACTGCAGTGTCCAATCCTGGGCCAGGAAAAAAAGATGACCAAAAATGTTTCCCTCCTCTCAACTGAATTTGGGAGGCAGAATGTTGCTTAGTGTCACATGGGACCACTCCATTGATCAGTTTTCCTTAGTCCCTTTTCTTTGCTACAAGATTGGGTTTAATAGAGGCAGGGGAAAGGATGGTTTTCCAAGTAATGCAGTGAAATACAAAAGGATATTTATTATTATTATTTTTAAAACAAAGACCTGTGTCTGAGTCCTTTTTCTATCCCTTCCAGTGTCTAAATCAATGCTTTGCATATAGTAGGTGATTAATAAATGATTGCTGATTGAGTGATTTTTTTTTTTTTTTTTTTTAAGTCTGGGGTTAAGTGACTTGCCCAGGGTCACACAGCTAGGAAGTGTTGAGTGTCTGAGACCACATTTGAACACAGGTCCTCCTGAATTCAGGGCTGGTGCTCTATCCACTTCACCACCTAGTTGCCCTCCCTGATTGAGTGAATTAAGTTCTTTTTTCTTCTTCTGAGGCAGTTGGGGTTAAGTGATTTGCCCAGGGTCACATAACCAGAAAGTGTTAAGTGTCTGAGATCATAGTTGAACTCAGATCCCTTTTGACTTAAGGACTCAAGCTCTATCCACTGGACCACCCAGCTGCCCTGTGAATTAAGATCTTAAAAGCATACTACCAAGAATCACCAAAGGATGGATTTAAATACTAAGGATACATAGATGAATAATTGCAAATAGGAATATAGAACTCAAGATGGAGAGGTGAATGTTCATTTGGGGAAGGTTACTGAGATTGTACCATTTTAGAAATATCACAAGCTCGTGGTGTCAATATATTCATTCTACCCCCTTACCTATGATTATTTCATGGCTTGCTATGGCCAAAACCAAAACATTAGACTGGCTGCCATATACATCTTTGGAGAGAGTTCCAGGATTCCTTTTGAGTATTTGAAGGACTTATAACTAAGGTAAATTAGATCTCACTACATAGTTTAGGCGTTGAGCTTGCTGTTTTTTTTTCCTCTTGATTTACTTTTATTTTTATCCTCTGGGATAGGTCTTTTTCGGAAGCCTATGAGCGAAGAGTATGCCCAGGGGAAAAGGGGGTGGGAAGAATGTGACCCTCTTGTCTATCCTTGCCGACTGTAATGTTTTTTCAAAGTTATAATTAACTTTAGCCTTCTTTGGGACCAGATCTGCCCATCTTGTAGCTTTTTCTAGGCCCCAGTGCTTGGGAATATCTGTGCCACTTACCTAATGATGACTCAGATGGTGCCTGGTGATGGCTGAATGCCTTTGGGCATCCCTTAGCTGGGCATCAATCTCCCACATGGCTCACACTTGCTCTTGAAGCACTTCCTTATCTCTCTAGTCTTTCAGCACTTTGGAGAAATGTGTTGCTTCTTCCTATGAGAGCAAAGACGAGGCACCAGGAGACTCAGTGACTCATTGGAGGTCACCCAGCAAGTCTCTGCCAGGATGCAACTCATTCTTTGCTCCTTTCATCTAGCTGTTTACTTTTTTAACTTTCTGCTTTAACACACACACACACAAAACTGTATTTTGTAATCATGGCAAATAGTTACTTTTCTTTTTTAAATCAGCCCGGATTAAAATTCTGCCTCTTTCACCTATTAGCTATATGGCTCTGGGCAAGTCACTTGTCATGCCTCAGTTTACTCATCTGTAAAGTAAAGCAAAGTATATTTGATGGCTTCTAATATCCTCTCTAGTCTAAATCCATGATCTTAAAATCTGATGTGCCCAGATTCATAAGGCTTAGATCAGTAGATAGATGAGCAGATCCCCAGTTGGCATGGCAACATTTAAAGAAGGAATATGTCTTTCCCTTCTCCAACAACACAAGGGTTTTTTAAACTCTTTTCTGTGCCATGTACCCCTAAAATCTGTGAATCCATTCCCAGGAGAATATGTTATTGTCTCCATTTATAGTTGAAAGAAATTTTAAATTTCATTTAGAGATTAGTGAAAATAAACATTTTCCCTTTCAAGTTCATAGACCCTCTGAAATCTCTCCAGGGATTCTAGGTTAAGAATTCCTACCTTAACAGGTATATAATACACACCCATACATATGTATATATACATCTACTTCTATACACATGTGTATATGTATGTGTGTACAAATACACACACATATGTATACACATACACACACATACACAAACACACCCACAATGTTAACTTCAATTCTTAAGCAGTGAAGTAGGGGATAGAGTTCTGGACTTACATCGGGAATCTCAGGATCAAATCTTATCTTGGGTTTAGGTGACCTTGGCCATATCGCTTAACTTATGAATATTGTTTTCCTCTTCTATATATACATACATATATATATATATTATACACACACACACACACACACACACACACATATATATATATATATATATATATATATATATATATATATGTATATATGTAACATATTGCGTAAACTTTAAAGAGCTGTATAAATTTCAGTTATAATTTTTGGCAAGTCCTTCTGGCTCCTGGCTTCATGTACATGTCCCTTGACACTTTGAAGTCAGGAATCACTATGTTTCATACTTTAAAAAAAAAATCTCCTTCATAAAGATTAGCACAATATGTACTGTACTGCTTTTTTAAAGTTATGATTAACTTTAGCCTTTTTTTTTGTATCAAGATTGGCTAATTTTTTAGCTCCTTTTGGGCTTGAAAGCATGGGAGGGCTGGGGCCATTTACCTAATGATGACTCAGGTTATGCTTGCTGACGGCTGAGCCATTCTAGGAGCTCAGTTAATATTTGTTGAGTTCTCTGATTGCCTTATGATTCCTTTAGAGAGTGAGAGTACTGTGTTGAGCAGTGACATGCTGGGCCCATTGCTCTCTAATGGATATAATCACGGACAAGTTCTAGGGCACATCCTTCTGAGGAACTGAGACAAGATTGAGAGTGACAGCTGAGAATTGAATGTTTTTTTATGTGACTTCTTGTGATGATCATATTCAGACTTAGAAGTAGTCATATTGATACTAGGAGCAGAAAGCTGGAAATGACATCTCATACCAACTTTGTAATTTATGAAAATAATGTAAGAAGTAGCTAAAAAGTTAGTTGAGTGGAAAGAGGAACCAGTTGTGGTAGTGGCTTTTATTTTGCTAAAGCAGTTGATGTTTTGATGTTTTTGCACCTACTAAATTTTGATGTCCTTGAACAAAGCTTCACTTGTCTTGCCTTAGTTATTGCTCTGGTTTTTATGAATTGTATCCCTGTGTCTCCTTCAGAATAGAAGAGGATAATCAATGAAACAGCCAAATATCCTTATAATAAACTATTTCTATTGCTAGTGGTTAGCACAGGGCCTGACACCTAGTAGGCATTTAATAAATATTTGTTGATTGACAGCTGCTGTAATATTATTTTGTTAAATCAACTCTTGGTATGGAAACTCTTTTTCAATGTGGATAGGTAGCTTATTCGTAATTTATGGATCTCGAAAGGCTCCCTAGGACTTTGAGAGTTTATGTAACTGGCTTACGATACTTATCATAGATGGGATTTAAACTCAGTTCTTCATGCCTTGAGACTGACCCTCTATCCACTAAGCTACATTGCCTCTCTCTCTAAATGACTATAGTATTATAATTCTGAATTCAAGTCAGTTCTACCCAAAGGAGCAGCCCAGCAGATGCCCAGACTTCTAGCAGGTGGAAAGAAGGATGGGAGTTCAATGGATTTGGCATTTCCTGTCCTCCACAATCTGGCGCCCACTTACTTGCCCAGTATTTGGTCACAATGTGCTGCTTCTTGTTCTCTGCCTTCCATCCAGATGGTGCTCTTTGTTGTTTGTTCTTTGAACTTGACCTTCATTCTCCATTTCCCATGTCAATACCTTTGCCCATGCTGTCCCTTGGGGCTGGACTGCCCTTTTCCCCTATCTCTTCCTCTATGAATCTCTGGCCTCCTTCAAGGCTCAGCTTCTGGGTCATCTCCTTCAAAAGACCTTTCCTGATTCCTTCATAATTAATCTCTCTTTTTCCTCAAAATAGCATGTATTGCTGAATCTTTTTTTTTTTTAAATTTTCATATATATTGTATTCTACAAAGTAGAAAGCAAAGTTCTTGAGGATGTGAATTACTTTGTGAAATAGTAGAAAAGGCAATAGCTCTTAAATTAGAAGACTTGGGTTCAAGTCCTACCTCTGAATCACTTAGGCAAGTTACTTAACTTCCCTTGATTCCCTTCTTTATCTGTAAAAAGAGACAATTGAACTAGATGGTCTCTGGGGACCCCTTCAAGTTCCTATACTCTTAGCATCTCTCACAGGCCCTTGCATACACAGTAGGTATTTAATAAATGCTTATTAGGTTAAATTGACTGGGAGAGATCTCACATATCCATTCTTCTCTTGCTGATTGACAGCTGAGCCCCTTGACCTGCAGAGTCTCAGCTTACCTGATGAGTTTGTTGTATCCTTGTAGAGCGAATCATGTGACTTGGCATATGGTGCAGATTTGCAGGAGTATAGACAAACCTTTTCCCTTTCTGCTTTGCATATGGAAATGTTCATTTTATTGGGTGCTTGTGAAGTTCAGGGAAAATTAAAAAAATACATTAAAAAATGCAGAACTTTCTAATGCAACCATAACTCAGTGCCAGACCAAGGACTTTTGTATGTGGCAGAGAGGTTTGCTAGGTTAGGGAAGTGTAGCAGAAGGGGTTTGGGTGTTTGATAAGCAGAGAGCTCCCCACCCAGTGACACAGGAAGGGGCATTGAGTGACAGCTTACCTCCTAACTCCTATATGGCAAACTGGACTGTGTTGAGTTCATTCCCAAGCTCTCCTGTCAGGGGAACAGGGCAATTCTGTGGACTTGTTCATTCGTTGCCTAGAATTCATTGTAACCAGATCAACAGCACTCATTCTCTGGGTATGGCCCTAGCTCTGTTCCCCAGATGTCATCTCTGTAATGTCATGGGGTTTTGCCTATTTTTATCTGATGTTGAGGAAAGCTATTTCAAAGCAAGCAGAGGTGTTGCTGGAACTGAAACACAGCCTGGGCAATGGCATCAAGAGAATTCCAGATGGAATAGCCCAGGTACCTCCAGAAAACCCCCCAGTGTGAGCAGGAGGAATGCTTACACGATTTGTCAAGTTCTTTCCTGGATTGTATTCTCTGTCCAAATCCATTTCTTAAGTAAAAAGGGATTAAAAAAAAAAAAAAAAAAACACTGGAATTACCAGTGTAGCCCGGCTCAAAGTATACCAGGTGTTTAAAAGGCTATAGTTATGATTCATCTTAAAACATAATTCTTATGTGAATTATGCTTGAAGTCTAACTGCATTTGTATAGTCATAATTATAACTCATACTTCTGGACTTCTAAGGTTTCTAAAATATATATTTTTTAATAAGCATCCCTTTAAGGTAGAAAACACTTAAATTAGATTTGTTATTTTTTATGAGATCTTTAATGGATTTATCATGCTCATTTTCCAAAGGTAGAAATGGAGTCTTGGTGATATTATGACTGATCCAAGGTGACACAGTCAGAGCTCAGCTTTGGACCAGCTTTACCATGCTGTTACAACAGGGACTGGGGTCACACTTTACTTTGTTGTTATTTGATATCATTCTATCTTGAGATCCAGGTTAGGTTGTAGAAATGTAGTCTCAGCACTGTATCTGAAATTTGAAGCATGTGTTTGGGATGGGCCTGACAGCTAGACTCCTGGGGTTGTAGAAGCTTCTGCCAAATAAGGATGGCTTCTTTTTTATTTTTTTTTTTAAACTGTGGGATAATCCTTTGGCAGACAAGCTTGTTAGATGCCAGGCATCCCAGGGAAGGCTGCAAACTGTTTCTAGAGTCATGCTGTTCAGAGCAAGAAATGGGCTTATAGAAAATTGGGGTGCTACCCCCATCCTGAACCAATTCTGATGGCAGATTTGCCTATTTTTGTCAGTGCTACCATCTTAGGCTACAACTTGGACTTATTGTTGGTCTTTTCATTTTCTTCCTTCCCCTCCTCATTCCTGTTGGTACTTATATCCTATAGACCATGTTTAGGAGTTCCCCTCAATTTAATCAAGGCTTTTGAATTGATAGAGGGACTGGAAATGCATAGCTTTCAGAAGGGACACTTCTGGGGGATACCTTTTAGCTCTTTTCAAATATTTGATAGGCTACTTCGTATGAGGATTACTTATCCAACTTGGCCCCTAAAGGGCAGAATTTGGAGCATTTGGTGGAATTTGAGAATAAATGAGACTGAGAGAAGGAAAAAAAATTCTGAAAACAAAAACTATCCCATAGTGCAATGGGCTTGCCTTGGAGATAGTGGCTTTCCTGGCTCCCTTGAAGGACTTTATGTCAAGCTGGATAGTCACTTTACAGGTAGTGTATAGATGAGAATTCTTTTCCAAGGTAGAGGTTTGATTATATCATAAGCTCCTTGAAGGCAGGCACTTTCCTTTTTTTGTCTTTATATTCCTAGCATCTACAGTAGTGTCTTGAAGACAGTAGTAGGTGCTTAATAAGTATTGCTAGATTGACTATGTAATAAACAAGATTAATAAGTAATAAATATTTCTCAATTAATTATATAATAAACATTTTTCAATTGACTATATAATAAATAAGAATAATAAATAAATATTTCTTAGTGACATGATAAAGATTAACAAATACATCTTTCTCAACTGACTATGTAATAAATAAATATTAACTTATCCATGCTATTGATGTGATTATAAAATAAATAATAATAAATATTTGTTAATTGATAGATACTGAAAGCTCCCTTCCACCTCTGAAATTTTGAGATTCTTAGTGACTTGGACATTTTCACCTCACCATTTTCAACCTGTTGTGCCTCATCCCCCCTCCCTAAAACTAGGATCTTATCACTTCATGCTTAGACTATGTTCAGAAGTTTCCCAGCTTGTCTGCAGTTCATTTTACACACACACACACACACACACACACACACACACTTTTTGAATGGCTTTGCACATGTAACTCCTTTCCTCTTGAGGAGTCTTCTGTGTCCGTCTACTAGTTAGAGTTTAGAGTTGAACAATCTTTGTTGGATATTCCTGGTCTTTCACGAACTGATTTTTTTTGCTCACTGCTCTCTTGGAGAGACTCCAGCCAAATGCACTTCTTACTGTTCCCTTGCTCCAATTCCATTTTTCAATATTCTCTTAATTCCAATGTTGTAGGACATTGTTGAAACTTCCATATGACAAAAAGTGACTAAAGATGGGTTGATTGTGTGTAGGGAATGAGAGAATGCTTCAAAGTAGGTGCTATAACCTGAGTTAAAGCTTGAGAAAGGGAAGGAGGGAATACGCATTTATTAAGCATCTATTATGTACTAGACACTGTACTAGGCATTTTGCAAATATCTCATTTGAGCCTCACAACAACCTTGTCTGGTGGGTGCCATTATGGTTGATGAAGCTATCCTGGTCACATAGCTAGTTAAGTATCTGAGGTGTAATTCAGGTCTATCAGGCTCTGGGCCCAGTGCTCTATTCACTGAACCCCCTAGCCAAAGAAGAAATGAAAGGTTGAGTTGAGGAAGGTAGATTCCAGGCATGGGAAGATGACTTGTGAAAATGCACAGAAATGGGAAATAGAATATCATAATTAGAGAACTGCTAGTAGTTTAGTTTGGCCAGATCAGGGCATTGTATGAAATAAGGCTGGAGAGGCAGTTGGGGGTAATATTATAGAAGGCCCTGAAGGACAGACTGGGAGGTTTATATTTTATGCTATAGAGCATTGATCTCTGGGACTGGGGGATGGAAAGCCTATTACTAAGGTGCTGGTGGTGGGGAGTAAACCAATTGGAAGGTACTCTTATTTATCTAGTAAGTTTTTCCTGCCTTCTTTTGGTTCATAATTTCCTTTACTTACCCAATAGATATGAATGAGTTAACATTTTTAAATTACTTTAAGCTCATCTGGAGAAAGACATTCTATAAATACAGAATAGTTTAAAAGACCTACTAATATTCCCCAGAGAGAGATGGGGCATCGCACCTGGACCTCAGAACCCAGGCCGGGCTCAGATTTGAGAGTATATAATTAAGTTTAAAAAATGCTCTCAGGCTAAGGCTGCCTAAAATTAGATCTTCCTTTAATTTATTTCTCAGGTGCAGGGGCACCACACACACCATATACCTCGGAAAGAGCTGGGCTTTGGTGTAAGTCAGCTCCTTGCTCAGTGGAGGGAACAAAACCTTCTGGAGCTGGGGAGTGCCCTCAAAGAGACTGGAGTGGGGTGGTAGGGTGAAGGAAAATTGAAGGGACTATAACAATAAATGGAGGATAGAGAGATCACTAATAATTTGACTTCAACTTTCTTTTGTAGCATTATTTTATTTTATTTTTTTAAATATTCTTATATTTTTGGTTTATGGAATAAAACAAGCATTTCCATAATATAATATGATTTTTAAAAATATGATGGTACATGCAACTATAAATCTATGTTGTGCAATTAGCTATTACTTTTAAATGTATAATAAAGCTGTCATGTCATTCCCCCCCCCCCCATTTCTTTCTCTTCTCTCCTCCATCCTAGAGATGGTTATTATTAAATATAAATATACATATACATAAAATCATTCTACACATGCTTCTATTTATCACTTCTTTCTCTGGAGGCAGTAGTGTCTTTCTTTATATATCTTTTATAGTTAATTTGGATGTTTTTAATAGTTAAAATGACAGTCACTCAAAGTTAAAACAATGTTGTTACTATATACAATGTTCTCTTGGTTTTGCTCATTTGGCTCTTTGTTATTTCATGCAAGTTTTTCTAAGATTATTATTTTATGCCATTCTTTATACTTGTAAGACACAGGGAATTGGATGATTGCAAAGGGCAAACTGAGCTATGGAGAGGGAGAGCTATGTTTCACACTGACTAGTTGTTGAATTCTGGGGATCTCAATTTGAAATTTCATTAGCAACATTTTAGCTGTTCTTCAGCCTTGAAGGAAAACAAAGTGACTGATTTTCAAGGCTGACCACTGAGTTTCTTTTTCTTTCTAGGTGTTCCTCCTTCCTCCTTTATGAATTTGCAACAGAAACAATACAAATAGAAATTGTAACTCTGTAGGGCAATTTGAAGATCAACTTGAGACCTTCATGGGTACTTTTGGGGGCTAGACTTAATTAAGTCTTGGTTGGGATGAGAGATAGAGACTTTGGATTCCATTTATTGTAAGCCCTCCCTCCCACTCTGCACCTTACAGAGGAGGAAACTGAAGAGAGGTTAGGTGACTTTGGTCGCTAGAATTTGGATTCGGATCTCTGACTCCACATCCAATATCCCTTCATTGCATCTTCCTGCTGCTGAAAACTGCAAATCTTCAGGCACAATAATTGCCAGAAAGATGACTTCCTAGATCATTGTTTCTTCTCTCCCCCATTTTTACCCCCTGCTATGTGGGTAAAGAAAGCACTGGATTTATAATCCAGAACTTTGACTTTCTTTTCCCAGTAGTCATAAACTAAGAATTTTATTTATTTACTTATTCATTTATCTACTTCTTTATTTACTCATCACTTCATTTATTTATTCACTTATTTATTTATGAAGCTACAATAACAAAGCATTTAAAGGAAGTAAAGTCAAAAGAACTCACTTAAAAAAACAATTAGCATTCCTTATCGCTCCCCCTCTTCCCCCAACTGAATTTGCCTTGTGTATGTAGCATTACTTCTTTTCCCCCAATCCCTCTTCTGCACACCTTGGCCACCTCCACCTCGGATGCTTACCTCTCTTTAGAGTACATCCCAGGCCCCTCTGTGTGTAGGAGACATTTCCTGATCTATCTCCTTCTCAGTGCTTCCCTTCTCTCTTAAATTTACTTTGTATACTTTTACTTAATCAGGACTGACCCTGTTTATACATTGTATACCTCTCTTTCTCCCCAGAATATAAGCTCCTTGAAGGCAAGGACTGTTTAATTTTTGTCTTTGTTCTCTTATCACCTAATATAGTCTCTGACACAGCTACTTAATAAAATACATTGAGTTGTCCAGGGTATGCATTCATTACTAGACTTAGCAAGCATTAATGGTTAACGGATTAAGTGTATTTTGGATGGTTAATTCAAAGACCATTTTATGACTCTAGTAATTATAAATTGAGTCATAGCTCAACTAGCTCTTTCACCTTAATAAATATCATTGACTTTCCATTTATTTCAGCTGTGTAAATTTCACAGAAAAGGAGAAAAAAAAAAGATAGAAATGAATTTTAAAAAGAAATGTAAAGGTCAATCAGATTAATCAATGAATCAACAAGTATTTGTTGAGCCTACAAATGAGATAATATAAAGGAAAGTACTTTGTAATCACAACCATCTGCAGCTGCTCCTATGGTGCCTGTTATTATTAGCCTTGCATTGTAATAGGTGCTGGGGACTCTAAGCAGAAATGTCAGACGTGATCCTAGACCTTTCGGACTCATCTTTAGGGAAGTTCTCATCTTTGGAGAGAGGGGAGGAGGCATTTCAGCTTTTAAACCTCCCATAAAATGAGATTCATAAAAGCAGGGATTGTCAAACCGTACGTTGGGAGAGGTGAGAATCAGAACTTAAAATAGGTTTCTGATCTATCCCCCTGCCAACCCCTAGAACCCCTTTCTACTCTACTCAGTCATGTTCTGGAAGTGAAATAATGGGCAGCAGCAGGGCAGAGCCTATCACACAATTGATCTTCCCACCTTTTTTCCCTCTCTCTCTCCTTTTCTCTACCCATAACTGGGACTTGCATAAGCATATCATAGCTTGCTCATAATAACTACTTACACTTGTAGAACACTTTAAGTTTGTGGATAATTTAAAATATATCATCTCATTTGATCTGATCTTGTTTGAGCCTCACAACAGCTCTGTGATACAGATACACATATGAGAAACTGAGGCAGAGAGAGTTTTAATAGCTTGCCCAGGGTTACACAGTTTAGTGAGTGCCACAGGAAGGGATCTGAATTTAGATCTTGACTCTAAGTCTGTCTAGTGTGCCATCTATTATAAGATTTAGTTAGCACACACAGGATATCCTCAAAAATCTTAATTTAGCCATTAAACTTTAAATTATATTAAGACTTTTGAGAATCTTGGTATCTTTATGCTCAAATTTCCTAGGGACCTTATCCATCATTTGTTACATGGTTTCTAGCTCACATTCCCATTTGATTAGAATGCTGAGACCTAGAAATAGATAAACCAAAATGTTGCCAGCGATCCTTATGTTTATTGGGGAGCTAATAACAAAATGGTTATATCTCTTATTGAATTAGATTCTACATCACAAGCTTTTTAGAACTAGATTGACTTTAGAAATCATGCAATTCATTTTATTTATTTTTGTTTTCCTGTAGTTAGTCCAATTCCTTCATTTTATTTTCTCCCACCCTTTGAATTCACATTATTTTGCTTCACAGTAATTTCGTGTTATTCTTGCTTCCTTCAAACAAACAATTAAGTAAAGCCTGTTAACAAAGCAATTTTGGCTGATGGTATATACAAGATTCTGCCTCATGGGTTTATCTCTTGAGTATTGAGAGAAGGGCTGTGTATGTTTCAGCATCTGTTATTGTTTTTAGAACCAATAGTGTTTATTGTAGCTAGTTGCTCTTTTGTGCTTCTATTGACATTGTATTTACTCTGTAACTTGTTATCTGTGCAATTGTAACATTGGTTTTACTTTCTCCAATCTGCATCAGTACAGGCAGTTCTTTCCATATTTCTTTGAATTCTATCTAGTTCATCTTACAGATGTATCAGCTGAGACCTACGAAAGATCAAGTGACTTGTCCAGAATCACAAAGTCATTGTCAAAATTAGTTAGAACTCAAATTCACTCTCTAAATTCAGTGCTTTTTTCCCATCACACTATACTCTTTGAGGGCAGACTTTCATTTTTTCTTTTATCTTTCCCTCTGAATGACCCAGTAAATGCTTATTAATACTGTTGACTTGAATTTAATTGTGTGACTTTCAAAACAATAACTTTAGGATACTCAGCTGGCAACAAAACCCCTACTAACCACACTCACTCACTTGTTGACCTGAAGTTGATTGAAGAAAGGCCTTGTTACTTTAGCTGAGCCTCAGTTTTTTCATCCATAAAATGGGAATACTAAAAGCAGCCACCTTACAAGGTTGCTATGAAGATCACATGAATTATATGTAAATTTTAAGTGCAATGTAAATTTTGGCTATTATTAGTTTTTCAGTGCTCATATATCAATTTCTAGTTTTAAAAGTAGTTTATCCAATGTCCCAGTGCATCCTGAATAAACAAACTGTAGAGAATCTATTGATTTAGGAGGCAGCTGAGATCCCTATACCATATTCCCCAGTATGGTCCCAAGAAGGCTTGTCTTAGTTGTGGTTCAAAAGTGGCTGGACTGGGAATTGGGAGACTTGGCAGGCAGTATGAAGGATAATAATGGTGACAGGAGAGTAGTGAGTGACATTAGTAATTCACTTTAATGTTGGCATTTTGATGAGCTTGAGCTCATGTTATCTGAATCAGAAAGAAACACATTCCTGGGATCTGTTGGTTCCAGTTTGGGATGGGTATGAAAGGTTATTTCTGCCATTATCATCATCCTCTTCTCCTTGGATTTGAGGAAGGCTTCTTGAAGCCATTTCAGTTCTATTGACCAAACATTTAGTTAGTGCCTACTAAGTACAAAGTTCTATGCTAGGACAATGGAAATACACAGTCAAAAATTGTAATGACCTTGCCAGAAGAAGCTTTATATTCTATTGGGGTGATCCATCATGAAATAGACCCATAGATAATTTCACCCAGTATATAGGAAGCAGCTAGGAAGACTCATCTTCCTGAGTTCAAATTTGGCCTCAGACACTTAATAGCTATGTGACCCCGGTCAAGTCATTTAATCCTGTTTGCCTCAATTTTCTCATCTATAAAATGAATTGGAGAAGGAAAGGGCAAACTAATCCAGGGTCTTTGTCAGGAAAATCTTAGGATTTTTAGGTTTTTAATCATGTCATGACAGCACAACTAAACAACAACAAAATATTTTATTTATTTTTTTGTTCACTAGATTTGGATATGTCATGATAAATAATATCTAGCATGCCTGGCATATAGTAGGTACTTAATTATTTACTGAATGAATAAATCCCCTGAATTTAGAGACTAAAGACCTGAGTTCCAATCCTGATTCTGTCCTTCATATTTAGAACAATCCTTGGCACTTAGAATGAGCTTGTTAAATAGTTGTTGAGTTATTGATTAAGAATTGTAAACATCAACCTTAGCAAGCACTAACATATAGTGGTTCAGCATTAACAAAGCACATCTTATGTGTCATCTTATTTTTGTCTCATATCCAACTAATCCTTTTTATTATTCTTAATTTTCAGATGAGAGAACAAACCCTTTCACCCCCAGGTAACACCAAGGGAAAATGTCTAAGCCAGGATTTGAACTCAGATCTACCAGGCTCTGAGTCGAGTATTCTATATTCTCTGCCATTTTCAAGTGGAAATGAGTTTGAATCACTGGGAATGAAAGAGGATTCAGATTTTGTGGTCTGATTTGTGGTTTCTTTCTTTCTTCATCACTTTCCACTTCTTCCCTGAGGGATCTTCTTCCTCCAACTTCAATTTGGCATGTGGGTTTGCATCACACTGTAATGAAGAGCACTAATCTTTTTTAAAAAATTTCTCAAGAAAAGAAATTAACTCAGGCACATGAATGGATTTCCTATTTGACATGGTCCTATGCAATGAAACTTTAAACCTGCCTTTGAAATGTGGTCAAGCCCATCTGGGTTAAATCTTATTTTTTCTTCTCCTATCTATCCTCTGTCTCCACTCGCTTTTTCTATTTCCCCTCTTTTTTCCTCTTCCTTTCTTCTCTCTGTGTCTCTGTCTCTTTGTCTCTGTCTCTGTCTCTGTCTCTCCCCCTCCCCTGCAACATCTCCTCTCCCTTGCTTTATCCCATTCAACTATATATTAAAAAAAAATCTTCTGTCAGGCCTTTGAGAAAGCAATTGGTGCACGACTCTTGGGTACTGGCCAGTGCTTAAAATACAGAGATTAACCAAAGCTGTGCTTTCAGTTTCTATCTCACAGAAGCAGCATCCTTTGCCAAGTACATTGGTACCCCAGTGAAGAGAAATAATTTCTTAGATGCATGAAGTCATAGCCTATGTGAACTCCCCTCCCAATTTTCCTCTCAAATGGGCAAAAAGTACCTTCCTGGTAGAGCTAGACAAAAAAATCTGTTTAACAATCCAAAAGAATTGGGCCAAAATACAAAACAAAAGCAAAAAACAAAACCCAGAAAGACAAAGAGCATCAACAGAACATTTAACAATATATGGAAGGGCAGCTAGGTGGTGCAGTGGAAGTCTTGAAGTCAAAAGGACCTGAATTCAAATGTGACCTCAGACACTTTATACTTCCTAGCTGTGTGACTCTGGGCAGGTCATTTAACCCCAATTGCCTCAACAATATATACATATACATATATGTTATATATATATATGGAAGAAAGAAAAAGAAGTAAGGAAAGGATTATAAATACGGAAGTTTTGTTATTACTGTTCTAAATTTAATACCAATTTTAAAATTTCCTTCAAAATGAATACAGAATTATCTCTGTTTTTGTTCATTTTATGTCAAAATGGTCACATTGGCTAAGTTGGCTAAAGAAAGTTTTAAAATTAATCATAGATTATATGCAGCATTGCATGTAGATAGCTAGGTGAGACAGAGCACTAGATTTGGAATCTGGAAGGTCTGAGTTCAAATTTGATACTTATCAGCTGTATATTCCTGGGCAAGTCACTTAACCCCCATTGCCTTAGTTTCCTCATTTGTAAAGTGGGGATAATTGTAGTGCTTATCTCTTAGAGTTGTTGTGAATGATCAAACGAGAAAATAACTTTAAAGAGCTTAGCACAGTGCTTTATTTATACCACAGTACATGGTAAGAGCTACATAAATGCTAGGCATTATTAGTTATACATTCTCTTTGAACATATGGGTTAGTTTTATTTCTGCACTAGTGACTAGCACAGTAGTTGGCAAATACCAGGTGCTTAATAAATGCTTGTTGAATAAATGAATGAATGCTTTAATTTAGAACTTTAAGGGATTTTAGGGTTCATTGAGTATAGTACCCAATAAGAATTATCTTCTTATATCACATCCCTCCAATTGCCCATATGTCCTTCCATGAATTTGCCACAGGAGTTGTTTCCATCTCATGTCGTACGAGTCTTTCTCTAGTTCTCTTGACATTGTGAGCAGTGTCAGGATATACACAGACTACCCCTCGATTCCATGTGACCGGCCCATCCACTTTTTCTATTATACATGTCTTTGATGACATCCCTCATGCCTTTTTCTGGGGAATCACATATTTCTAATGTGTTGCTGTCTGCTCATACCCATTGTGCACCTCCCATACTATGCTCTGGCTGTTAAAAAACTTTACTTCTCTAGAGATCTTGGTGTTCCATTTAGCCTAACTGCCTCATTTAACAGATTTGGAAAGGGAGATCTCTGGATTTGGTTGCCGAAGGTCATTCAAGTAATAAGCATCAGAAGGAGGATTTGATCCCAGATTTTTGGATCCCAAACCAGAATACCTTCCTTTGTACCATGCTGTCTTCCCATTGGAGCAAGTTAAGTGGCTTAGATAGTCAGTCAGGGACATTTCCTTGGCCTCCATTTACTGTGAACTCAGGTAATTTTTTCCCTCTTTAATTCTGGCTCCTTTTCCTGAACTTTTTTAATGAAATTCTTTTGTTTGTTCCACTTTTCCCATCTAGTCCTTTTTTTTTTTTTTTTTTTTTTTTTTGTGAGGATTCTGGAGTGTATGAGGAAGGAGCCATTCTCTGCAATTTATGTTCACGGTTTTCTGGGGGCTGAGGAGGATTCACTTGAGTTAAGTACTGGGAGAAAGCTGGGACTGGAGAACATCATGTGGACCTGCCTCTTCATATGTCTGTCTCTGTCTTTATCTCTCTTTCTCTTCCATCTCCCTCTCTCCCTCCTTTCTTCTCTCTTTTTTTCCCTCCTTGTTCTCCCCCCTTCTCCCTTCCTCTCTCTCTCCCCACTCCTCTCTTTTAGCCAGAGGGAATGATAAAGACTTGCATAGATTAAAAGACATTCAGAAGAGAGTCATGATCTTCCTTCTCATTGCTTGCATGCAGTAGGTTCTAAATGATGGTGAATGAATGAGTGAATGCTTGAGCCATTTAATGCCTTCTTCTCTACTGGGATTTTTAGCCTATGTATGGCTTTGTTAACTGTCGAGGAAAGAGTTTCTTAATCATTTTTGGAAGGAGGGTCATGGCTCCCTTTTGCAGCTTCGTGAAGCTTCCTCTGAATGTCAAGTTGAATCAGTGAACATTTAGTCAATCTGTTAAGCTCTTGCATTATTCTTCTCAACAGAAGAGGAAAAAAAAGACTGAACTAATATCTCAATAAACAAAATATTCAGGACCTAGTTAATCCACTAAGTTTTAGAAATCCTGTCCTGGGGCCTAGCTGTCTTGCTTGGAGGATAAATGAGGTCCAACTCTTCTAGTTGGCTATATGGAGTTGGCTCCATGCCAAACAATGTGTCACTTCCCTCCCAGCCATGTTCCCCACCCACCTTGCCCTTTTGCCTGACACAGTTCTCCCCCCTTGCCCCTTCCCTTCCTCCCCCCATGCACTTGCTTTGTGCACAATCATCAGATCTCCACTACTATGGATTAATTCATAACAGCTTGGTGATGGGGTAGGTAGAGCTCTGGACCTGGACTTAGAAAGATCTGAATTCAAATTTGATCTTAGACATTTGGGCTAGCCACTTTACCTCTGTTTGTCTCAGCTTTTTCTTCTGTGAAATGGGAATAATAAAAGCACCTATCTCACAAAGTTTTTTGAGGATCAAATGAGATAGTTGTAAAAGGCTTGGCACAACTCATAGTTCCTGGCACATAGAAGGCACTTAATAGTTTGTTCCTTTCCCTGCTATGTCCCATTCCTGTACTTCATCAGATTAAAACTCTCTTCCCTGGACACCATTCCCCTGTGTATGTTGCCTTCCCTATTTAGAATGTAAGCTGCGTAAGGTCATTACTTCAATAAATGTCTATTGCTTACTACAATGCTTGGGCATAGAGCATAGTGCTTTTTCAATCATTCATACATCTAGCAAAAAAAGCACCTGATTATCCAGGTTTCCCCATTTGAAAGTTAAGAAAAGTATAATCTATATCATATTGCTTGCCATCTTGGGGAGGAGTGAGAAGAGGAAGAAGGGAGAGGAAAAAAAGTACTTACTCATTTAGGACTCAGTTTCTACATTTGAAAATTAAGGAAAGGGTAGACCAAAAAGTAATTGGAAACTGAATAATCTCATCTTAAAGAATGACTGGGTGAAAGAGCAAATTATAGAAACAATTAATAATTTCACCCAAGATAATGACAATGATGAGACATCATACCAAAATCTGTGGGATGCAGCTAAAGCAGTAATAAGGGGAAATTTTATATCTTTAGAGGCTTATTTGAAGAAAATAGAGAAAGAGAAGATTAACGAATTGGGCTTGCAACTTAAAAGGCTAGAAAAAGACCAAATTAAAAACCCCCAAACAAAAATTAAACTTGAAATACAAAAATTAAAAGGAGAAATCAATAATATTGAAAGTAAAAAAAAAACTATTGAATTAATAAATAAAACCAAGAGCTGGTTTTATGAAAAAGCCAATAAAATAGATAAACCTTTGGTAAATCTGATCAGAAAAAAGAAAGAGGAAAATCAAATTGTTAGTCTTACAAATGAAAAGGGGGATCTTTTCACCAATGAAGAGGAAATTAGAGAAATAATAAGGAGTTACTTTGCCCAACTTTATGCCAATAAATTTGATAACTTAAGTGAAATGGATGACTTCCTCCAAAAATATAGGCTTCCTAGATTAACAGAGGAGGAAATAAATTGCTTAAATAGTCCCATTTCAGAAAAAGAAATAGAACAAGCTATTAATCAACTCCCCAAGAAAAAATCCCCTGGACCAGATGGATTCACATGTGAATTCTACCAAACATTTAAAGAACAATTAGCCCCAATGCTATATAAACTATTTGAAAAAATAGGGAATGAAGGAGTCCCACCAAACTCCTTTTATGACACAGACATGGTCCTGATACCTAAACCAGGTCGATCGAAAATTGAGAAAGAAAATTATAGACCAATTTCCTTAATGAATATTGATGCTAAAATCTTAAATAAGATATTAGCAAAAAGACTTCAGAAAATCATCCCCAGGATAATACACTATGATCAAGTAGGATTCATACCAGGAATGCAGGGCTGGTTTAATATTAGGAAAACTATTAGTATAATTGACAATATTAATAATCAAATTAATAAAAACCATATGATCATCTCAATAGATGCAGAAAAAGCATTTGACAAAATCCAACATCCATTCCTACTAAAAACTCTTGAGAGTATAGGAATAAATGGATTATTCCTTAGAATAATCAGGAGCATATATTTAAGACCGTCAGTAAGCATAATATGCAATAGAAATAAACTGCAACCTTTCCCAGTAAGATCAGGAGTGAAACAAGGTTGCCCACTATCACCATTACTATTCAATATAGTACTAGAAATGCTAGCCTCGGCAATAAGAGCCGAGAAAGAGATTCAAGGAATTAGAGTAGGAAATGAGGAAATCAAACTATCACTCTTTGCAGATGACATGATGGTATACTTAGAGAACCCCAAAGACTCTGCTAAAAAGCTATTAGAAATAATTCAGAATTTTAGCAAAGTGGCAGGATACAAAATAAATCCACATAAAGCCTCAGCATTCTTATATATCACCAACAAAATGCAACCACAAGAGATACAAAGAGAAATTCCATTCCAAACAAATGTTGAGAGTATAAAGTATTTGGGAATCCATCTACCAAAGAATAGTCAGGCATTATATGAGAAAAATTACAAAACACTTGCCACAAAAATAAAGTCATATTTAAATAATTGGAAAGACAGTCAGTGCTCTTGGATAGGCCGAGCGAATATAATAAAGATGACAATACTCCCCAAACTAATCTATTTATTTAGGGCTATACCAATCAGACTCCCAAGAAACTATTTTAATGACCTAGAAAAAAATAACAACAAAATTCATATGGAAGAATAAAAGGTCGAGAATTGCAAGGGAACTAATGAAAATTAAGGAAAGGGGCAAGTTACTTAACCTCAATTGCCTCAGCAAAAAAGGAGGAGGAGGAGGAGGAGGAAGAGGAAGAAAGGATAATGTATATCAGATTGCTTGCCATCTCGGGGGTGGGGTGGAGAGATGGAGAAAAAAATGTAAATAAAAATCTTATAGATGTAAATGTCAAAAAGTAATAAATTAAAAAAAGAAAATATAGAACATTCAGTTACGTGATCTTTTAAGAGCCTTTTCAGCTCTACCATTCTATAATTTTACATGTGATTCAATTTTAAAAGAAAGGATTGCTGATTTTCTTTTTAAAAATACTGGCACTTCCCAATATGCCTCTCTTCTTCCCGTAGAATACTTCTATGTCACAAAGAAAAAGTTAAGTAAAACTAACAATCACAGGGAGCTTACCTGACAGCAGAAACAACTTGCTCTCCCTGTGATCTCTCACTTTTTCTGTCAAGAGGGATTGGAGGAGCATCTCCCATGATTCTTGTATTTCTACTTAGGAGGTGTATGACATCTGGCCAAATCTTTGCACGGTTTCCGGTCTCAGATTCTTTATCTGTAAAAAGCAGACTCTATGACCTCCAAAGCTCCAATTTTTGGTCTTTTGGGATTTATGTCCTGGTAATGGCAGATATTTTGACAAGGAACATGATGTCAGTTTCGGATATGAGTTAAGTTGTTATGGGGAGCACTTGAAATGGATGGTTGTTTCCTGTTGAAGAAAATCCATAAAATATGGGCTGTTTAGCTTGGAAGCCTTGAAGAGTGATGCTGAGTCCTGGGAGAAGGCTAGCTAGTCAAGTTAGCAAACATTTAGCTTACTGGGCTAAATGCTGGAAAATCAGAATCAGGCCAAAAAAAAAAAAAAAAAAAAAAAAAGGCCTTTCCTGCCTTCAAAGAGCTTACATTTTAATAGGGAAAGAAAACATTTTTTTGAAAAATGAACTGAAAATCAAGAAGTGGGCATGGAGATGTCTGGCGACTCAGAAGAGGAGCTGGGAGGTGCACAGGGCGAAGTTGGTCAGTTACACAACATGGAGATTCCAAGAGGATCTCCTCAGTCAGGGAAAGGGGCTGCTGAGGCAGAGGGATCTGTGGGGGGGGGGAGGGGTGAGAAAGCTATAAGGGAATGAAGGAGAAATTTGGATGATTGAGGAAGAATTGGAGTGAACATGGCTGGTCTGGATATTTATGTCATCCTAGTCAGGACTAGTTTTTCTGTCCATGGATTGTGAATTGCTTCTCTTCCTGCATCAGAGCAAAGGTGAAGAAGAGCTGTCTGCAGATGGCTATCAAAAGAGTTTCCCTCATTTGGATAAGCCCTCCTGGAAGCTCTGGAGATCAGTGAGAATCCAAGAGGCTTAATAAGGCAAGGTACATCAAAGCAGAGTTTCCTTGGGGAGCCCCCTAGAAGCAAAATCCCCCATAAGCCCTTGGATTTGCATGATTCTTAGAGAGACTGTTCAATGGGGATGAAGGTGTGAAACTGCTTGGGAAAAAAAAAAATCTGCCTTCATCGACTTAACCCATGTGAACTTGGGGAAGTGAGGAGAGTGTTTTGTAGTGGTTTCTCTGAAGAAACAACCAAACAGAATTACATATTCTCACCATAACACCTTGGCCACAGCATGTGGTTGTCACTGTGAGCAAATGAGAGATGATTTTCGAGGTTTTAGGATTTAGGGTCCAGTTATCTACTCCAGCCTTGATTCTATAACAGACAAGAAAACCAAGGGCCATAAAACATGAAATGATTTGTTTAATTTATGACCCTATATTCCCAGCATATGACTGTTGGGTCTCTCTTTTTGACGTTTTGCTATTTCCTTCTATATCTCATTTTACAGAGGAGGAAACTAGAGCAAATAGAGTTAAGTGACTTGCCTAGGATCAAACACTTAAGGAGCATCAGTGGTGTCAGGTCTTCTTACTGCAGGCCTAGTGCTCTATCCACTGAGCCATCCAGATATCTCTCATTGGGGAAAGTAACATAGATAAATATCTCAACCAATGAGCCTCTGTTATAGCCTCCTGTATGTGTGTCTGGTGTTGTGTCAAGCACTGGGAATAAAAAGACAAAAATGCAGTGCTCTCTACCCTCAAGGAGCTTATTTTCACTTGGAAAGAATAATAGAAACAGACTTCTGAATATATAAATAAATAGAAGATTAATTGAGGGCAGTTAGTGACATACAAAATGAATGCAAAATATTTTGGGGGTGAGGGAATGGATGTGAATCCTTGGTGGAAATCCATAAAGGTGTGTGATTTTATCAGTGTGTGTGTGTGTGTGTGTGTGTGTGTGTGTGTGTGTATAATTCTTATTAGTGAAATTCTGTGGATTCAGATTAACAGCTCACCTGGCATAAGGCTTAATAAAGCCTTAGGGAAATTGTCTCTTGCAATAGAGATGTCCAATAATTTTCAATAATAACATTTTATTTTGGCGTGGTGTCCAAACCTGTGGTTTTATTGGTGCAAGGAATTCCCAGCAAAGTATCTCCTTCTACCAAATCTTTTCGGTAACTCCTAGCTTTAGAAAGTTGCTTAGTATACTGGCTTGCCCCAGTCACATCCTATTATGTGTAAGAGATAGGGTTTGAATCTAGGCTTAGCACTGTGCCTGGCACTCAGTTGGTACATAATAAATATTTACTGACTGACTGATTAATTCATGTTGCCTTTTAAATGGTGGAAAGTGAAATGTAGAAAAGTCAGCTTGTATTTCTGCAGAAAAATATTAATGACTCTAACTTCAGAAGGATAAGCTTAATCAATAAACATTTATTAAGCACCTACTATGTGCTAAGAATTATGGTAAGCATTGGTTAATATATATGTCTAGGAAAAGATGTTAAAGAACAGTTGAATTACAGGGTAATCATTTTGGGACATCATATCCTGTATGGCATTAATTTGCAGCACTCAGGGGAGGAGGGAAGGTTTACTTAAGCCTTTATCCAAATCATTTGGCATCTTTTTAAGAACCAGTGCAGCTCTTATTTTCTTCACTCGAAGATGAAATGAGCTTTTTCTGCCTGTTGTTTTTTGATGGTTCATTTAGATTTAGCAAAATTGATTTTCTCTTATTTCTCTCTATTGTGGATCAGAAGAGACCTCCATTGGTTTTTTATTGGGGGAGTTACTGGAAAGACTTAGATTTCTAATCTAGAGCAGCTTGCTGTCCATTAGGACAAATGAAGCAGATTTGATTATTTGAATTCTGGAACTCCTAATCATTGAAAAGATAATGAGGGAAAAATAAAGGAGGGAAATAAACACTGAGAGTTATTTTCAAGGGGAAGCATGGAAAATATATCTGCAGGAGAGAGAACCTAGGTAAAAAGGCATAGGCAACCCATGTCTCAGAGGACTGATTCCCAAGTCCTTTGCTTTGCTGACCCATTTTGAGCTCATCTGTAAGAGTATATTTGCAATGCTCAACAACAAGAAACAATGTAATGGAAGCCTTACCAAGACAGTGTGGTACAGTAGAAATTGTGCTGGATTCTGACTCAGAGGCCTTGGGTTATTTTGGCTTTAATATCTTTATGACCTTGGCCTTTAGTTTCCTCCTTTGTAAAATCACAGGGGAACAGTGGTGTGCTAGAAGTGGGGAATTGTATGGCAAACGGCATCATTATGACAAATAATGACATGACAAATGACAAAAAGGCATCAAGTATATTTATTTTAAATTGACAGAGGAAAAGGATGAAAAATAATAGAGGATTGGGATAGACCTTTATGTTTCTCTCCATCACAAAATTTATTATTATTATTTTTTGAGGCTGGCATTAAGTGACTTGCCCAGGGTCACACAGCTAGGAAGTGTTAAGTATCTGAGACCAGATTTGAACTCAGGTCCTCCTGAATTCAAGGCTGGTGCTCTATCCACTGTGCCACCTAGCTGCCCCTAATGTATTATTAATCATAAATACCATTAACTTAATTTATTAAGGAATTAATATTATTAATCTAATTCATTATTTTGCATTGAAGTGGACGAGATATTGGAACTTTTTGCAAACTAATGTAACTTGATATAATCATCCCCTCACCTCAGATGAATATAACCTTTTAGGAGGCAGGGACTGTTTCTTCTTTCTTTTTCTTTTTCTTTTCTTCTTTTTTTTTTTTTGTCTTTATATATATATTTTTAAATCTAGAATAGGTTAAATGTGCCTAGAATACTAATGTGCCCAGAATGAATAGCTGAAAATGAATTTATTAAGTGTTTCCTATGTACAAGTATTGTGTTAAATGTTGAAACAACCTTGTAAGAGAAGTAGGTAGTTTCTACCCTTGAAATACATAATAGGCAAAGCCAATAAAGAAATTTAGATAATGTAGTGGTCCCAGGGATGTCTTGGTCTGGGAGATGGTGAATGGGATCTTAGAGCAATTCACTATCATGATATCCTTTTCTAGAATGGTTGTATAGATTTGACTCTTGCTCCTAGAGCAAGAGGTTCAATGATGCTAGGGGCACAGCATGTAAATGGCTTCAATCTGCATCTTGAAATAAGCCTGGAATTTTAGAAGGTAAAGAAAGGTGAAGAGGGACCACGTTCCAAGGAAAGGAGCAAAGAGCAGCAAGTTGGACTCTGCTGTTGGACTGCACAATTTGTAGAAGGGAATAGACATTTGAAAGATTAGAAGGGGACAGGTGTGAAGCATTTTCAGTGCCAAACAAGGGGCTTTATATTTCACCTTGGAGGTAAAAGGGAGCCATTAGAGTTTGTTGAATGTGTAGGAGTGGTAACTTTAAGAAAATCATCTTGATAGTTGTATGGAGGCTGGATTGGAGTGGGGAGAGACTTCAGGGAGTGAGATAATTGGGGAACCATTGCCCAAGTCTTTGTGATGAGAGACTGAATTAAGGGAATTGCTGTGTGAGAGGAGAGAAGGGATCAGCTGAGGGATGTTTTCATATGGTTTTGATTTCTTTTGTTCTATCTCTGCGTTTCTAAATCTATTCATTTCACAGTTTCAAGATTATGAGTATTTGATATGGTGACATCTTTTGAAAGCATTACTTTTAAATTTTTTATGGACCAATATTATCTCACTTGATTTGAGGCAACAATTTTGTCTGTAACAGCGTTCCGGTTTCAGTAGATTATTTGATGAATTTTCAAGGATATTGAGAGGTCTGTATTTGTAATAAGGGAGCTTCTCCTTTTTTAGTTTATGAAGGATAGCAGACGATTGATATATAATTCTGGCCATGGGGACTTGTCTTGCTGATGTTTCTGCAAGTCCTCATTTCTGCAAACCAAATTGTTGTTATTTTGAACAGTTTTCTCCTGCATAATTTGTAGTTTTATTTTTACTAGACTGATTAAAATATTCCTGCTGAGTCACTAACTACCATATTATGAATGAAGTTAGAAGGAGATGGGCAACATGCAGGAAGGGAGGGGGACAGGAAAGCATAAAGATGGTGCCATATCATTATTTTTTTCCTTTCTGTGTAGAGTAAATCTACAGAATAGGCAGTTTTGTTTTGTTCTTATTCTGAATTAGTAGTGACCATGAAACTCCTCCTTCCCCCATCACTCCCTCATCCTCCAGCTTCTTAGAAAACTGACTACAGAGGCAGCTAAGTTGTACAGTGGATAGAGCACCAGCCCTGAAGTCAGGAGGACCTAACTTCAAATCTGACCTCAGACATTTAACACTTCCTAGCTGTGTGACCCTGGGCAAGTCACTTAACCCCAATGTCCCAGAAAAAAAAAAAAAAAAAAAAAAAAAAAAAAGAGTAGAAAAGAAAACTGACATAATGTGAGATTTGTGAGAAATTGGTCCAGACATATCCCACCTGCCCTGTCCATCCTTTCTGTGATCCTTTTTCATCAAGGGAGGTCAAAACCTTCAAGAGGAATGTTCAAAATTCTGGCATGGTCATATGGGTTTCAGTGACTTAGCTAGAGCAAAGCAAGGATAGAAGAAGGATAAAGTATTATTTAGATAGTTCTTCTATGGGATATCTTTTGAAGGAGCTGCCTGGTAGTCTGATTCTGGGTTCCAACTCAAAGGAGCTTATCTGGTCAGAGATAAGTTGGCAGTGAGCCTGTGACCACTTGTAGAATATCAATTAATCACGATTACCATTCAACACAAATATATATATATATATATATATATATATTTTTTTTTTATATATTCATTCTATAATTTCTACAAGCACCTCCTATGTGCCAGGCGCTGTGCTAGATTCTCTAGATACAAAAAGAAAAGTAAAAAAATCCTGAGGCACACGAGACAGAAAATGCAGAAAGATTTGTTCTTCCCTTTTCTGACTGATTAATTTTGATTGAATTCAATTCAATGTGCACATTTTATTAAGCACTTACCATGTGCCAGTCACACATGTATATATATACACACACACATAGAAAAAAATAAAAGAGTTCCTGACCTCAAGGAGCTTATGTTCTACTTGAAGTAATCTGAGCACAGATAAGAAATTAAAAACCACATGCAGAGTAAATAGAAAATAATTCCATGTGGACAGATGGAGAGATGCAGTAACTGAGTAAACTGAAAAGGTCCTATGTAGGAAGTGGCACCTGAACTGGGGATTCTACCCAACTGATGTGAGGAAAGGCAGCATTTCAGGTTGGGCTGGGACTGGGGCAGATGGGAAAATGGGCCAAAGACCTGTGAAAAGTCCTAGAGCTAGCAAGAGGGGCAGGATCATGTTATAAAGAATAGCATAGGGAACCATTTGGGTAGATGGTAATGCTACCTGATATCTGTGTATGTATGCATGTATGTATATTTAGGGAAGATAGGTTGAAGTCAGATTGTAAAGATCTCCATAGTAAAATGCCAAATGGAGGACTTGGCATTTTTTCTTTAGGGGCAATAGGGAAACTCCCACAAAGCAGTCTTTTGAGTATGAGTGACTTTTGCCCTTATTCATTCTCAAAGAGAACCATTGACACCTGGGAGGTGATGCTGTAATGGCAAGTGAATTGGATTTAAGTGAGGGAGGGCTATGCAAGGTCACCTGCCTTACTTTCCCCTCCAGAGCCATCTGGATCCAATGGCAAGTTATAGATCAGGAGGACGAGAGATGATCCTGGATGCAGTGGGACACCTTGGCCTTTTTAAGCTAAGGTCTTCCACAGGTCTCAGTTTGTCTGAGGCCTAACCCATTCAGTGATTAAAACTAGGTAGCAATTGAGGCAAAAAAAATCTCATTTTTACTTAGTTCAAAAAACTCCCCAAACCTAAATATATATAAAAAATAAATGGGGGGCATGGAGAAGGTTGAAAGCCCTCAGAGTTTCGGGCCAAAGCTATTTACATCCAATCTGAGTCAATTGGGGATTTAAAAAAAAAAAGAGAGAAAGGGAGGGAGATAGGCAAGAGGATCGCCTTGGAAAAGAAGAGGTCTACACAGGAAGATTACTCCCCTCATTCTCTGAACCCTTCTTTTTTGATCCTGCCTCCCATCCCTAAAAAAGATGGGGACCAGGACATGGAAAGGACTTAGGATCCCAGATGGGCGTAGACCAGCCAGTGCCTTAGTGGCTCTGGAGTCAGAGCTCTCCCACTACCTGGTTCTCTGCCCTTCCTGTATCCTTTCTCCCCAATTAATACACACATTATCTACTAAACAGTAGATTGCTTGATGGAGGAGGAAGGGAAACTAGGGTTGAGGATGCAGAGGGCTCTGGGATGGAGCCATTAGGGAATGACCAGGGGAAAGCTGAGCCTGGAGGCAAAATCCAGTCTGGGGATTCAATGCTGATGGCACTGAAAGAAGAAAAGACAGGGAAGCAGGAATTCTGGGTAAGGTAAACAAGAGTAAGGGATGGGAGGTCAGACAGGCCAACATAGGTCATGGCAGGAAGGTCAGAGATACTAGAGTGACAGAAGTGATCCAGGTAGATGGCTGATTCTGAGAAAGACCGTGTTCTGGGGTCTAACTAGGAGCTGGGGAGGATTGCTGGGACTCTCTGGTACAGCTTGGAATCCCTAAAGTGGAAACAGGAAGCCACATGCCTGAGATCTGATAGGGAACCAGCTCAAGATCCAGAGGTTTAGATAAGGAGAAGCAGGAAAGGACTTTGGTGACTGTGTCCAAGATGGGGTCTTGGGGGTAGAAAGGCAGGACTCTTGGATCCTTAAAAGGGACTGGATCTGAAGGCAGGACACTTGAATCTGTAACCACAAGGAGGAACAGGGAGGCAGGACACCTGAGTCCTCATCAGAAGGCTGAAATCAGGACTCCTATGACATAGTCAGAGGAGACTGCACTGGAACCAAGGGCCACCAAGTGTTTAATTTTCAGCTTGAGCATTTACACTGTAAATCAATCTTAACTTATTGCTTTGTTGATTGTGTAGATGTGGGAAAGTAATGGAGAAAATATTACCAATGAACATTAAACTTAAAAATGTGTCATATATACAGTTTCCTCCTAAGGAGAAGGGCTATTAAACATTTACAAGCACATCCCTTGATCTTTGGATTGGGAGTCTCACCTTGGCAGCTTTGAGGAGGATGGATTTAAGATTACAGGAAGAATAAGCTCAGAATTGCCATACTGAGGCTGATTGTTAGATCTTTCCATTCCATGGGCCTGTTCCATGTCATCAGTTCTTTTAGAATGTAAGCTTTTTAAGGACAGGAACTGATTTTACCTTTCTTTGTATTCCTAGCTCTTAGCATTGTATCTGGCACATAGTAGGTACTTAATAAATAATAATCGCTAACTTATATAGCACTTATTATATGGCAGGCATATAATAAGTGCTTTACAATTATTATTTTATGCTTCTCCTTCTTCTTCCTCCTTCCTCCTACTCCTTTTTTTTTTTTTTTTTTTTTTTTTTTGCTCAGGCATTAGGGGTTAAGTGACCTGCCCAAGGTCACCCAGCTAGGAAGTATAAAGTGTCTGAGGTCAGATTTGAACTCAGGTCCTCCTGACTTCAGGGCTGGTGCTTTATCCATTGTACCACTTAGGTGCCCCTTATTTTATACTTCTTGATAGATTAATGCCATCTCCAACAAAAAATGGTAGAGCATAATTCTCCAGATAGCAGTATTGAATACTTACGGGATGTGCCAGTTTCTCTTAGTCAGTAGAGTGAAGAATGCTAGCATGGAGAGTTACACATAGTAGGTGCTTAACAAG
The DNA here is from genome assembly GCF_048593235.1 of Sminthopsis crassicaudata. Taxonomy (NCBI): domain Eukaryota; kingdom Metazoa; phylum Chordata; class Mammalia; order Dasyuromorphia; family Dasyuridae; genus Sminthopsis; species Sminthopsis crassicaudata. The sequence continues at coordinate 729,190,254 of NC_133617.1, forward strand.
TGTTTACAGAATTTGATATTTTAGTGTTCCATTTCCCCCATGAGCTGAATAGTAGAGTGTACGCCAAAATACAAAATGACTTAACAAATACAACAAAGAAAAACACATTTTCCACACTCTCCGCAGCTGTAAGCCCCTTTTTGAAGTGGATTATCTGAGAGTATTTCTTCAGTAGCCACAATAAGCTAGTCTTTCTCGAATAAAAATAGTTGGGGTGAAGTTGAAAGCAGAAAGGATGTCTCTATAGAGCTGTTGCAGCTTGTTAAGGATGTCAGGAGAGACTCATCTTTTCTGCCTGACTAAATTTCCCCATGCAAATATCACCATCTTTCTTTTTTACATGAAGGTTTTATGAAGTTCCCTACCCATTCCCTCCAATGGCTTTTATGCCCATTTTATGGTATCTCTGTGTCTTCCTAAAGATAAATGAGGCCAAGGGCTGGGAGTACTTGAGTCCTCAATTAGCCCAGCCTAACCCCAGTTTACTCATCTTGGATCTTGCTTGAATTGAACATGGTATAGTAAAAAGAGAGTCATGTCTAAAGACGTGGATTCAAATTCTTGTTCTGCTACCCATGTTAGGGAGGGTCACTGTGTTCTTTGGGCCTCAGTTTCCTTGGATTCAAATTCTTGTTCTGCTACCCATGTTAGGGAGGGTCATTAGTTCTTTGTGCCTCAGTTTCCTCATCTGTAATTTGGGGGAGATTGGACTAGAAGTGAGGGGTTCTACCTTTTTTGTGACTTGCTTTGGGATTCTGGTAAATAATTCCTCAGAATAATGTTTTTTAATATATAAAATTGTAAAGAAAGCCAAAGATATTTGAAATATAGTTATCAAAATGTTAAATAAAAAACAAAACTGAGTTCATTCATAGCCCCCCAGTGTAAGAAATTCTGGATGAACTGAACTTTTAGTTTGCTTTCCACTCTACTCTGTGAGTCTATCTATACTGTGAAGCTTGATTGGGGTGGGAGAGAATTAGGGAGTAGGTTTAGAGGGGAGGCTTGGGGGGCATGCAGATGATTTTTTATTTTGGAGACCTGGCTATATATATTTATGTTTTAAGTGTGTGTGTGTGTGTGTGTGTGTGTGTGTGTGTGAGAGAGAGAGAGAGAGAGAGAGAATCACACAGAGCATCAGACTTCAAAACCCATTAAATGTTGTTGTCTGGGGTCCACCTTGTTTTCTTATTTCTATGGTGATTTTATGTCCTGTTGTTCTGAGAGTAGCATCAAAGCCTAGACACTGAGTGGGTGGCTAGTAGGGGTGTGTGTTTGTATGTGTGTGTGTGTGTGTGTGTGTGTGTGTGTGCTCACAGTGGGGTAGGCAGCAGAGAAGAAGGAAATATGCTCTGTATTGTTTCTGACAGTGAAGATGTGGGTTTTTCTCCCTTTGTCAACCATCTGCATCCTAACCCAAACAAACAATTCCATCAGCTGAGCACCCCAACATGTTGTGAGTGCTAGTAGTATTTTCTTTTGCCTTCACTGCATTAGACGTGGCTAATGAGGGTGGTGTTTTAACAGATCATTGACTGCCTATCTGCCAATTTAAACTCTTGCCAACCCCAGAAACCGGAGGCAAAGAAATAGCCAGTATTTAAATGGATTGATATTGGCTGGGCCAGATCATTGCATTTAGAGCAGCTCTGTGAATTTGAGTCATTGATTCCAACCCTGGCATTTCATTTTATTGATCATTTTGTTTTTACATAGTAGTCATTTGCTGATTCCTCCCCTTTCCCTCCATTGAACTCTCTCTTTTAGCTAAAAACACAATCAAAATCATAGTAAGCAGTTATATAGAACTTTTTAGTTTATCAAATGATTCCCATAGATGGTTTTATTTTTTCTTTGTAATAACCTGGTGATGTAGGTGTCACAGTACACCCATTTTACAGATGAGGAAACTGAGACTTGGGGAATTTCAGTGACATATTACAATCACTGATCTAGTGTGCCTAAGCTAGGGTTTGAATTTAGGTCTTCAAGTACCATCTTCTAATAAATGTACCTTATAAAATAGGGGTGAGGGAAAGGCTTGACAAAACAGACCAACACTGCACATATATGGGATAACAAGCAGCCTGCTCTTCCCATAGGCCCTTACTTATCTTCATCCTCTGGGGAAAGTGAGAACCTTAGGACTAAAAGCAGAAGAATTGTATGATAGGGAAAAATGTTTGGTTTTTGGTTTCCTTGCCTTTGCAGGTTTATCGTGACTGCTCCTGGGGTTCCGAATAAACTGTCCCATCATCCAGAAAACTCTGTTTTATTTCAGTGGGATTATTTAATATCCTTCTGCTTCATGTGGGTTTGCCTGGAGTCTGAATGGAAGAATGAATAATGCCAGGATGTTAGTGATGTAACCACTCATCACAGAGCTAACAATAACCTACTCTAGGTGGAAATTTAACTCCATGATTCCCAGAGTTGCTAAGTTACCCAGCAGGCCTGGGCCCTGAGCTTCAGACCCATCCAGCTCCCTCTGGCTTGCTGCCTCCAAACATATTGTCTCTCTTTTTCTGTTTCTCCCTCTCCTCTCCTTTTCTCTCCTCTCCTCTCCTCTCTTCTCCTCTCCTCTCCTCTCCTCTTCTCTCCTCTCCTCTTCCATTTCCTCTTCCATCTTCTCTTCTCTTCTCCTCCTCTCTTTCTCACCCTGTTTTTCCCACAATCTGGATTTTGAGGCGAACTGTGGGAAACCAGTGACTCCAGAGCCTTGAAAACAAAGACTTCAACTCTAGCAAATTTGATCTGGCCCCAAAAATGTTATTAGCAAGAATTTTGACAATATTTTCTTACAGAATTATTCCCCCAAGGTTGTTAAATCTGAGCAAGCTCCAGGCATATCAGGCCTGCCTTTTTCCCCGTTGGTGTTGGAGTGCTATGTAGGAGAGGGCTTGACTGTGGGGGCTGAGACAGAAATGGTCCTCTGGAGGAAATGAAGTCATTCCAGCTTATATTAGAGCCACCATAGGGACTTGGATCCCTTCAGAAAGGGCTTGCCAATCTTTGCAGCCTGGAGAAACTTTTAATTGAGTCCCAGAGACTTTTTAAAAGTTATTTTTCTTAGAAGGGGAGGCAGGAAATTTTTCTAACCCCAATGTTTTTCACTCCAGTTTAAGTTTTCTTAACAAGGATTGGTTGTCCAGATAAATGTTGTCGTCAGGTTAGCTAAGACTGGCTTGCAGAGACTGGCGTTTGACTTGGCATGTTCGAAAGTGCCAGCAAAGTCAAATGACATCCTTATCAGGCCTCTCGGCACCTCTCGTTCAACACCACAGGCCTTTATTTGTTCACCAGAGTGGAGAATGTGGCGCCGTGCACCTGTTTCCCTGGATACACCTGTAGGACTGGTTTCACCGAGGAAGCCTTGCTCCCGAGCTGTTTAAACAGGAGCAACCTCTCAGCCTTGGCAGCTGAGGGCAGACAGGAGACTGGGCTCCCCAGAACAGGGTTTCCTCTGTCTTTTCCCAGTCACGGCTCGGTGTCTCCCACTTTTAATCTCCAGTGGAACTGCCAAGTCGAAACTGTACCTTATCAGCCAGTTTAGGTTCTACTCCCTGGTTTTGTGGAGATAAGGGAAAGAAGGTTTCATTGAGGTATCGGTAATGCCCTAAGATGCTGACAACATTCAGCTTTCTTAACACTGACAGAATCGGCTTAGATTATTTTTATTAGGAAACTCACTTGTCAGTGGCCTCTCATGGAAACCCTTTCTTCCCCCGGCTAGCTGATTTTCAACAATGCCTTCGAGGCCCGTAAATGAGCAGAGTTCCCAGAAGCCTAGATTTAGAACTGGGAGGGATTTCTAATCAGCTTACTTGCCATTAACAGAGTGGAGAAATCAGGTAATAATGATGACAATAGTAATTGTACAATTATAACATAATATATAACCTGTAATAACAATAATAATAAGTGTTACAATAATAATACTAATACTATGTGACAACAAAACAGCAATAATAATTGTTACACTAACAATGCTAAAAATATAACAATATATCAACAATAACTGTAATAGCAATGTTCCTACTAATATATAGCAATAACATACTATATTACATATAGCAATATAATTGTTACAATACTACTAATAATATATAACAATAATAACATAATATATGACATATAACAACAATAATTTCTACAATACTACTACTATTACTATGTAACAATAACAATAGAACATATAAAAATACCTAACAATAATAACATAAAACAACAATAATTGTTACATTAATACTGCTGCTAATATGTAACAAAAATGACATAACATAACATATAATAATAATTGTCGCAAAATACTAATATATAACAATGATAGCATAATATGTAATAACATATGATAACAAAAATTGTTACAATACTTCTAATAATAATATGTGACAATAATAATATAACAATAATTGTTACCACAATATTAATAATATATATGTGTAACACACGGACAACAAGAATTGCTACAATACCACTACTACTAATATAGAGCAATAATAAACATAACAATACCTAACAATAATAACATAATATAAAACACGTAATAATAATTGCTATAATAATACCACTAATAATGTTAGCAATGATAACATCATCTATAACTTATAAGAACAATTCTTCTTATACTACTATTGCTACTTGTAAAAATCATATAACACATAACAACAATATTAAAACATTAGTACATATAGAAGATTTCATTTTCTATGTTATCATTTGACCCTCACAATGATTTTTGTGAGTGAATAGTTTTATTTTCCATATTTTATAGAAACTGAGAATCAGAGGCCTTATCTGGGGTCACTTAACTAGGAAGTATCTCAGGCAGAATTTGAACTCAGGCTCTCTTTCACTTTAAGTTCAGTGCTCTGTCCATTGGGCCACTTAGATGCTTTTGCAGTCTTTAGTTATTTCTCACTGAGAAGTCAGATTTAAGAGGAGCTGGTTGGTGGTGAAAATGGCTAGAAGATTTAAGGTAAATGAAAAAAAAAGCCTTCCTGATCAATCAATCAGTCAACAAGCACTGATTTAAGATCACTGTGAGCCAGGGACTGTTCTAGGTGCAGTGATGAAGAAGCAGTTTTTGTCCTCTGTGTTACAGTGACCACTTTGTATCTGATGACCCAACTGCTGTTGGCCTCCTAAGGATCCATGTGTCCCTTGAAAGATTTCAAATCCTTAAGAATACAATGCTGTATTTTTTTTTTGTTGTTGTTGTTGTTGTTGAAACTAATGGACAGCAAGAACACAATATTTATCGATTGACCTATATATATATACATATATATATATATATATGTATGTATGTATATCTTGTACATATATAGTTGTTTATAAGTCATCTCCCCCTTTAGAATAGAAATTCCTTGAGTCTAGGGATGATATCCCCTCCCTCCACCTTTATTACTCCAGTGCTAATATTTGATTAAATTAAATTAAATTAAATTAAATTGAGATGTCCCTCAAACCAGAATGAGAACTTTAGAGGGGACTTGTAGCCACTTTCACCACCAACCAGCTCCTCTTAAATCTGCCTTCTCAGACTCAGAAATAACCAAAGACTGCAAAAGCGTCTAGGCAGCCCAATGCACAGAGCACTGGACTTAAAGAGAGAGAGGGCCTGAGTTCAATCAACAGAGCCTTATGATTTGAAGGTCTTTGTGATAAGGCAGGGTTATAGCTTAGTATCAGAGAAGCTTACATTTAGGGTCAGATGAGACATGAGGGGCATTTAGTCCTACCCTCTCATTTTATGGAGAATGTAGGAACAGAAGCTTGTCCAAGGTCATATAGAAAGTAAGGAGTCAAGTCAGAATTTGAATCTAGTTCCTACTCTTTGCACAGTATCTCCTCATATGGGAAAATGGGTCCATGATCTAGAGTGGGATTAGACTAAGTGATCCTTGTGTGTGTGTGTGTGTGTGTGTGTGTGTGTGTAGTATACTAATTAATTTTATTCTGTTAGAATTCAAGAGTAATTTAAAGTATGTAGTACTTTAGTATAAAGTAATTTATTTTAAATTTAAAAAAATTAATTGAGCAGCTAAGTGGCACAGTAGATAGAGCACTGGGCTTGGAGTCACAAGGACCTGAGTTCAAGATCCATCTCAGACCCTAGGCTCAAATCCAGTTTCAAATACTTCCTTAGCTGTGCAATCTTGGGCAAGTCACTTAACCCTGTTGACCTCAGTTTCCTCATCTGTAAATTTAGCTGGAGAAGGAAATGGCAAACCACTCCAGCACCTTTGCCAGGAAAACCTCATATTGGGTCACAAAGAGTCAGACAAACAACAAAAATTTCAAGGATCAGATGAAGTCTCTAGTGTTCCTCTGAGGAAAGTCCTGTTTTTGTCAGGCAGCAAATATTTGAAGAAATTGAAGTAATAAAAATAATAGTGTTTTAAGATTAGCAAAATGCTAAATCTGATTTTATACTCATAACAACCCTGGGAGATTAGCATTATTAGTAACTCTGTTTCACAGATAAGGGCAATGAAGCTGAGATAGGTTAAGTGTTTTATTTAGGCCCCAACTCTTTAAAATATGAGGTCAAATTATTCTAATATTTAATGTCTCCATTCCAGTCTTTTCATCATCATAATAATAGTATAATAGTGGCCCTGGATCTTCCAAGGCTTCGCCATCCAAGACCGAATTTGGGCACAGCCAACTCAGTCTGGAAAGGCTTCATTCATGGACCTATAAATGAAGTATGAAGTGTGTATTTGTTTATGTGAGTGTGTGTACACATAACATTCTGAGTCTATTGGCCCCTTGTATTTGCCTCACAAGGTCACTAGAATTGTTTTATATTTTTTGGTTCTGATTTTTTTCTTCTTCTTCAAATATATACTCCTTCCTGCACTTCCTGTTCCCATTGCAGTGCAAAAGTATCAGAAAAAAACAAACACTTCCTGGTAATATTGGTTTGATTGTGGTGGAAAACAGGAATTGTGAGTCATAGAATCCAAATTACCAGTAAGATTTAGGAGTTCAAAGGGCATCCCAGAGGTGGCTCAGCCCTCTAGTGAGACTGCTTTCTGACAGCTGAGTTAGAAGAGGTTATTAGACTTGGGTTAATGTGATAGCTTTGACTGAAGGAAAGGGCAAACAAGTCCAGTAGCTTTGCCAATAAAACCCCAAAAGTAGTCAGGCACAGACTGAAAATAGCTGAACAGCCACAATAACCTGGTTTAATGGACAAACAGCTGGAAACAATGTAAGTTCCTTGAAGGCAAGAACTGATTTTTCTTTTTGTCTTTATATCTTCAGTGTTAGTTTGGCTAAAATGGGAGGGGAGGGGGTAAAAATGAAGGGTGAGCACTTTGCAGCTCTCTTATTTACTTACGCTCTATTTGGAAGCACATCTTAGCTAAGTTTCCCTGTTAGTTTGGCTAGACTCATAGTCCATCTTTATATATCTTGAATTGCTTAGTCCAAAACTTCTTCTTTGGAAACAAACTTAGGAGGTGTGATTTTTTGGGGGACTTAATAGGCAAACTATTTGGAGGTCACTTATTAGAAGTCTGATTTTTTTGGAGACAATCATATAATCCTTCTGGGACTCAGTTTCCTCATTTGTAACAATGAGGTGGATTATTATTTTTGTTGGCAAACGGGGTTAAATGACTTGCTCAGGGTTAGCTAGTAAGCATTGGAGGATGAATTTGAACACAAGGAGTCTTCCTGACTTCAAGCCCTAGCTCTCTATCCCCTGCAGTGCCACTTAACTTTCCCTTGATTGGGCAAGGAAATATCCTAATATGTTTTTCTATTTCTCCTTCCTTCCTTCCTTCCTTCCTTCCTTCCTTCCTTCCTTCCTTCCTTCCTTCCTTCCTTCCTTCCTTCCTTCCTTCCTTCCTTCCTTCCTTCCTTCCTTCCTTCCTTCCTTCCTTCCTTCCTTCCTTCCTTCCTTCCTTCCTTCCTTCCTTCCTTCCTTCCTTCCTTCCTTCCTTCCTTCCTTCCTTCCTTCCTCCCTCCCTCCCTCCCTCCCTCCCTCCCTCCCTCTCTCCTTCCCTCCCTCCCTCCCTCCCTCCCTCCCTCCCTCACTCCTTCCTTTCTTCCTTCTTTCCTTCCTTCCTTCCTTCTTTCCTTCCCCCTTCCTTCTTCCCCCTCCCCCCTTCTCTTCCCCTCCTTTTTGCCAGGCAGTTGGCGTTAACTGACTTGCCCAGGACAGCTAGCAAGTGTTAGCAAGTGTCTTGAGATTGAATTTGAGTCTTCCAACTTCAGACAGGGTGCATTAATCATTGCACCATCTAACTGTCTGCAATATGTTTTTAGATCTAAATCTATATTTCTGATACAAACTCAATAAATGGTTGTAGAATGGATGTATGGAAGGGGAGTGGGAAAAAAGAATTTTCTGGAAGAGAGTTTGTTTGCATTGTCTGGGTTTATAAAAATATATATTCCTAAAATTGAATTGTTCACATTTCTCTTTATAGATGTGTGCAATGAAATCTCTTTAGGATAACTGATTTCAAGCCAGGCTAAATCTCAGAGTCTTCTTAAGTCTACCCATTCATATTATCAAGGAAGAAAGGCCCAGAGAAGGGAATAACATGTCTCAAGATTATGCAGACAGTAAATGTCAGAGATCAAATAAAAATCCAGGTCCTCCTGACTAAAGAAAGAGCTTGTGCCCCTTTCACTCAAATATACTATAAAGAAGGGGAGCTTCAAAGAGAGTTCTCATTCAGGTGACAAGGAAATATTCATGTCCATAAGGGCTCCTGGATTTGTTTAGTAGCAATGTAATCTTTGCATCTTATGGAATTTGTTTTGAAAATGATGACCAAATATCTTGGTGACTTCTTTTTTTAATTCAAAACATCTCTGACGTGTAACTAGGGTGCAGCAAATGGGATTTTGTTTAAAGGTATCAAATTTAGAGGGAGCTGCCAGCACTTGCAATCCTTCAGGATCATAGAAATAGTAGAGCCAAGTATTTTGTTACCAGTAATCATTACCAATCGAACTAGTAAGTTACTTGATGATATAGCTGGAGTGAACTCCTCTCCTTTCCTCAGCCAGGGTTTCTGTGTACTTTCTACCCTCTATCTTGTCTTCTCCCTGCCTTCTCCTTCCACCTCCATGGTACATATCATTCAGCTTGTTTGTCTTGGACACATAAGAGGGAAAGTAATAGCATTAAATTTATTTGTTCGCTTTTTTTTTTTTGTAAAAGTCTCACTCTTTGTGACTCATTTTTGGCATTTTCTCTCTTGGAGTTTGCCATTTCCTCTTTAGCTCATTTTACAGATGAGGAAATTGAAGCAAATAGGATTAAGTGACTTGCCCAGGATCATACAGCTAGTACTATCTAAAACCCGACTTCGATTCAGGAACAAAAGCCTTCTATAGTATCACTTAGCTTCCCTACTTGGCTTTGTGACCCTAGACAAATTATTCTCTCTCAGTGCCCTCAGATTTTTAAATTGGAGATCAGGGGCTGATCTTTTTTGAGGGAGAGCAGAAATTTAACCAAGAGCTCACTGTGAAATGACAGATCTGGCCAACAGAAGAGGCCCCTCCCCCACATTTTTTCATATGATTTCTTGGTATTAGCGTAATTTTTCAAAGCAAAACACAAGTGGAATGTGGTGTATTTGATGACTTTGCCTTTTGGAGACATTACAAATTACTGTGTTTCATGTGGATTCCTCTTGTCTACTCACTTATGTGTCTTGTTTCCAGTTTTTAAATTGTAAATTGGAATTGTAAATTAAATTTAAAAGTTTAAGCTGTCTTATTTGCTTCCATTTGTCTCCCCAGTGTATAATATAGTACATACTAAATGCAACCATTCATTCATTCAGTTTTTACAGCAAAAGTTTAAAAGCAGTATCTGCCTTTTTTGAATTCTGGAGGCAGAAATTTGAATCTTGACTCAGTCTCCTTCTTTAGCTATGTAAGCTAAGTCACTGAACAGCTCTCTACCTCAGTTTCCCTACTGGGCATAATGGAGTTAATGTCTTACCTCACTCAGCTAATGTGAGGACCAATGAAAATAGTGTCCATTTGTTTAAAAGTGATTCTTCCCATCTCCAAAATAGAAGAAAGTGAATTGAGTCTGAGGCCAGATTTCAAGATGCTTTAAATGAGATTTCTCTTCCCTGCTCTGATCTGGAAACTTTCTTTATACCTCAAAACTAACTTGTAATTTATGGCTTTATAGAGTTTTTTTTTTTTTGTTTTTTTTTTTTCATGATAATCTCTGAGCAGGTAGAGTTTAGATACATGTTCATAAGTCTCTACTTGTCCATTGGGAAATAAACCTGCTCAACCCCATCATTTTACAGATTAGGAAATCAAGGCTCAGGGGGATTCTGTGACTCATCAAAAGTAGTAAGCATTAGAGGTGGAATTCCAAACTAGGTTCTAAGTCTCCAAAGGCAGTGTTATTTCTTTTAACCTAATAGCTTCAGTCTTCTCCTTCACCAACATTCAGGGTTATCATTTTATATTTCTTTTTAATATTTAGCTTTAAAAAAATCTATTTTCCCCAAGTTTGGAAAAATGATCCAATTAAAAAAAATTAATTACATTGATGCTTTTGGGGGGGGTGTCCATAATATGTTTTCCATTTTTATTTCCAAATTTTGGTGCCCAACTTTGATGGGGGGGGATTTTAAGATAGGCATGAGGATGGTAGCAGTCTGCTGCAGCTGTTACTCTTCTCTTCACCAGCTGCTATTAGATTTTCAGGAACTAGTTCCTGATACTTACAAAGAGCTTCACTACTTTTGTCCAGGGTTCCTTGCTCTTCTCTGGCCTGACAGGAAAGCATGCCAGAGAATAATTTTCCATAACAATAAGGAGAAAATGGGATTTATTTATAAGGTGCCTGGAGTCCTAAGGCCTCAGGGCAGCTAAACATAATATAATATAGAAAATAAACCAATTTTACTTGGCATTTAGCTGTAAATTGAAATTAATTCAGATAAAGTACCTGAGATAGAAAAAAAAATTGAGCCCCAGAATTTGGTTACTGCCTTGTGCTGTCTTCATGTGACAGTTTAGATTTTACATCAAAGGCGCTCCTGTATAAATGCATTAAATGTTTGCATTCTCCAGCAATCTCCCTCCCTCCTGTTCCTTCTCTTCCCTCACTTTTGTGAAAAAATGTTTCACTGCTTAAAATTCTCTCTCTCTTGTTCTTTCTGTGTAGCTGATTCTCTCTGGCTTTCGTTTTTCAGCTTGCCTTTCTTTTTGTAGTTCCCTTTGGGTCAAAAGGTGGCTGGGTTACTGGATGAGAGAGAGAGAGAGAGAGAGAGAGAGAGAGAGAGAGAGAGAGAGAGAGAGAGAGAGAGAGAGAGAGAGAGAGAGAGAGAGAGAGAGAGACAGGAGAGAGAGAGAGACAGAGAGAAAGAGAGAGAGAGAGAGACAGAGAGAAAGAGAGAAAGAGAGAGAGAGACAGGGAGAGAGACAGAGAAAGAGAGAGAGACAGAGAGACAAAGAGAGAGAGAGAGAGAGAGAGAGAGAGAGAGAGAGAGAGAGAGAGAGAGAGAGAGAGAGAGAGAAAGAGAGAGAGAAAGAGAGAGAGAGACAGGGAGAGAGAGAGAAAGAGAGAGAGAGACAAGGAGAAAGAGAGAGAGAGAGAGAGAGAGAGAGAGAGAGAGAGAGAGAGAGAGAGAGAGAGAGAGAGAGAGAGAGAATGATTGTAAAATGAACAGTGAAGTGAATTAACTTTTGCCTATTTCTTGGCACTGATGCATTTGCCTGTACATTTAATATATGCAAGATGGCTAGGTTCACATTTTCTCCCTACCTGTGCTCGAATCTTCCCAGCTCAATCCTTCTTTCTCATAACTAAAGTATAAGTGCTTTCTACAGCGTAACTAAAGAAATATTAAAAAACAAAATGAAACAGGATATAGAGATTTTTCCCTGTTCAGACTCAAAACACAACTGATGAAATGAAGAAAATGCAAGAGAAAATACTGACAAGCAATGATGTCAGCTTCAAACAACCAGAGTTGAATAATGACTTCAAAAATCTTGAGTGCATACTTCTCTAGTTGGTTCAGTTCCCTACTGAGGAAAAATGCTGTGATTGTTATTAGGCATTATATATTATAACAACTTTGTGAGGTAGGTGCTAATGCTGTGGTCATTTAACAGATCAGAAAACGGAGTTAAGAAAGATAAATGACAGAACCAGAATCACACAGTTATTTGGTGTCAGAGGTGGGATAATCTCCTACTTTAGTGGTATCAAATTAAAATAGAAATGGGGACCACTACATGGTAATAAGTTTCTTTTGGGGCCACATATTGACTAAGAAAACCACTCTTTAAAAAAAAATGGAGTGTGTGTGTGTGTGTGTGTGTGTGTGTGTGTAAATTAATGTATCTGTTTGAAACTATATTCAAATCTAGGCTATTCTGTACTCAGGAGTGTTTTCAGATATCTCTGGGTTCTAACGCCATGTTCTAAAGCAGACAAATTATAAGGTTCCTTCTAGTTTTAATATATATATATATATATTTTTGACTTAAGGGTAAGAGGACTTCTTGTTTCTTTGGTGTTTGGTTCTCAAAAAAGAATGTTATCTGTTTATAAATCCTATTCTGTATTTACTTGCTCATGGCACTTTCTAGTTCCTGGCTGCTCATTTCCCAGTCAGTTCTTCTGGTAATTTATTTGCACTGGCTCCTCATCTTTGCCTCTTAGAAGCCTTCGTTTTCTTCAAGGTTCAGGTGTTGCCTCCTACAAAAAGCCTTTAATGACTCCATTCCCCTTAAAACTGGAAAAGCTTTAAGCATAGGAATCTAAGACAGGTACCTAGAAGAGCTTTCCTCCTCCTTTGACAATTTTTAAAAAAAATTTATCTGTGTCCATGCTGTACAATATAATCTGCAATACAAACTTAACCTGGGAATTCATGTACTTTTTTCCTAAATAATATTTTGATAACTCTATTTAAATAAGTTTATTTACCTTTGTAAGCTTTTGTATTTTTAAAAGCATGATGCTGTGAAGGGCTTTATGGGCTTCGTGTTATCCTGTGGTTGATAAACATAAGATTAAGAACTCTGTTTTAGTAAAATGGAAGTTCACTGAAGACCAGGTTAACACACTGCAGGCCCCAGAAAAATTATGATATTTTTCATTGCTGAAAAAAATAAAAAAGTAAAAAAAAGAACAAAAACAAAACTATGGCCAAGGTTTGACATAAAGACTGGGATGAGTTCCACAATGCAATATGCCCCAAATGGTACTAGTTGTGGCTGTGATAAACTTTGTAAAATAACATTGTTGGTAGAAAATTCCAGCATATTAATATTCATTTCTTATTACAGTTTATTGTAAAATAATTAGGACCAGAAGGAGACCCATGGTACAGTATTATGAGACTTAGAATCACATCTGTACTTATAATCCCCAGATCTGCCTTCTTACATATGTCCTCTATATCATTTTTTCTGCTTGGCTTAACTTTACTGTCTCTTAATTATTAGTGAGATTGTAAGAGCATTTTTTCTTCTTGAATAAATAGTAGGTGGATACATATGTGTACATACACACACAGACACTTGTATGGGTACATTGTCCAGAAGTCTTAGTGATTCCAAGCTTTGATAACTTCAGAAATATAAATGCTATATCTGAGAGGTTAATTAGTTAAACTTTGGAAATAGTGAAACATTATTGGTGTTGGATATTTCTCCCATCAGTTTTTCAATTTTGTAAAAACTTTTCATCAGCTGCTGCTCAGTGACTAGAAGGATTGCATTTGTAATCCTAGCCTTAGGATCATCCAAAGAAGCTTTTGATGCACATCCTACAGTTTTGATGTGACCTCCTAAGAAAATAATTGGATGGCAATAAATCAGGGGGCCAAATGGGCCAATCAAGTCACTCCAAAACTGTTGCATGTGCAATGCATAATAACAGAGTGCTCCATCTTGTCAAAATTAAAGTAAAAAAAAATATTCCATATTCCAAAATTAAATAAGAGAACAAGATAGGGATCTTATTAAACTTTAAATAATGTATTTTTTGGTAAATTTGTAGCTTTTATATTTCTGAAGTTTATTAAAGGCCTTTTGGGATATGTTATATAAATATGTGTAAACCATATATGCATATGTAGGAATCATATAGTAATCCATAAATCATAAAATCCATGTGTGTGAGTGAGAGTGTGAAGAGGGAAATCAAATAAAACCCCCTGTGGGAAACGGTACCTGAGCTGTGTTAGGAGGAAAAATGAGTGTATGTGTGAGTGTGTGTGTGTGTGTGTGTGTGTGTGTACAAAAATGATTATGTGTATATCTATCTATCTATCTATCTAAATATATACATATATTCTAAACACATCTGATATTTTTATCATACCACTTACAGCTATCCAGGAATAACAAGAAAATATACACGTGAAAGACATATGATATATAACCTCCTTGTACACACACATACACACATGAACATGTCTGCACATACCTGTGAATCACGGGGGTCTTAAATAGAAGGAATCTTTGAGATAAAGTAGCATCTGCTCATTTTAAACATAGAGAAACTGACCCAGAGAGCTGGTGAATGTCCAACAGGCACTCAGTGACTTAGGTTACAGCGGAGCATCTATGTCTCCTGACTCTATGACCAACTGTGTGAGTAGTTCTGCCTCACAGAATCTAATGCTTCCCCCAAAGTTCAGCTCAGCTGCCTTCAAGTGATTTTTATCCCTCCTATCCCCCTTCCTCACCCCCACCCCCACTCCAAGAAGGCACAAGCCTTTTCTCTCTTTAAGTTCAATTATTTGACCTTACACACACTTTCTATGAATTGTATAAAAAGTCTATCCAGTATAAGCCCCTTGAAGGCCGAGACTGCTGCATTTTTCTCTCTGATTGCTTAACTCCCAGCACAGAGCCCTCCACATAGTAGGTGTTTGCTGATTTGCTCTAGAATTCTTCTTAATTCTTCAGGCTCAGCTGCAAACAGAGCAATAATTACTGTCTGCGGTCATAAACCGATTTCCAGTTGTCAGAGAGTTTTCATTGTTGCCTCACTTTTTATGACTACATATTCCTCTCTTGGGCTGAGGACTCTTGTTTTGTTTATTTTTGTTTTTATATTTGCTTCCCAAACAGATGGTATTAAACATTAGTCTGAATGTGGCAATTCTCATGTTCAGCATTCCATGTGCTGTGATTGAATGCTTGTCCGAGCTCCTACAGTAGATGCAATCTGTGGGGAAATTGCATTCTTTCCAAATGCTAATGCTCTTCCTTTAATTTCCAGAACTCACCAGGGAAATCCATTTCCTAAAACTTTTTTCCTTGCTTAGGAGAGAAACTGATGGCATAGAAGCAAAATTGATTGAGACCCAACTTGGAAACAGAGGCTACCCTGGCTGGAGAGCGTGAACTTGCCCCTCAACACTGACATAGATCCTACTGAGTCAAAATGGATTGGATATTTTTCCTTTGATTCAGTTTTGTTTTCAGGTGCAGTGCTGAAATGACTTTATGATTATTTTGTATGGGATGGGATTAGACCTGTGACTTAATCTGGGTAAGGTGTCCTTTTTGGGAATTTTCTTTATCAAGGTAAATTTCTCTTCAAATTAGAGTTTTAAGGAATTACCTAAGTCTGGGAGAGCTGTATCAGCTCACCGGGAATCACCCAGCTAAATCTTCCTGATTGCATGATAGATTTTGTATCCATTTAAGCTGTGTGTCTTGTTCTGTGTGTATGTGTGTGGTTGTGTGTATTTGTTCATTCATTTATCTATCCATTCATTAATTCAGTAATTTTTCCTATCTCTATCAATCAATGAATCACCAAACATTTATTTACTATCTGCCAGACACTGTGCCAGGTGATGAACATAAAAGGACAAAAATGAAACAGTTCCCCTCCTCAATCAGCTTACATCCTTTTTTTTTTCTGGCATGGAATGTAAGATCTTAGAGGGCAGATGGGTCTTGAGAATGGAAAGTTGTTTCAATTCCCAAAAGATTCAGTGGGAAGGAGCAGCATACATTTCTCTGAGTCTCTGTGTCTCTGTCTCTGTCTCTGTCTCTGTCTCTGTCTCTCTCTCTCTCTCTCTCTCTCTCTCTCTCTCTCTCTCTCTCTCTCTCTGTATAAGGAGTGAATTCATTGTGTTTAAGCTCTTACCCAGAAGAAGCCAACCCTGTTCTTCTCTTTGTCCAGAATTAAGCTAAATATCTTTGGACTGACTTATATCAAGGGTACTTTTGTCAGAAGTGTAGTGCCTTCTTTTTCAGAATACCTGCCTTTTACTCTGCATGCAGCTTAAATATGGATGGCTATTTGGATATTGCTTTCCATATTGAACTTTCCCATGAGCTCATTGAGGCCAGGGGCCATGACTTGTCTTTCTCTGATTCCTCAGAACTTGACATAATAAGCACTAAATAAATACTTCTTTACTCTCTGACCTGTTTGACCACCTTTGCCTCTGTAATAAAAAAAAGAATAAATCCAATAAATAGAATCTCAATGTTGTTTGTCTTCTTATAATTGACTGTGTAGACTCAACCAGCTTCAGAAATGTTATGTCTATAGATGAAGCTGAATGAGATATAGATGTTCCTATTAGATTCCACCTGCAACAGACACACTCTCTTTGCCTCCTCCTCTGCCAATTGCAGCCACTTTATCTGCCCCATGGGCCAAGGTCCAGCTGCTAGTCTCCAAGCTAGCAGGAAATGAATTTAATGAGAAGCTTGCCTCAGAAACCTTCCACCTTGGTGCTGTTGTGTTTTGATCTGTGTCATCTTTTCTTTATGTTACCTTTCTGCTCAGATTCTTGACTCTTACTTGGTGTGGCCACTGAGACTAGTTATCCAGCTGAGTCCCTCCTTCTCAAACCCCTTCTGTCTTGTTCTTGAGCTAAAATACTAATTCCTCATGGTTTAAAACCAGTGTTTCCCTAGGTACAGTTTAGTTCTTCCCAAATTCTGTTCAATTTCTAAAGAGGACAAGGCTTGTACATAAGAGGAATAGACAGAAATGTGGTTGTTGAAACTTTGATTGGAGCTTGATTACAATGAATGAGGTAAAAACTTAACCACCAGAGTTGGGGTCCAAGGTCAAAGAGGGCCAGAAAAGAAGGGGGCCTGAGAATCTGTCATAATGTTCCAAGAGTCCTTTTATTTTGCCTAGGATTCAGTTTTATTGGTTCCCTGTCCTTTGATGGGGTATGAAGATTCTAAATCTGCAGAGGGGATTAAGAGTCTTTAGGGGAAGTGTAGAGGGCAGAATTCTGCAAATGTATACTTGAAGCAGATACTTACAGCTGGGTGTTAACTCAGTGTGATTGATGAATGGTGGTTCTCTAATTCACATATATACTAAATACCTTAGTATGGTGATGTAATGGTTCTACAGTTGGCACATGCTTAGTGTGCTGTAGTGATGTAATTGTACTAAGGTACTTGAAATGAGCAAACTCCAGTGGGACTCGAGTGAGAGTGTGCTGGAGCTCAGACTCCAGACTCTGGACAAAGCTAACTTGGACATTACAGGGAAGGGATGTGGATCCAGGAAGGCAGGCTGGTAATCAGCATGGTTTGGTGGCACCCAGGCACTAGGGCAATGCCTAATTTCTTATAATCATAGCAGTTTCTGATCAATATAACAATTCAAGACAATTCTAAAGGACTTATGTTGAAAAATGCTTTCCATCCCCAAAGAGAGAACTGAATAACCTCTGAGTGCAGATTGAGGCAGACTCTTTTCACTTTATTTTTCTTGCCTTTGGTTGTTGTTGACAACTTGGTTAATGTGGAAATATGGAACTGATATCATGTCACTTGCCTTCTTCATGGTAGGGAAGGGAGAGAACTCAGAACTCAATTAAAAAAATGAATTACCAAAAAAAAATTTGAATGGGGGAAAATGGGGGAAAACTATAGGAGTTTTTTTGGATTCTTGTTTATGGCTTTACCACTTGGGATTTTTTTCATTTCTTCTCCATTTATACCCAGTGACTATAGTGTAGATGGTATAAAAACACCAATGGTAAGAAATACAATTTTTTTTTTTTTTTTTAGCTTCTAGGACATGTTTGGTAATGTCTGTACTGGAGATATTGAGTATATGGCCTTGACTCTCAGAATATTCTTTAATCCTAGCCTCTTTGAACTCATCCTGGGAAGGCTTGGGACTGATAACCCATAGAAATAGATTCTTTTCATTATTCATTATTTTTAAAGGGGCATACCATATTCAGAGGAAGATTTTGAGTACTCATAAAGGATGTAAACAAATAGATGGCAGTTTATGTGGTGAATTAAATTGTTACTTAATGAACAGTTTTAAAAAAAATTGAATGTGAGGTGCTGAAATTATCTACACAAGTTGGTTTGAAAAAAAATGAACTTTCTTTGATATCACTAGAGATAGCATACTTAATGTAGACTATTCATTATGAACTAACTACACTCATAACTAGGGTAGAGGGGTAGGGATTTCTCAATCAAAATGTACTAGGTGCTCATAGCATTGTAAACTCCCTAGTTAGGGTTAAATGAGCTTGGCACTTGGTTGACAATATAATTTAGTTAAAATTGGAAACCTCCTGGAAGCTCTATCCCCGGAGACTTCTAGCCTGGCTCCTTTCCTCTTTGGTGACTTCCCCTTCAATGGCCTTCATCTCTGTCTTCTCTCTCTGGGATGCTGTCCTAGATTCTCTTCCCCCACGGGGCCTTGTGTCCTGAGATGTGAGGTTTGATCTAATAGAAGTCTCCCTTCTCAAATGAATTTGTCTATGATGGCATGAATGATAGATTTAGAGTAGAAGGAAGCTCAGAGGCCATTTTGTCCAATCCCTTTTTTTTACGAAGAGGAAACTGAGATTGTTAGTTGATTTAAAGCTACTTTTTAAGCTGTTCTCACTGGTGTGTGTTTGTGTGCGTGTGTGCATGTGTGTGTGTGTGTGTGTGTGTGTGTGTGTGTGTACATACGTGTACGTAGGAATGTGTTCAAGCTTCAGGCTTCAGAATTAGTTAGTTGCTCCTCTGGGCCTGGAAATAAATAAGCAATGACCAGAAGCAGGGCACTAATTCTAGTTGCTTATAATTTGTCCTGTTGTCCTATTGGTTATCTGTCCAATTATTGATTTCCCTAGAGTAAGTACAAGGCATCTTGAAATGTATTATTTCCTTACCTCAAAACATGTGTGGACTAATGAGAATGGGCTTCCAACTCCTAGCCCTAGAGATATTTATGTTTAGAGATGGGAGGGACTTCTTCTAGTCCAATTCCCTCAATTTATAAATGAGGAAACTGAGTCTCAGGAGGCTCACCAGGGCTTAAAATCCCATTGGTAGTCAAAGATCAAAGATGGGATTTGAACCTCTTTTTTCTGGCTCCAGGCCAATGTTCTTCTCACTGCTCCAGGCTATGTTGTTCCTACAGTTGCCAACTATATAAAGAAAATACACAAAATGGCTTTTCAGGACCTCTGGAGAGCTTCCTCTGGAGAAGGATGATTATTTTATTTTCACTGTGTGTATGGCCTGGAAAATAGAGCAAGGTTTAAAAAAAAATCCAAACAGGAAAAAGTGGACCAGTAAGTTCTATATTTCCCCATTCACAAAGCTGTCATAAAATACACCTTTAAAATTTTAAGTACTTAAGAAAGTCTTGTAGGTAATAGGCTGTCATAAGGTATCCCTTATTTTTTTTAAATTAAGTTTGTCAAAAAAAATCTTATTAGTACCAGTTGTTTTTTTCCTGATTTAGTTTCTTTTGAATGAATGAGTTAAACATGACAGGATATTACAGCAGGAGAGGGTTCCTGCTATTAACCTCGGCCTGTGGCATCTTTGGTCAAGTTGATGTGGTTGTCCTATCTGGTACAAAGGCTGTGTAGGAAGTAAGGAGGGTTTTCTTTTGTCACCGAAGTGAGTGTTTTCCATTTACCTTGTCATTTAGGCACAATAAAATGATTGCAGTGATGTGACCGATTATTTCAGGAAATGTGTAATGGGGCTCAGGAGTACTTTAAATAAACTTGATGTCATGGGTTTTTGACCAAGTACAAATACATCCTTCAGGCCGGGGACTCTTAACCTTTTCTGTGGCAGACTGGGGAAGCCTAGAAAGTCCTTCTCAGAATAATATTAAATTCATAAAAGAAAATACAAAGGAAATGAATTATATAATAGAAATGCAGTTATCAAAATATATTAAAAAAAAATCACATACAAGCTCACAAGTTCCCCCTGCTCCAGACCTTTGTCATTCAGGTTGTTACTCCTAAGCACAGTATAAACTCTATAATAGCCAAAGTGGCTGGTGGCCAACAGTTGTTGTTACGAATGTTAATGATTGGTATTTTCATATTATTAATATTATTTTTTTGAACAGTTATACTTGTTCTTGAGATTCAGCTACCATAGGAATTCTAGAACTGCTCTGGAGCTCTGAGCCCATTTGAGGGTGTTTTGTAAATGAAGAAAATAAACCATAAGGAGCAAAGAATTGATTGAACAAAGAAATGTAGGAATTGGTGCTTTTTGAAAGAAGATAATTGTAGGTTTGGTGGATTTAATTTTTTTTTAAATTGATGGATTTTAAAAAAAAATTTAAAAATTATATAGTTAGCTAATATATATATGGTCATCTAGGCAAATTCCTGGATTTTACAGATGAGGAACTGAGGCCCAGAGAGGCTAATTAATTTCCCTATGGTAAAGATAAACTTGTCTAATATAATGTAAACTCACTGAATGCCGAGAATGTCTCATTTTTGTTTAGATGCTCAGGATGCTTGCTGTTCCAATTTTACATTCAATACCTTTTCACAAAAACAGCAACAGTGCAGTTTCCATTGGAACACCTAGCCTTCTCCATAGAATGGAAGCCATCTCTAATAATTCTCCCAAAGTGATGTTGTAAGCTCCCCCAGGCACTCTTCCAAGAATTTCCTATCCCAACTATCAAAAAGTGTTCTATCTCGTTAAATTCCCCATGCTGCAAAGCAAACATATTTGCACTTTTTTTTTCTCATATATAACTTAGATTCAACAAGAATTTATTAAGTGAATGTGTGTAAGTCACTAACTGTATGATAGTTGCAAGGAATACAAGGGTGGGGGGCAAGTCTAATATTCCTGACATCAAAAGGTGGGATGGTTAGGGAAAAAATATAGGATGTCCCTGAGAGGATTGTAAGCAAGGTAGAATGCCAAAGAAGAAACCCTGAGAAAGCGGTTTAAGAAAATTTGAGGAGAGAAAGGATATTTGCAAGAGGTTGTATGACTCAGAGATAACTTAATGGAAGAATAAATGCCTAAGCTGGACTTTGAAAGGAAGCAGAAGATTCTGAAAAGCAGGGATGAGGATGGAGTTTATTCCAGGCATGGGACCTCTGTCAGTTGGAAATGATGACTCATAGCTAAATTTCCTTCAAAGCTTAGCTCAGATACCATCTCCTACAGGAAGCCTTTCTTGATTTCCCCCGTGGTTGATGAGTGTCCTTTTTCCTGGAAATTGCTTTGAATTTATTTTATATGTTTTGCACCAAAAAAATGTAAGTTTCTTGAGGGTGAGGACTGCTTTTGAATTTTTTTCCCTTATACCCTCAGTGCTTACCATATTCCCTGGGATGTAGAGTGGGCATTTTGTCAATGCTTGTATGTAAATTGCTTTTGCAAATCTTAAAGCATTCTGTAAACATCAATTGTTATTATTTGTTAAAATAAGATATTGGTTCAAGATTGTATTTTTTTTAAAGAAATAATGATATAAACTATATTTTCTGTTTGATCTAGAATTGTTTGATTAGTTGACATGGGCTAGGTTAATATAAAGACCCCTCATTAAGGTGAGGGGGAGCTGAGCGGTCACCATTTTGGCCTGAAGCCGTATCATCAGTATTTCATATTAACAATCTCTTCTTACTAAACAATATAGTTTAGCTAGAGAATTTCTTAAGCTAGAAATTAAGTTGGATAGAATTAGAGGGAAGAAATTTAAGCCAGTTTTTTGTTAGCCATTGGGGTGTAAGTGCTAGGATGTGCTGTGTTTTGATACAAAGCAAGTCATATAGTAAACACACATACACCAGAATGCCACAAGTTCACAGAGATTTCCTGTTGGTGATCATGTGGTCGGCCCATCACAGCTTGATTTGGCTGGTGAGGTTGTTCAGATCCCCAGAGACAACCTGCCTTCTCACACTGTGTACGGTCTGGCCAACCTCAGGAAAAAACTGACTTCCAAACAATTTCCTGGTGGGCCAGCTGGTGAAAGAGGGGATTTCCTTCTCTCAACCCTCCAGAAATGTAGTTAGGGTCTATTCTAGGCTAGCAGTTCTCTCCCAGGGCCCCTCAAAAGTGGCCTGGATCTTTCTCTGGTGTATCACATGTAAGTAATGCCCCAATAATATGGTGAGATTGAGTCCATAAGGAGAATTACACATAAAAAGAGAAATAGAAATCACTCAGATCTATGAGAAATAAGGAAACTGGGACCACAACTAAGGGACTTTAAAGAACTCTTAAAAGTTTGTCATTGTTTATCTGCCTGAGGGAAGTGACATCTGGCTAGAGATTAGGAATGTGAAGGTCCTAGGGAAGAGCAGGTTGGAACATTTTCATGTATTCCAAAGCTGACAGTAAATTTATCTGGATTGTGGGGGATGTGACCCAGGGCCATACTGCTGAAATTAATGTCTGTGAGTTTGACATTTATTCATTCAAAAAATATTTATTGAACATCTATTATGTTCATAGTTCTCTGGGAACATAAGGAGGAACAGTAGAGAAATATAGATTTTAAGCTGGAATAGATCTTAGAAATCATTTCTTCTAACACCCTCCTTTTAGAGGTGAGGTACCTCTGGCTGAGAAAGGTTAAATGCTTTCTCTGGGATCATACAGGCCACACTAGTCAGTAGGAGACCCCACTCTTTTACTGATTAAAAGTTTTCATTTCTTTAACCCAGATGAAGGAGCATTCTCTCTCTAGGCTCTGTGATCCTGGGTACCTCTGCCTTTTCTCTCATACTGGTAGTCAAATGGGGTGGCTTATCAGTTGGTCTCCCAGAATGGGGGCTAAAATAATAACTGAGGTGTGTTTGGCATGATAAGATGCCCTTGATAAATTGTTCCATTTGGAGTTCACTGGATTGGGGCATAGGAAGCTAGGCTGCCGCTCATGGTAGATGAGTGTGACCTTCCCTACCTTCTCCCTCATCTGAAATATGATGGTACTGGATTAAATGAGATCTAAAGCCCCTCTCAATCCCATGTCTGTTTGTTAAATTATCACATGTACATATATGTATATACATGTGTATGTGTGCATGTGTTGTGCTAAGTTGGTGCATATAGGTTTTGGAGTATTTTGGAATGGTAAAGAACGTCCCTCCGTAAATAGAAATAATCATCTCTGCTTGAAGGGCTGAGGTAGAAATCCTATGTGATATTGTTAGTGATATAATAACAGCTAACATTTATATAGTATGTTAAGGTTTTTCAAAGTACTCTCCATAGAGATGTATCATTTGAACCCTCTATTGTTTTTTTGGAGAACAGGCAGCTCAGTGGAGGAGAATGCTGGGCTTGGAGTGAGGTAAACTTGAGTCCAAGCTCTGACATAACATTTACTCTCTTTGTGACCTACAGTAAATCATGTGACTTCTCTCATTCTCAGTTTCTTGATCCATGAAAGAGAGGGTTGATGGGATGATCCTTTCCAGTTCTTAATGCCTGATCCTGTGATCTTTATTGCAAGACTGTGTGGTAGGCTTTATTATCCACCTTTTACAGATTGGGAAACTGAGGCTGAGAGAGCTGAGTGATTTGCTTAGAGTCATAAAATGATGGTCTAAGGTAAGATTTGAATTTAGCTTTGGTAGGTACACTTTCTGATAATAAAGTATGTCATTGGAACACTAACTTCTCTTTTAAGCAGAGGGATTTTATTGTATTGAGTCCTAGTTATGCTTTGAGTTAAGAGGTTATTCTATCATGAATGCTTTCCTCATCTGCCATCATGGAAACAGCCTGAGCAATACCTCTCAGGAATGCCCAAATAGAGAGGTATGATGTCATAGAAACCACATTGGCTGGCTTCTAGTCTTGCCTTTGGTGCACTCTTCAACTCTGAGACTTGTCTATGAAATGTAGCGGTTGGACCAGAGGCTCTCCAAGGTTCCTTGTAGCTCTGGGTTGCTGCTCCACATCTAGATGATAGCTGACAGCCCTCTCATGGTCCTCAGATTATGAAAATTGGACCATCTCCAAGGTTCCTTTCAACTCTTAAATTCTATGATTGGAAGATCCCTTAAGGTTTCTTGAGGCTCTCACATCCTGGGAATAAAGGCTCCTCAAAGACCCCTTGGTACCTTGTGGATTCTTAGATTGTCATTCAAAACTGGCAAAGCCAGGGGTCCTTGGGAGTCAAGCTACCTACTGAGAAAGTCAAGGGAGCATCATGAAGAGGTGGCAGAACAGGGCAGATCAGGAGCTTCTTTGAGGACAGAAACACTTTAGAATCTGGTGTGGAAATTACTTCAGAGTTTTTGAAACAAGAATTGGCTTTTTTCTTCTTTTTTGGCCCTGTCTTGAGTTCAGGTGGATTCTGATATGGTATGGTAGTAGAATGCCCATTGAGGGCAAGGATTGTTTCTGCGTTAAAGCCTCAGCCAGAACCTGGCATAGAGGAAATATTTGATAAATGTTTGAATCGAACTGAGTTGCTCTGATTGGATCCACTCTGTGTATTCTACTCTGCAACTAAAGAAACTGTTTTAATTTGTTAATTCTTGAGGCTGTTCCCCCCCACCCCCCTCAGAACTTTCTGTGTCTTAGAACAGTGGGCAGAAAGGTTGGATGACTGGCTCCTTTTTGCATCTCAAACATACCACTGGCAAATAGACAGTTGGGCTACTGGAATTTGACCTCCTCCCTGGAGACACTTCTTCTGTTTGGTGAGAGTGCAAGGGTGCAGTGAATCAGAGCAATTTCTCCAGGCTTTCTGCTTGGCTTCCTTCATGTGGACTGGAATAACCTTACACTGTCCTAGAGAAAAGTCTGAGTTTTTCCCTAGGGGCTTTGTTGTTGTTCAGGCATTTCAGTTATGTCTGATTCTTTGTGACCCCATTTGGGATTTTCTTGGCAGAGATACTGGAGTGGTTTGCCATTTCCTTCTCCAGCCCATTTTGCTATTGAGGAACTGAAGCAAACAGGGTTAAATGACTTGCCTAGGATCTCATAGCTAGTAAGCACCAGATCATATTAGAATTTAGGAAGATGAGTCTTTCTGTATCTCCTATTGCTACTTCATTTACTTTGTCACATAGCTGTCCTTTGTCTATTTCGAATCAAAATAATCTTCTTTTTTAGATGAGCACTTTATGGTTTGTGAACAGCTTTGCCTGCAGGAGTACCAACCCTAAATTGGGCCCTTCTATACTCCGAGGAGCCTTATCTGTTCTTACAATTGAATCACATTCCTTAGAGCAGGGATCGGTCTCCCCTCAGCATTCTAGGATCTCCTAATGTAGTTGTGGACATCTTTTATGATTTTGGCTTGAGACCTCATTCTGATATCTTCTCCCCAGAATTATTAGAATTTTGTCAGCCTGATGGAGCTTTTGGAAAGAGCATCTCCCCTGCATGTGTGACACACTCTTCCACAGACTCTCTCTGTACACACAAAGTCCAGGGGAAAATTGCTTTATTTGTAAATAGCATGAAATTACTTTAGAGTCTTTGAAATAAGAATTGATTAGGGATAATAGTTTCTGGTTGCTAGAAGTTCATTACTCTCCTTTGTGGGATACTCCAGAACTTCCCTTTAGACATGCTGTAGTTTCTTTCAAGTCAAGTCAATCAACATTTATTAAGACCTACTACATGCCAGGCACTGTGCTAAATTATGGAGATAACAATCCCCCTTCCCCCTCCAAAAAAAGGAAAAGAAAAACTGTTCTCAAAGAATTCATAGTCTAGCGGAGAATGCAAATAATTATGAAAGAAGATATACAAAATAAATTGGAAAAAAAACTTAGGAAAGGTACTAATATTAAGGATGAGCAGGGAAGGCTGCTTCGAGAATGTTTGAGGTAGCTCTGTGACATTATAGATAGAGTACTTGGCCTGGAATCAGGAGAAAGGAACTGAGTTCAAATGTGGCTTCAGACACTTGCTAACTCTGTGATACTGGGGAAGTCACTCAAGCACTATCTGCTTCCGTTATCTCAACAGTAAAGTGGCAGCTACTTTATAGGATTGTTGTGAATGTCAAATGAGATAAAAAATGCTGCTTAGTACAGTGGTGACACATAGTAGGTGCTTTTTCCCTTCCCTTTTCCCTCTCCTTCCTAGAAGCTGTGATTTTAACTGAGATTGGAAGGCAGGTAGGGAGTGGAGATAAAGAAGGAGAAAACTCCAGGCTGGGGATGGGGAGATGGAGGGTCTTGTATGAAGAATATTAAAGAGGTCAATGACATTGGATTATAGAATGTGTGTGTGAGGAGTCAAGTGTAAGGAAACTGGAAGGGAGGAAGAAGCCATGTTATGAACATCTTTAAAAGTCAAACAGAGGATTTTATATTTGAATCTGGAGCTAAGAGGGAGGCATTGAAGTTTATTGAGTAGAGAGGGTACCACAATCACACATGTACTTTAGAAAAATCTGTTTGATAGCTGAGTTGGGGATAGACTGGAATGGGGAGAAACTTGAGGCAGGTGACCACCAAAGATTGTGAAAGAGTTCCAGAAA
Source organism: Sminthopsis crassicaudata (assembly GCF_048593235.1). Lineage (NCBI taxonomy): Eukaryota > Metazoa > Chordata > Mammalia > Dasyuromorphia > Dasyuridae > Sminthopsis > Sminthopsis crassicaudata. Next base: position 729,216,973 of record NC_133617.1, read on the forward strand.
TTAGCCTCAGGAAAAAAAAAAGGTAAATACAGACACAGGTAGTTAATTTTATTAAAGTCAACTTACATCCTAATGAATACTGCAGCCATCAGTAAAATAAACTTAGCAGTAGAGAATAATTTGCAGATCAACCCATACAGATATAATTTTTCACTTTTGCACTACATGCCACTTAGTCTCTTTGTTCCTCTTTCACCCCATTCTCCTGTGTTAATTTTTAATAATGTAAGTTAAAGAATAATTGTCTGTTTTCACTGATGGAGAAAGTTTTCACCATGGCAGATATATAACTGCTACTCAATAGAGTAGATCATTCAGTTACATGGATCAATGGGCATTTATTATTCAATCCATTGCCAAATTTATTTCAATCTTCACAGTATTTTTCTATTTGTCTCGTTCTTTCCATTCCCTTTTTCTTCTTCCACTTTAGATCGCTTGGATCTGGACTATTGCAATACCATTTTAAAGTTCTTTCCTCAAGTTTATTCCTATTTCAATCCCTCTTTCATTGCCTAGACATTCTCTTCCTAATAAACTTCTCTCTTACTTCCATTATCAAATATAATGACCTTTGTTTGGCACTAAGTGCCTTTCACAATGTGGTCCTTTCCAATCTTATATTTTACACCCTTTGATATATCAATCAACCCTTGTAAGCCCACCATTCCTGGAATGCTTTGCTCCCTTACTTCCACCCCTTTCTTTCCCTGTCTTTCTTTAAGACCTAGGTCAAATTCCTCCTTACATAGGATGCCTTCCCCCATCCTCCCAATTACTCAATACCTTCCTCATGTAGATTATATGTGTTCCTTTATTTACATGTTTCCCCTATTAGAATGTAAACTCCTTTAGGCCAGTGATTTTTTTTTTTTTTTTGCCTTTCTCTGGATCCTTAGAATTTAATATAGTTCCTGGAACATAATTATATTCTAGTATTTCTTGGATTTTTTTTTAATAGTGTTACCACTCTTAGAAGCCTCCATTTCCAAATCATTACTAACTAGAGATCTTTGGTAAAAAAATCCATTTGAGTGTTTCTCTTCTCCTTGGAGACACAGGTGTTCCAATTTTAGCCTCAATTTTAGATTCATCATTCCAAGTAAGTAGAGTTCAGGCCCCTGTTTTGTGTTCCTTAAAAGTGAACCTTTGTCCCTCTGGACAAAGCTGGCACAGAGTAGATGCTTAATTGATACTTGTTGAATTGAATTGAATAAAAAGTTGAGTTCATATAGAAGAAAATAAGAGTAAGGTTTGCCAAGGGAAGGCTTTCCCAGCAGTGCAAATTGTTAGAGGCTATAACAGATTAATGAAGGGACTTAGAAAGCTTCCTTCCCTCAGGATCTTCATGAGGAAGATTGATGACTATTTTTTAGAGATGACTTAGGTTGGGCACTGTCTTTGGGGAGGCAGGCAGGAGTGGGAGTGGAGGACCTCTCTCTTTGTTACTCCTTTCCCCTCTTAATACAATAGGGAAATAGTGGTGAGCTTTTTTATTTTTATTTTTATTTCTTAGTTAACAACATATGGCTCAAGTTCTAGATGGGGTTGTGATTTCCCAAAGCTTAATCAGGAAATATCCATGAAAAAAGATCATAAATGTAATGGCTAGCCACAAAATTATGCAAACATGTAAAATACAGGGACAATCCAATTCTAAACTCTTAGGTTTTAACAAGGCAGAACTAAATGAATGTTCACACAGCAGAGAAGCAAACAAAATGATTTTGTCTAGTGCTTTCTTCTAGTCCTGATTACCTTTGGCTCCCTTTTCCCTTCCTCTTGAAAATCTCTATCAATGTCTGCCATCCATACATGGATGTGTGTATATTTGCTCCTACCAGCATACACATATTTAATAATATCAATAGCTCATGTCTTTTGTAGCATTTTAAGGTTTGAAAAGCATCGTACTTACATTATCTCATTACCTGAGATTGTACACAGGGATGTTTTTGCTTATTTCACTCTATATCACCTTGTTCAGATTTTTCCATAGTGGCCTCCCTATTCCAAATTTATTGTATTTTACAGCTCAGTGCATAGAGTACCAGATCTGGACTTAGGAAGACTCCTCTCTTCCTGAGTTCAACTCAGGCTTCAGATAGTTACCAGCCATGTGATCCTGGGCAAATCTCATAACTCTGCCTCAGTTTCCTCAACTGTAAAATGAAATGGCCAACCACTCCAATGTCTTTGTCAAGAAAGCTTCAAAAAAAAGGGTCACAAAGTCAGATAGGATTGAAAAAGACTAAACAAATCACAAATGTAGAAACTTGGAATGTTTTATACTCAAAGGTCCTTTTTTCCCTTGATGTCCATGGTAATGTAATCACTAGATCAAGAGGTTTTGTGAGTCTTAAAAGCATTCTATTTATTGTTATTATTGTGGTACAAAGTAACCTTGTAATTTCAGACAACAGACTGAAATGTCAACAACTATAATTTCCCTTTCCCTCTCACCGTTTCCCATTGATTTATTCTTGAATCAAAAGCTTGTGTGTGTGTGTCTGTAAATATATGCTCTAATAAACAGTCCTCTCATCAAAGGTCTTTAATAATTTTGGATGTTTATGATGTGTTTAATAGTGAACCCCTGGGCTATTTATCAGGTCAACCCTTGACCCAATCAGTGCACATAGACAAAGGGGGAATGAGATACCCATCTCATGATGGGTGTGATCATAAGCAAACAAACTTAGCAGCTTTCCCCTTTCTTAAGGAATTTATCAACATGGGAGTTTTTGCCCAAATCTGTAACTAGGGTAGGATAGTGGGATATTTGTGCCAAGTCACTCAATATAGAGGGTTCTGACAATATTAGAAATGTTCCAACAGCATAAAAATTAGAGCTTGGGACATGAAAGCATGAATAGTTAAAAACAAGAATCCGAGACTTGGGGAAGGAAAATGCCATCCATATCCAGAGAGAAAATGGATTGAAGCACAGTATTTTTTCATCTTTTTTGTTTGTTTGCTTGCTTTTTTTCTTATGTTCCCCCCCCCTCTTTGGTTTGATTTTTGTTGTACCACATGACAAATATGGAAATATGTTTAAAATGATTCTATATGTAAAACTTTTATCATATTGCTTGATGTCTTGGGGGTTGGGGAAATAAGGGAGGGAGGGAGAAAAAATTTGGAACTCAAAATTTTATAAAAATGAATGTTGAAAACTATCTTTACATATATTTTGGAAAACAAATAAAATACTATTGAAGAAAAAAATAATAGAAATCAGTTATAAACTCTTCTTTGACCTCATCTCTTCACCCTTAACTCCCTGCATTACCTTATCAGAAGTGACCTCACACCTGTATCCCAAAGTCTCTATCTTCCCCTACTGGGACTATGGGATGGCAGAAGGATAATACTGTTTGTTCCTGGTTTTCTTGGCAAAGATGTTGGAGTGGTTTGCCATTTCCTTCTTTAGTTCATCTGAGGCAAATAGGGTTAAATGACTTGCCCAGGTTCATACAGCTAGTAAGCCTGGAGTCAAATTTGAACTTAAGAAGAGGAGTCTTTCTGACTCCAGGTCTCCAGTGCATCACATAGTTGCTCCTTTTACAAGGTTTTTTTTTTTTTTTTTTTTTTTTTAATAATAGTGCTTTAAGATAAAAAAAAAAAAATAGTTCATTTGATCTTCACAATTATTATCCCCATTTTACATATAAGGAAATGGAGGCTCAGCAATATGATATCAATTATACATGTAAAGTTAGAGCATCAATTCATTATATTTTCAATTAGTTATCATTATATATAATTTCATGCAATTAACTTAATTATATTTTTATTTATTGCACTAATTCCCAGTTACATTCAAAGCCTTTTTAATATTCATTTCAAAAAATGTTAAGTTCTAAATTATCTTCCTCCTTCCCACCCTTCTTTTTACCTATTGAGAAGGCCAGCAATATATCAATTATACATGTGAAGTCAGAGCATCAATTCATTATATTTTTAATTAGTTATCATCATATATAATTTCATGCAATTAACTTAATTATATTTTCATTTATTTCATTAATCCCCAGTTACATTCAAAGCATTTTTAATATTCATTCCTAACAGTGCTGAGTTCCAAATTATCTTTCTCTTTCCCATCCTTCCTTTACCCGTTGAGAAGGCCAGAAACACGATGTCAATTATACATGTGAAGTCAAAGCATCATATTTAAGGAGAGGATGACAAAAGGACCTCAGGCTGTTCATTCAGTAATGGAACTGACTGGATCATAAGGACTAAATGAAATGGAATTTTTCAGGAAACTGTGGCATTCCTTGTAAACTCAGGCCATTTTGCTATTTGTTTTAAATTTTTATTTCTTCAAAGAAAGAGAATGGAGATTTGAGAGGAGGCTGGGGCTGAGACTTTGATTTTCATGTAAATTGTCCAGAATTCTTGACAGTAATACTGTTTAGTTATATAGTTCTTCCTCTATGATAATAGAATCATGTCTGAGACTCATTTTGAATTTAATTGATGAGGAAAGCTAGATAAGGTTTTAACTAAAGGGCAGATGGTCTACAAATCAGTTTCCTGTCACTTTGTTAATCAACAAATAAGTAGAAAGGTCTAACTTTGTTAACTATATTTGTCCTTTGTCCATTTTCACCACTCCTTTTCCTAAATTGTATTTTTACCAAAGAAATCTCATACCAATGACATCTTTATTTAAAATAATTTGTCATTTTCAACATTCAGTTAAATGACTTGCCTTCCTATGGAGAAACATGAGGTGGAAAATTTTTTCTTTGTTTTGCCTGGAGGCTAAAAAGATAGGCATACCAATGGTGTAGGTTTCATTACATAAGAACTCACATTGTTATTACTTTTGGATTTGAAAAAGGAGATTTAAAATGAGGAACCTAGACTTTTTTTTTTTTTTTTTTTTAATAAATTGGATCACTTTCCTATAGATTAGAATGATCAAAATTGGAACTAGGGGACACTTTAAAAAACATTTTTACAGGGATTTCCTTTCAAAGGCCCTTTCTCCTGCCTTTTCATTTTCCTATGAGCCAGTCCAATTTAATTCAGCCCAACCCAACCAACCCCCCCTAATCAAATCCAATAAACATTTATTGGTTATCTCCTTCATGTAGGGCGCTGTTACTGGGCATTCAAAGACCAAGAGATAAGTCATTGCTATAGGAGACTTATCATTTCTCCTCTTTTCCCTTCTCTTGTTCTCCTTTCTTTTCTTACTTTTAAAAGAGAGGCATGGATTTCTCTTCCTTTTTGGACCTCATCATTTTAGGTCCAGCTGTTGATTGCAGGACAAGGCAACCTAAAGACAAAGTACCCTTTGACTTCATCAAAGATCCTGGGATTTTTTTTGAGCACGAGGGGGACATCTCAGTTCTAACATATCAAGCAAAAATAAATAAATAAATAAATGAATATATGTATATATATATATATATATATATATTTACACACACACACATATACATACAGAATTATAGATAATGGAAAGAATAACCAGATGAAAAAGACCTGGGTTTAAATCCTAGCTGTCACGTTTTACCAAGCAAATAATTTAATCTATCTGAGTCACAGTTTTCTTATCCAAAAATTGAAGCATCTACTGTTGATGGTCTCAAAAATTCCTTCTAGTTCCAAATAGTTTGATCCTACATATGAGATTTGAATGATCTTTTACTCTAACCTGCCTCTTAATCAACAGATACATATAAAGAGCCCACTAAGTGCCAGGCATTTCACTAGGTTCTGGGGAATACAAAGAATGACTCCCCTGCTCCCCTGCAGCTTAACCCACCCATCCTTTCTATAATGTCCCTGACAAATAGATACATGGGCATCCATCCATCTCTTCAAATAGCCATTTGAGGTAGCCTGTTTCATTGTTGGATACCATTAAGATGTAGAAAGTTTTTATTTTGAAATAAAAATCTGCCATCCAGTAAACTCATTGCTTCTATCTTTTGGAATGAGAGAGTAACTTTCTTTCTTTTCCCGGGTACAAAACCAGGGCAGAGAAACCAGGCCTTTTTTTCCAGCGTCCAAAATTTAAAGAAATGTTGCTTGCACGTTCAATCCTTTAGCAGAATAGGAATAGCTGAGTTTAGTATCTAGTTATAAAACTTGAAATATTCCCTCTGGCCAGGTCAGCTGGCATCTGGGTGTCATTTTGGGTTTAAATTAAGTAGGAAGTCCACTCATATCCTAACTTCTTTTTTCCTCTTGAACATTAGCCTACCCTTGTCTTATATCTATACAATTACCTGAAAGTTATTGTGGACTTCATATTTATATCATGTTTCCTTTGTTCAAAATCTAAAAAGTCAAAATAGTTTATCTTCTAGTCGAGTCATTTTTTATGGGTAACAAAAGAAATTGTAGGGCTACAAGTGGAAAGGGAACTTCTGGGATTCATAGCTTCAGAATTAGGAAGTCCCTCTGAGGCCAGGTAGACCAACCCCTTCGTTTTACAGTTGAGGAAACTGAGACGCAGACAAGGCAAAGGACGTGTCCTAAAACATTAGTAAGTTGAAAACCAGGGTTCAAACCTAGGGTTTTTGACACCAATCCCTGTTCCATTTTACCAAACTTGAGTCTCTTGGACCTACATGAGACAAGGATATTATTTTCTTTTCTTTTTCTGAGAGGAGAGGGAGTTTATTTTGGCCCAACTGTTTAACTTGGTCCATTTGTTAATTCCTTATCAGTAATCAGTGTACACTGTTTAAGCATGAACAAAGGTTCCATTGTTTGTTTGTTTGTGTTTTTCTTTTTGGAAGTTGGGGCCTGTGTCCTTCATTCCACCCCCTTTGTTGACAGTTGGCCTTTCCTGTCCAAGGTGGTCTTTGCCCCACTGAAGTTGGGCTCATTGCCCTCTATTGTTGTCATCCATGACCTTTGGCTCAATGATTCATGATCAAATAATATACACACAGATGCCACTTGGACAAAAATCTCCCATTAGACATTACCTTGGTGACAAGGGAAAATGACCATATGAGAAAGCGGAGGTTCAATGTATTTCAAGCAAAAGCTATTAGGATTTTGTTGTGTTCTGAGTCCTTATGGAATATGGGGACCATCTTGAAATTTGAAGTTTAAATAGCAGGATCAAAAAAAAAAATGTAGATATAGAAATATGGAGTTATTTGTGCAGCATGGCGCTTCCTCCAGACTGCAAAACAGGGATTAGCATTGTGCTGTCTCATATTGAAACTCAGTGTGAGGGCCAAGAAAAGAAGAGATTTGGGTGACAGGTCATATGGTCTAGTCCTGACCTGTCTTGTCCTCAGTTCCCTTATCCGTAAAATGAGAGAGCCAGGTTAGAAAATCCTGGAGTTCCTTTCCAGCTGTAAATCTCTGGATTTCTCACTTGCAGTGGGCCTGGCTCTTGTTTTGGGATGCAAATAGCAGATGGAATGCTGGGAATATTGAAGCTGTTCTTGCTTAAGAAACTTGTTACAGACACATGGTTGACTAATATCTTTCCCTCAAAGAATTTCAGAGCCCTTAAAAAATATAATAAAATAGAGGATCATAGATTATAGCATAGTAATACGACCTATTTTTACACCAAACCTCGTGCCTGTCTTACGTGTTGCTGTTTTATGGGAACTCTGGCTCTTGTTCTTCCCTCCCCACCGCTTCCCATAAAAACCTTTGAGCTCCAATTGCTTTCTCAATCAATCAATCCCAAGGAATTTATTGAGCACTTTCTATGCTGGGGACAGAGACAAAAATGAAATAGTCCCTGACTTGAACTCCTTAAAGGAGTTTCCAGTTTAGCCAGGGCAGATATTATATTACCAGAAACTTTCCCTACTTTATTTAGCATGATGAGATCCTCTCTTCTCATGACTTGTTCCCTTCCTCTTCCAACACAGCACTTCCTATTTTCCCTTCCCATTCCTATTCTACTTTCTATTATTGTTAATTTTGTTAATGCCCAATTTCCCTACTGCTACATTAGAAGCTCCTTGTGGGGAGGGTCCTGGTATTATTTTTCATTGAATCACCTCCAGTTTCCATTGCAGCAGCACTGGATATACTCTCATGGTGGTTCAGTTAGAAATATGTGGTCCTATATTAGAAAATGTAAATCAAGAGCTTTGTATAATTTAAGGCTCTGGAGAAATGTTTATTCTTCTTTAATCAACCAGTCAGTCACTAAACATTTTGTGTCTAGGATTGTTGTCCCTGCTTGGGTTAAAAAAAAAAAAAAAAACCTGCCCTCAGGGAGTTTACATCATTTACAATCATACAATGACCAATATATCAAAAGTATTATCACGTATGAATACTGCTTCTTATCCACTGGCTCTAAGGCATTGAGGTTCAGGAGAAAGAACTATGGAATTGGAACCAGAGGATTTGGGTTCAAAGTCTGCCATTTGCAAGGCCCTTCACTAGTCAGGACCTCAGCATCCATGTGTCAAATGAACTTTTAAATTCATTCTAGTTTTAAATACATAATCCTGTGTGGGACCTCAGACTTGACCCAAGCTCTGTGGGCCTCAGTTCCTTATCTGTATAAGGCTGGGCTAAACTCAGGCCCCTGGGAGCCCTGGAGTTGTAATCCTGTGACCTCCAAATAGGATTAAGTAGTCTGTTTATAATGGAGGCCACTCTTATCTTCACTCTTGTACATCTGCATCATCTGATTCTCTAGTGAATCTTCTTGTTTCTGTTCTCCATATGGGAAAACATGGTTCTCTCTCAAATTCCTTCATTAATATGACATATATATATATATATATATATGTATACACACATATATATATATATATATATATATATATATATTTTTTTTTTTTTTTTAATCTGAACACACTTCTCTTTGGTTCTATACTGTACCTCCAGACAGGACTGGAAGTCCTCACTGTGACCCTGTTTTGCTGAATGCCTCAGTAATGATTTCTGTCCAGAAATGATGGCTTTTTTAGAATCCTGATGTGGTGGAGATCCGTCTCCCTGAGATATGCTACCTTGATTTCTGGCCAGAAACTCCTAGAGCTGCAATAATATATTTTAAAGTGGCAGGTCTAATTTTTAAACCTCACTTACAGTGTTCTGTGTGAAATCATTATGGGGAGACCCAATCTCATTATTAAAACCTGGCTCCTTTCTGGCTTAGAGATTCTCAATAAATTCTCCAAGAGTCAAGATTTATTTTTAGGGCATGCAAGAATGCCTGAATAAGGAGAGTGACCCCAGATAGTGGCAACAGAGCAGCTTTGGGAAGGTGCTTAACAAGGCATTTATATATTTTTAAAAAGATGTTTTCATTTTATTGCTCTTTCATTTTTATATTACCTTCATTTCCTAACAGATTTTTCCTCATTCCCATCCCCAGTGAACCACTCCTCGTGATAAAAAATTATAAAGAGAGAAGAAAAAAAAAAGTTCAGCAAAACCAGCACATCAATTGAGCCTGAAAGTATATGTCCTGTTCCACAACTGTGGAAATGCATTCCACAAGTTCTCCTCAAGAGAAGTACATTGTCAAGCCAGTTAATCAGTCAGGAAATGCTTTTTAAATATCTACCACTGTGCTGCATACTTAGAATACAAAGAAACTTAAAAAAAAAAAAAAAAAAAAAGAAAAAAAAAGAAAGAAAGAAAAGAAAAGAAAAAAAGGAAAAAAAAAAAAGAATGCTGGGTCTAGAGTCAGGAAGCCTTGTATTAAAATGTAAACCCAAACTCTAACTGTGAGATCCTGAGCAAGTCTATTTGCCTCAGTTTCTTCATTTGTAAAATGATTTAGAGAAGAAAATGGAAAATCATTCCAATATCTTTTCCAAGAAAGCCCCAAGTAAAGTGTTAGTGTGTGATAGTCCACAGGATTATGAAGAGCTGAACATGAACAAATAACAACCATGTTCTGCATTCTGCTATATCAGGGAGAGAACATGCATTATGGAGTTGATCACTTGGATTCTGGTACACATCTGGCAATCTCACCTGCATGACTACATGGGAAACTCCAGCCCTGTGCAATTTCTAATGAATATCACACATCCCAAATATATTCCTTTGCCTTTTTTTGTGAGGGTTATTCAGGAGGAAAAAATGCAGTCTTTTCCAGCAGTATTTCATGCACCTGAAACTCATGTTGAAAATTGTTGGAGACTGAAACTTTAAATGGCTAATAATTTAGGACAGTATTTCCAAAGTAGGATGCTGTGGTCAACACACACACACACACACACACACACACACACACACACACACACACACTCACACTCCTTTCTCTCTGTGAATACTGGGGGGCTTGTGTCACTACAATGTCAGATGGTATCTCTCTAGGGTTTGGAATCCTTCCCTCTGTCCTGATGATTTATGTTCTTTCTCTCTATAAGAGTTCATTTAACATTCTCTTCCATCACTGCTCCTCCATGGCTAGAATGTACCTCCTTAACTTCTTCCACTAGCTTCCTCTACTTGGGCCTTCTGATTTCAGCCAGTTGAAAACATAGATTCTTGAACATTTTATTCCTTGAATTTACTTTGTGTTTACGTGTGCGCATGTGTTCCTTTCTCTCTTTTTCAGTGCATCATTGTCAGTCAATGAACCAGCATTTATTTATACATAGTCCTTCCCATAGGATCATCATTGTTCAGAAAATGGAGGTTAAATCTAATTGAAAGGAAGGCCTTATGCTAGGCATCTAGCGAAATAAAGTACAATACCAAACCATCCTTTGTCCTTAAGCAGTTCAAATGCCACAAAGGGGAATATCCCAAATATAAAAATGTGATGCAACTTAGGGAGTGATAGGGACAAAAGAGAAACCCAGAGTTCTTTCTTAGGAAGTTCATCAATAGCTTGTTCAATTTCTTTTTCTAAAACTGGATTATTTAAGTAATTTATTTCCTCCTCTATTAATTTGGTCAATCTATATTTTTATAAGTATTTGTCCATTTCACTTAGATTATCAGATTTATTGGCATACAATTGGGCAAAATGGCTCCTAATTATTGCTTTAATTTTCTCTTCATTGATGGTAAATTCACCCTTTTCATTTTTGATACTGGTAATTTGGTTTTCTAGTTTCCTTTTTTTTTTTTTTTTTTTTCTATTCAAATTAAGGTTTATCTATTTTTTTTTTAATATATAGAACCAAATTTTGGTTTTATTACTAGTTTTCTTACTTTCATTTTATTAATCTCTTCTTTGACTTTCAGAATTTCTAATTTAGTATTTAACTGGAGGTTTTTAATTTGTTCCCAGAGTTCTTTCAGTAGCATGAGAGATAGAAGTGGTAAGTATGAACATCCCTACCTGGGAGAAAACAAAGGGATGTTTTAACCAGTCACAAGCTAATAAATGTAAGTGTTGGAGGCAGATTTGGACTTTTTGTGCCTTGAGTGCCAATAAATTTATTAATTAATCAAATGAATTTATTTCTTAACTGAAGGAAGAAAGTTTAAAAGGACAGATCAGATCTTGTTCTTAGATTTATTGTCCTAAAGCTTTTCAATACATTTAGGCTCTACTTTTACAAAGCTTCAATATTCTGTACAGCAAGTTTCAGAAAACCTATAAATGATGAATTAAGAGCCCTGGCCAAAGGGACATCTCTCTAAAGTCAAGATAAAACATCTCTGAAATTTGAATGTAAACCAACAGGAAAATATGATCCGATAATAAAATCTGATTTATACTCAACTGTTCTGGGACTTATTTATCTTGTAAGAAGACACTTTGCATCAGCTTTCTCCCACTTATACCAAAGCCACATTGTAGAATTTGGGGCTAGATTTGAAAGTGTAACCAAAGTTCACATGATTGCATTATCTATTCAATTATAGATTCCCCAGGATTCTATTGCAGGAGTGAAAGTGCCACAGAAGTCTTCCTTACTCACAGCCCCATTACTTGAGCTTTTAATTGCCAAATCTGATGAGCTTTTCTCCATTCTCATCAATTCCCAACCTCTCTGAACCATTGTCATTGTTGATCACCACCTCCTGATCACTCTGTTCTTATGGGATTTTTATGACTCTTGTCTCTCTCTCTTTCTGTCTCCATTTTTCTCTCTGTAAGTCCCTTTTCAGTCTCTCTGATGATTGTGTGTTCCCCAAGGCTCTGCCTTAGACCCTGTTCTTTTTTTCACTCAATGTAATTTCATCTGGTGATTTCATTAGTTCTCATGCCTTCACTTATCTCTCTATACGTCTGATTCCCAGATCTGTGTATCCATCCCTAGTCTCTCTCTTGAGCTCCATTACAATAGAGAGGTGATTGTCTCTTAGCCATCTTGAAGGGGATGTCTTAGCATCTCAAACTCAACATGTGCAAGATAGAACGCATTGTCTTTGTGCCCTCTGCCCTCTGAACACTCACATGTACATAAATATAGCTTTCTCTCTCCTCACTTAGCTCAGCACCAGGTCAGGCCCTCATCAGCTCTGTCACAAAGGGCGACTTGGCCTATTATGTGCTTTTCTTCCTCTTAAGAAGAGAATTATACCACATTTAATGATGCTATAAAGACTGTCTGAAAAGTATTTACTAAGAACTAATGAGAGAAAGTCTTTCCTGTATAAATGAAGTGATAGGAGATGTTTGTTGGCAAGGAAAGAGGGCCAAGATTTTACCTGACACATCTTGCAGAGCTATAAGAGATGGACCAACTGTTTGCTCTGTTGTTTTGTTGGATTACCTAATGTTAAGCTGAAATAGAGGTTAAGACTCTGTTCTTGAATGTTTGGTTTGGGTCTTAATAACTGTCTTAGAGGTCTTAGAGAAGTTGCCTTTTCTTCTGGTAGATAAAATGGTTTTCCTTAAATCCTAAAAAAAAAAAAAAAAAAGGACAACTATTCTTCTATACACACACACACACACACACACACACACAATCTTGGAACAAAGAAACTCCATGACCTCTTCTTTGTAGATAAATGTATTTTGAAGAAAAACCCTCATCTTTTTCTGAGCCAAGAATTTTTTTTTTTTTTTGCCCTGAATTCTATAAATCTCTTTCCTTTATCATGTGTTTTTTGTTCTCATCTGTACTTAGAGCCATATATCTGGAGCCAGAAGTGACTTCAAGAAGACATTTATTTCAACCACCTCATTTTAAAATCAAGGAAACTGAGGTCCAGGAAAGGGGGGAGGAGCTTATTTGGCTTAAGTCACACACTTGATAAGCAGCATGATGGCCCACTATCAGTCATTATTATTGGTGCTGAAGTTTTTGCTAAGCTTAGGAGCCAACTTTTTAAGGGTTTATCTGACATCATCCTATAATTGTCTGTATTGAGACAGTGGAAATAGGGTTGGGTTAGACATTGAACATGAGCCAAATGGGCTCATGTCAGTCAGTTGGGCTCTGGATCTCAAGTTAAAAAAACCTGAAATTAAATCCTGCTTTAGATACTTAGCTATATGATCCAGAGCAAGTTAATTAACTTTTATCTGCCTCAGTTTCCCCATCTGTAAAATGGAGATATATGTGGCACCTCCCTCAGGATGATTGTGAGGATCAAATTAGATATTCATTATGTGATTTGCAGGCTTTTAAATATTATATAAATGTTGATCATTATAGTGATGATGATGATGATAAGTGATCTTTCAAGCTAGGTCTTTCTTATTCTAGAACCAGTGCTTCTGTGAACACAATGTGTTGATATTTCATGCTAAAGCTGCCTCACTTAGGGATAAGAGCACTTTGAGGGACAAATTATTCCTGAAAGATGGTTATTAAAAAGCAAGACCCAACTAACTTTAAATCTGGGATAAAAATTGGGGTCTTACTATTATAGGAGGTATTTCTACCGAGCCCTACTACCTAAGTGCCATTTTGTCATTTTAGAGAAAGTGGGGATGCCCTTTGGGGCAGCGTGAGATAGTGAATGGAAACCATGATCTTCCTATTGGGCCAAGTTGGGTTCAAATATGGCTTTGGACACTGGCTGTGTGATTTCACTGCCGTGAGCCTGTAGGCTTTTTCCTCTGGAAATTGGAGAGAAATGCTCTCGGATTTGTCTCCTGGGCAATTGTGAAATCTGTTTATTCTGTAAATCGAGACTGTATATCAGCATCTCAGTATGTTGTTAAGGCCAGGTTGGGGAAGTCTGAGTGAGACTTTAAAGTATAACCGAAGTTCTCCTGTTTGCATTCTCTGTGCAATGACAGAATCCACAGGATTCTGTCCCAAGAGTGACACGACTCCAGAATTGCTATGAAGATCAAATGAGATGATATTGTAAACCCTCACAGGCCAATCGTCAGTGTTGTCATTACTGAAGTTTCTGCTGAGTTTAGGAACTGATTTTTAAGTTTTTATCTGACATGTTCTATGTCAAGCCAGTGGGGGGGGGGGAAGTTGGATTGGACTTTGGACATGACTGAATGGGGGCAGGATGGACCCAGATCTGTGATTTCATCATTGTAAGCCACATCCTTGTATAGATTCTCCAACTGTTATCTTATTAGTTAGTTGTCTGAATCTCTTTCTCCTGTAGCACAATGCTTTGGGAATGAACATTAGAAACAGCTAAGTGGCCCTGAGTTCAAATCCTGCCTTAGGCACACACTAGCTGTGTGATCCTGGATAAGTCAATTAATCTCTGGCTGTCCCCATTTGTAAAATGGGGTTCATAGTAGCACTAAAATACCCACCTCCTCCTGCTAGGTACTTAGATGTCAACTTTTTTATATTGATTCATTTTGTATGATGTTATTATAAACATAATAATCCTATTTTGCAATTGTATCTAGAGGGCATTCCAAAAGTCTTAATTCAATTAGCTTAAAACCACACTAAGACTTTGGGGATACCCCATGTTTATGGAATCATAGATCTAAAGGGTTGTTATGAGAATAAAATAAGATAACAGTTATAAACTGCTTAGCACAGGGCCTGGCACATAGTAAGCACTATATAAATGTTAGCTATCATTCTCATCACCATTATTGTTATATTTGTCAAACATTTCCAAAACCTAAAAATGTTATGTAAATGCTGCTGCTGTTTTGGCTACTATTACTACTACTACAGCTGCTGCTATTACTATTACTGTTGCTATTATTACTACTACTGCTGCTACTATTATTACTACTATTGCTACTATTACTATTACTTCCACAGCTGTTGCTGCTACTACTAGAGGCAATGCTGCTGCTGCTACTTTTCCTCCTCATTGATACAGCTATTACTGCTGCTGCTACTGCTGCCACTATTACTACTACTGCTGCTGCTACTACTACTACTGACAGTGTTGTTGTTGCTATTGCTACTACTACTATTGCTGTTCCTGCTACTATTATTACTATTGAGATTGCTACTACCACTGCTACTATTACTATTACTGCTGCTACTATTATATTGCTACCACTGCTGCTATTATTATTACTATTACTGCTGCTGCTACTACTACTATTACTATTATCACTACTACTGCTGCTGCTACTACTACTACTACTATTATCACTTCTACTGCTGTTGCTGCTATTATTATTACTACTTCCTCTTCACTGCTACTGCTACTACTACTACTGTTGCTGCTATTGTTGCTGTTACTTTCTCTTCCTCCTCATTGCTGCTGTTCTTATTATTGATGCTGCTGCTGCTACTACTACTATTACTATTACTTCTATTGCTACTGTTACTGCTGCTGCTACTTCTACTGCTCCTATTACTTGGGTATAGTGATGTCTTGAATACCCAGTTGGAGGAATGGATTAGAATGGGAAACAGACTATTAGTGGAGAGACTATGGGAAGGGTAGCAGGGATATTCTCAGTAGATTTAGTAGTTTTGTGAGCTGGCTTCCCGGTTTACATAGGAAGACTATGTAAAATGAAGGTGTTGGTTGAGTGGGATGACTTTGAAACGGTTCCTTCTAGCTTTGGAGCTACACTCCCAAGGTCAAGCATCTTTCTCCTTCTTGCTCTTACTTGGTGGCAGGAGTGAATATTGCTGGCAGCTGGCCTTGGAATGGAGACACTGGTCAATAGCTTTGGGGTGGAGGTAGGGGGTAAGGTCAGCCAGATGGGCACCCCTTGTCTTGGCTTCTCTTCTGTCCACTCCTGCTGATGCAGTGTTGCCTCAGGCTCCACAATAAATAGCTTCTCTTGCCATGCTAAGAAGCTTTGCTGAGGATGGAATACCTAATGAGGTAGAACTAAGCATTGCTTGGATATGGTATGAGCAGAGCACTGCTCTGAGCTAAGAGAGGAGGCATAAGAAACCCAAAAGATTATTTTTGTAATAACAATAATTATCTGTTGGGGGGAGGCACACTGTGAACTTGAATATGACCTTGGCCAATTAACTTTTGATTTTAATTCAATTAACTTATCTGGGTTTCAATTTTCACATCTGTAAAAGAAAAGTAATAGTTTATATCATTTTAGACTCCTTTCCAATCTTTAGATCTATGATTTCATAAATATGGAGTATCCCCAAAGTCTTAGTGTGGTTTTAAGCTAAATGCACTAAGACTTTTGGAATGCCCTCTAGATACAATTGCAAAACAAGGTTATCATGTTTATAATAACATCATACAGAATAAATCAATATAAAAGAGTTGACATCTAAGTACCTAGCTGGAGGAAGAAGGTATTTTACCTTATTTCTAACCAAGTTTTTTTTTTTTTTTTTTTTTTTTTTTTTTTAGCCAAGTCCATTCATTTACTTATTCATTCATTCATTTGTTTGTTTGTTTATTTATTTATTATATATTTATATATTATGTAATATATACATTTATATATCTATTGTTTATTTATTTATTTTTATCTGTCTATCCATCCATCCATTATTTTTTTATTTTGGGTATTATAGAAGCCTATGAAGCCCATTGAACCTTTCTTGGAATCATGTTTTTAAATGTAAAATGTAGAACCACAAGCCTATGAAGCCCATTGAACTTTTCTTGGAATCATGTTTTTAAATGTATAGAACCACAATTGTCACATATATGACTAGGCAGTTTTCAGAATGAAAAATCTAAGCTATCAGTGGTGGTAAGGGAAAAAAATACTCCATATCACTAATAATCAGAGGAATTCAGATTAAAGCAACTCTGAAATACTACTTCACACCCATAAGATTAACTAAGTTGACAAAAATGGAAAATGACAAATGCTGAAGGACTGTGGGAAAACAGGTACTTTAATGTGTCCATTGGTAGATCTGTGAACTGGTTCAGCCATTCTGGAATGCAATTTGGGACTATGCCCAAAAAGCTATTAAACTTTGACTAAGTTTTAATCACTACCAGATCCTCAAAGGAGGAACAGCTTCCTATATACAGAAATATTTATAGCTGCTCTTTTTGTTTTTGTAGTAGTAAAGATTGGAAACTGAGGGAACCCCTATTATTGCTAATGGTTTAACAAGATTTGGTACGTGAATTTAAGAAATGACAAAGGGAAGGATGGTTTCCGAAAAACCTTGTAACACAAATATGAAGTGATGCAAAGTGAAGTGAGAAGCCCAGGAGAGCAATTTATACAAAAACAATATTGTAGAGATAATTAACATGAAAAAAACTTAAGGAACTCTAATCAGCATAGTAATCAACCATGAATCCAAAAGAGGAAACCGGATAACTGCATCCACATAGGGAATTGCTGGCCTTAGACTACTGAAGATTGAATCTCCTTTCCTTCTCCCTTCCCCTATTCCCATTCCCTTTTCCTTTTCCCCTCCTCTCCCTCTCCTCCTTCCTAATCCAGGGACTGCTTTGGACTTTCCATACTGAGCTAAATTTCCAGAAGTTCAAGGTTTAGGGCAACTAAAGACCTTTGAACACTGACTAACCAGCTAATCAACATTTTAAAGGGAAGTTGATTATGTAAAACCTACTGGATCTCTGTTCTTTTCTTCTAAACTCTGCAGGAGTTTTCCTCTCTTCTCATGTATTCCTTGCCTTTTTTTCCCCCACATTCTTCTTTTATTTTTTTCCCCTCTACAATCCTTATGGACATAATATGGAAAAGAAATACACTTTCAATATATATCAAATTCTAAATATAAATATTATGTTGCTTTTTCTAAAACCATTTTCTATCTTGTTAAGAATCAAAAGAGGAAGAAAGATTTTTGAGTGTCTTGAAAAATTAATTTTTTTTCCATTGCATCATTGAGTAATAGTTGAAAACAGATTGTTCATCTTAGAGGGTCCAAATCTTTATGTGGTTAAAGGATGTGAATTAGCAGAGAAAGGAGAGGGCCTTCCAGGTGGGAGGAAAGTCAGAAACCAAGGCCCAGAGGTGAAAATCAGCAGGTTAGAGGACCATAAACAAGATCTAGTTGACCGAGGGGCTCAGGTGGGTAGCAATAAGAGAAAGAATTAGAGAAGACTTCAAGAGGTCACTTGACACAAGGCTTAGAATTCACAGCAGAGGAGTTTGGACAGAGTTCAGTAAAGCATGAAAGAGTGTTCAGAGAAGATGTGAGAAGAGGGCATTTTGAAGAAGGTTGTTTTGGCATTATTCCTTTGAGAAAGTTGGAGATTTAGCTCAACAAAGAGAAAAACATTTCTTTTTCAGACTCTCAAATTAGTTAGATCCAGAGGACTAAACAGACAGACAAGATGACTAGTTAGATAGATAAATGGATGGAGGGATGGAGGGATGATGGATAAATAGATAGCTGGAAAGCTAGCTAGCTAGAATAGATAGGGAAGCTAGTTACTGCAGTCTTATAGAGTCTAAAAGCTCTCTGTCTCCTTCCCTCCCTCCCTTCTTGGTGCATTCTGAGGAATAAGAAGTGGAGAAATGGGAATTTCTCTTGCATTTCAATGTACAGTGTGAAAAGTCAGCATTTCATCTATTAAAATAGAAAAATACAAAATCGAAAAGAAATTAATTCACTTCTCAGGAAAAAAAAAACTGATGAAATTTCATTCGGTGAGAATAGTGAAAACTCAATGAAGTTTTCTAATCAATGCTTACAGCATTATTTGGTTTCCTGAGTGATACCCAGGTGGACACAGCTCTGTTCTGCAATAGCATAAATAGCAATTGAAAGTGGGAATAATTTACTAAACCCTCTGCCAGCTCCTTCCAGTAGTTCCCTAAGAACTTTTTTTCTTCTTTTGGTAATAATGGAGTTGGGTTGCAGCAATGATTTACCCGACCTATTTTCAACATTCTGCTTTTGTCCTTGACTCTTAATGAGTTTCCCTCTTTTCATTTTGCATCTTATTTTGGGGGAGAATGGAGAGGTGGCTGAAGAAGAGAATGCTTTGATGTTTTGAACTCTGCTATACAGTGATTTGAAACTCTGTGTCCCCCTAAACTGACCTGTTTAACTATCAAACAGCAGCCTGCCTGCTAGTCATTTGTTGCCAAACAGTTCAGGACGAGAATGCCCCAGTCCTGGGGCTCATGAAGGTGTTTCCCAAACATATTCAGGGCCAAGTTGAAAGCTGTAAAGTTCCACAGTTTGGAGCTTCACAGACAACATTGCAAAATGGAAACATGTAATGCTAAAAGTGGTATATTTATTTATTGAGAGCCCTTACATAAGGGGATGTTTCAAGTTTTATTTCTTTCATATTGGGAGTATAAGAGGCTTTGAATCCTGTGGGCATATGATCCTAGAATGAAAACCAGAAGGGACTTAATGGGCTAAGTCACTTAATCTCACTTTACAGCTGAAGAAACTGAGGCTCATTGGCCAGGGTTACATAGGTAATAGCAGTAATGATGACTGTCATTTATGTGAGTATTCCACATATTATCTCATTGGATTCTCACAATATGACTCAAATAGGTGCTGTTATTATCATCCCCATTTACAGATGAGGAAAGGAGGCAATCAGGAGGCAACATGAGTTTGCGTAGGATCACACATAATCTGAGATGAGATTTTAGTTTTCCTGACTCCATGTCCATCACATGTTTTAATCTGTCTCCCAGCTAAACAAGTAGCAGAGTCAGAATCTGAACTCATGAACTCTGATCCCAAATACATTCTCCACATTTAGGTCACACTCTGGATCTTTTGTAAAGTGCCTCCTGTTGTCACTCTTGTGAAAATGCTCCAAGTGTAACTAATAGAACTTGGTGGTCAAGTAAATATCAATTGGTAGCTAATCTGTGAGTCTTGTAATTTATTTAAATTTAAATTTAATTTATTAAACTTTAGTTTTAAAATACAATTTATATTCCATGTCACTGTGCTAAGCACTTACAAATATTATTTCCTTTGATCCTCAGAGTTATTCTGGGAGGTAGATGCTGTTATTATCCCAATTTTAAAGAAACTGAGGTAAACAGAGGTTGATTGAATTGCCTGGGGTTACACAGCTTTTAAATGTCAGAGTTCAGTTCCTCCTGATTTCCTGACACTCCATCTATTGCACTGCACCCACCCTACCTCTCATTCCTGGCCTTGAGGTCAGCTCTCTATCTATTACATAGTGCTGCTTCTCACGTATTATGTACTTTTACATACACACACACACACACACACACACACACACACGCACGCACACACACACTTTTAGTCTAGAAAGAACAAATAAAAGAATGGGCATCTCTCCAAGGAGGAGAACAGAGAAATAGAAAATACTGTCAGTTACCTGATCTTCATCCTTCCCTCCCTTTTTTTAAATCCAAAGAATTTAGCTTTCAAAAAACATATGGGCTCTGAGCCCGGCACTTTATGACTACCAAGAATAACCTAAAGGGATGATTCACTAGCCGTGCAGCTGCAAAGTTCTCTTTTAATTAGAAAGGAAGCACCTGTGTTTTATTACTTCATCAGTCCCTCTCCTTCCCATTCTCAGCCTTTTGAAAGAGAGGAAAAATACTTCTCCCCTTTCCCCAAACCTTGGGGTTTTAATTTTCTGTCGAAAAGTTGCATTGAATCTCTGTAAAAGAAAATCATATAAATCACATGGTCCTCATATGTATGAGGAAAGCAATAGCGAAGGGCAAGAATCAGAGAGAGACAGATGATTGAGCACACTGCAAAGTATTTGGCAGAAGGCTGAGTATTAGCATTCCCGGTGAGAGTTGGAATTTGGGCATCTGAATTGTCTGTTTTAAAAATATTGAACAGAAATTAATGTTCAACTTCGTCAAAGCTGTTTTGAGCTTTTGATGCAGATGGGAGGAAAAATGAATCTACCCAACTTTATTCCAACATGAAAATATTTCCAGGTGTCTGGTTTCATAATCAACATACTCCCTTGTGACCTCTTGAGGTCATAAGTGATCCATTGATGAAGGTGGAAATCATGTGACCCTCCATCCCCTCTCCTCTTTGTTTAGCTAATGTTTGCTAATCAAGATTGAAAGTGAAGTCTAAACTCCCATTAAGACTTGGGATTCTTTTTTAAAAAATTTTTTTATTTTATTAATTTTATAATTATACATTTTTTGACAGTATATATGCATGAGTAATTTTTTTTATAATATTATCCCTTGTATTCATTTTTCCAGATTTTCCCCTCCTTCCCTCTACTCCCTCCTCCAGATGACAGGCAATCTCATACATTTTACATCTGTTACAGTATAACCTAGATACAATATATGTGTGTAAATACCTTTTTCTTGTTGCACATTAATTATTAGCTTCCGAAGGTATACGTAACCTGGGTAGATAGACAGTAGTGCTAACAATTTACATTCGCTTCCCAGTGTTCCTTCTCTGGGTGTAGTTATTTCTGTCCATCATTGATCAGCTGGAAGTGAGTTGGCTCTTCTTTATGTTGAAGATTTCCACTTCCATCAGAATACATCCTCATACAGTATTGTTGTTGAAGTGTACAGTGATCTTCTGGTTCTGCTCATTTCACTCAGCATCAGTTGATGCCTTTCTGAATTCATCCTGCTGGTCATTTCTTACAGAGCAATAATATTCCATAACCTTCATAGGGATTCTTTTTCTTACTCATGCAGAAATGTTTTTCTTCCGTATTATCTGAAAAGAATGATCGTCTTAGGCCAGCATAGGACATGGGGTCACTTGTTTAATCATTCTCAGTTGTGTACAATACTCCATGACTCTATTTGGGGATTTTCTTGACAGAGATGTTGGAGTGGTTTGCTTTTTCCTTCTCAAGCTCATTTTACAGATGAGGAAACTGTGGCAAATAGGGATAAGTGAGTTGGCCAGGGTTCCCCTGGATAAATAGTGTCTGAGATCCTATTAGAACTCAGGTCTTCCTGATTTCAGATCCACTGTGCCAATTAGCTACCCCATCATCTCTTTTATGGTTTTCTATCTTGACTCTTCTGTTGACTACTTGTATGAGCTAGGGAAGTCCCTCTCTGAATCTCGGTTTCTTTAACTGTAATATAAAGAGATTGAACTCAGTCCTCCATCCCTCTCAGCTCCTGACTCTTTAGACTTCACCATACCACAGAACCTTCTCACCCTGGAACTTCATTCCACTCCTGCAGCCTTCTCCCGGGATCACCGGGCCTTTGGGACTCTTTCTTCTGATTGGTCAGTTTCTAGCAGACTTTCCATTTG
Source organism: Sminthopsis crassicaudata (assembly GCF_048593235.1). NCBI lineage: Eukaryota > Metazoa > Chordata > Mammalia > Dasyuromorphia > Dasyuridae > Sminthopsis > Sminthopsis crassicaudata. Next base: position 729,239,409 of record NC_133617.1, read on the forward strand.
AAGGAAGATGCCCAAGCCTCTCCTAAGCAGAGCTTCATTCCTCTCTGAGCTATGCTCCCCCTCATCTAGCCTTCTTTCTCTGTCCTGTTTGGCTGAGGGAACCCTCTTTCCCCACCCTCTGCTTTTCAGCTCCTTTTATATTGTGTATTCTCCTATTTGAATATAAACTCCTCAGATGATCTGGCCTTTCTTTCCCTTTCTTGTAAGTATTAGCACAACATGCCTGGCACGTTGTACGGGCTTGATAAATGCAGGTAAACTAAGTGGCCTCTGAGATCCATGATTCTGGGATATTGATATGGTTATTGATTCAATCAAGAGCTGAGGACCAGAAAGGACCTTCTGTGATATCTAATCACTCCTCCTCCTATGAAACATAAGGAAATGAAAGCCCTGAATTGTGAACTGCCTTGTTCACAGTCATTCTGGTGGTAAGGTGCTTGAAGGCCAGATTGAAATCTGCATCCGCCAAACCGAATAAATTTTCTACTCCAAATATCTCAGACAAGTGTCTTATGAGTTTTGGCCTAGTGGTATGTTTATTTAAATGTATCAAAAAATATTCCTTGCGCATATAACATGTCATTAAACTTGAAAAATTAATCTTGGAGACAAAAGGGTAAATCCAGACACAATTAGCTTATTTTAGCAGAGTCAATGAACAGCTCCTAATGAAGACTGTGGCTATCAGTCAAAATAAACAACTAAACAGACAGGAATAATTTGTAGAACCAGATGAACTACTGGTCTGAACAGGCTCAGTTTTGCTTCCACTGAAGCCTTCTATGCTGCACAGCCTGCTCAAGAAAGTTGCTGATCTCAAACTAGAGAACATGCGTTTATGCACAGGTAGATTCTAAGCTGGAAAGTGGTTATCTAGGACATCTCCTTCGTTTTATAAATAACCAGAAAGCATTTTGCTTGCCCAAGGTCACACAGATCATAAGTGTAAGATAGAATTTGAACTCAGGACCGCTCACCCTAAATCTAATGCCCTTTCCTCCACATCTGCTTGCTATCCTTGCTTTTCATTGCAGTTTCTTTGGCAACTTGAAATATTCTTATTTGCCATGTTCATTCCTCCAGATTCTGGAGCTCAGGGATTGCCTTGTACCGTGACCTATTTAATTTTGAAAGTAGACTTCTACTTTGAATCTCTCATGGAAGTTGAAGACAAAAAGAAGTTCCCATATGGTTAGGCAATCAACAAACACTTATATGCCAGGCCCCAGGCTATGTGAATGTTAATGTTATTTGATCCTTAGTGATAAATGTTATAATTAATTCCATTTATAGTTGAGAAAACTGAGGCAGAGGTGAGATGATTTTTTTCCAGGCCACATGGTTAGTAAGTTTCTGAATTTATATTTGAACTTTGGTTTTCCTGATTTTCCATCTAATTGCGGGAAGTAACACACACACACACACACACACACACACACACATGTAAAAAGATAGGTGGCTGTGCTGAACAGGAGTCAAAAAGTCTTGAGTTACATTTGGACTTCAGATTATGACTATCTGTGTGATCCTGGGCAAGTCACTTTCCCTGTTTGTCTCAATTTCCTCATCTTAAAATGAGCTGGAGAAGGAAATGGCAAGTGTATTTGATAAGAAAACCCAAGAGGCATCACAGAGAATCAAATATGACTGAAAATGACTAAACAACTGACAATATATCATATACAGAGTAGGAGAAGGCACTAGGCTTTGGATACCTAAAAAGATCCTCCTGATGAAGGCAAGACTGGAGCCACCTGTTCAAAACAATCCCCTTTCATAATCTCAAAGAATTGGAGCAGTGTATAAAACCAAGTATTAGGGAATGATTAAACAAATTGATATATGAATAAAATGGAATTCTGAAAGAATGGATAAATGCAGAGTAACAGAAGAAGACTTACAAGCTGATACAAAATGAAATAAACAGGCCTAGTAAACAATAGACCCAATGATCACAACAATATCAATGGACAGGAAAGTAACACCGAAGCAACAGAAAGGGAAACAGCCAAACGATAAGGACCAAGCTTGGTTTGAGAACACTGCCTTTCCTTTGTCCAGGAAGTGGAGGGATTTTGGGACCATCCAAGATTGGATGTGTTGTTAGTTTGATTCTTTTTCTCTTCCATTTTTATTGTTTGTTAAGACAGGTATCAGTTAGGAGGAAACTTGGTGTCCTGAAAAATTAAAGTTATCAAGAACTCATTTTTAAAAAGTGGACTCCATGTTTTGCTTATCATGGGACCGAGAGATAGAGTAACAAATGTTATTCCAGGTTTGCGTCTTTTTTCTATCCCTCAAAAGATAAAGAAATCATCTTCTCTTTTGTGTTGGTTTTTTGGTAGCTTTGGTTTTGGGGGATTTTGTTTTTTTAACCTTTTACAACTTGGACTTTTATTCCCCCCCTTCCTCAACCATACAAATCAATGCTCTGTTTATATGATCAACTCTCCTCTATCCTGGTGAAGAATTGGAGAGGCAATTAAGCCTTTGTTCACTTTCCAAAGTCCCTGCCGTGATGGAGTGGGTGCTTGCTACTTGGGTGAGACAGGAGGGTGGAACACTTTGATTTCTCTGGGGTTTTGGTGATAACCAAATTTATGTGAGTCTGTTGCCTCAGAATGTGGGCTCTGCCCCATTGTTCACTGCTGAACAACAAACTTTGTCTAGATAACAGATGATAACTGTAGCCAAATACTCAGGATGGAGTGTTGCTTTTGTGGGTCACTGGTGCCGGCAGTAGGCAGGAAGAAGAAATAGCTCTGCTTCTACCTGAGAGAAGCAGCGTTCTGTGTGTGGCCTTGCTATGTCCTGACGTAGACCCTGCTTTTATGGAAATTTAATTAGGCTCAGACATAATAAAAACCACTCTAATTTGTTCAACGCCAGCTCTTTCACTTTTGTCTTTGAATCTCTGGGGCTGAGCATATATATGCTTGATGTTTATATAGTAGCTATTTAATAAATGCTTGTTTATTAATTGCTAAAAATTCCAGACCATAGGATCTAAAGTTGAAGGACCAAAATAAGAGGAAGTAGTGCTGGACTTGGAGTTAGTGGTCTTGAATCTGGAGCTTGCTTGTGGCAATTACTACTTGGATGACATCAGGCAAGAAATAGAATTTCTCTGCATCAGAATTTCTTCAAGAAGTCCCTTACAGCTAGTTAGAGAAGGGAGCATAGGTTTAGACAGTCGATGGTATTTAAGATAGAATCATAGGACTCTTTAGCAAGTTTTGCCACTTGCTTTCTTTAAATGGCTTCTAAAAGTCACCCCTTGTTCCAAATCTCTGGTACTAAGTTCCTGTGACTCACTAAATCTGGAGTCTTCAGGAAGTTCTGCCATTAACTTTCTCAATATCTTATCATCTCTGAAATGGGACAATAGGAATTTCTCATTTGCCACTTTTCAAGAGAACCCAACTCTAAAACATTCTGAGGCATCATGGCATCCTGGGAAGAGTGGGGACTCTGTGGGATGTAACTGCCAATATGGGAAAGAGAATGAAGATCCCTGGTCCTGACTCTTAAACACTTTCATTTCATTCAACAAATGCACTGGGACTCAACCAGGGAGGGCAGCTTTCCATACAACCCCTTCCTTCCCTTTTTCCACTTTTTGCCTCTTGCTTCGAAAATAATAATCAGATCTATGTAATCATGGTTGCCAAAAATAGGCAATACCAAGTAAAGGTATAGTTGGCAACCCCTGTCTATGACTATATGTTAGGAATACACCCCAAAATGAGATAGTCCCTTGCTCTCAAGGGGGTCCCACAGGCATTGAGTTGGTAGAGCCAAGATTTAGATACTTCCTAGCTGTGTGACCCTGAGCAAGTCACTTTACTCTGCTTGCCTCAGTTTCCTCATCTGTCAAATGAGCTGCAGAAGGAAATGGCTAACACCATTCCAGTACTTTTGTCAAGAAAATACCATATAGGGTCATGAAGAGTCAGACAGAACTGAACAACACTATGCACTAGGCACTGTACTAAGTAAGCATTTTATATAATTTATCTCATGTTTACGTCTACTCAGCTCTTTGAGTGAGGGGTTTTCCATAAGATAGCTAGGTGCTGCAAAGGGCAGCATGCTAAATGACTCCTGACATTCCTGTTTGGTCTTAGATATTTATAGTTGTGTGATCCTGAACAAGTCACTTCAACTCTGATTGCTTCAGTTTCTGCATCCATAAAATGACAATAATAAGAGCACCAACTTCCAGGGCTGTGGTGAGGATCACATTCATTTATTCAATCAATATTTATTAAGCACCTACTCTGTGCCAAGTATCGTTCTAAATACTGATAATACAAAAAAAAAAAAAAAAAAAGAGTCCCTGTCCTCAGGGACCTTACAATCTAATAAGATGACGGTTCTAAAATATTACATAGATAATGATGCTGATGATTATTTTAGAACTGAGGAAAATGAAACTGAGCTTGTAAGTGGCTTGTCCAGGGGTCACACAGACATGATTACAATTAATTGTCCTTTGATTCCAGGTCTTGATTTCTCTCTGCTGTATCCCTGTGGGAGAAATCACAATCCAGACCTTAACTCCCTTTCTTCCATATTGCCTCAAGAAAACACAAGTAGCCATCAGCTGCTTTTATCCTAAATTGCACACAAACTCTCTGAATTTTTTTTTTTCTGGGAAAACCATTGACTTTGATCAGGTCTCTCCTCATCTAGGGCCTCTGCATTAAGGGTGAGGCAGGTAGATTTGTCTGAGGTAGGTTTAGCAGCACTTGTCTTTCTGACCAAAGATGGCAGCAACCCTGCCCTGGATCTCCCTGCTCCTCTCCCAGAACACTCTGCAAAGGAGAGTCAGCAGAGTAATGAGAGGAGGCAGAAAATCCTTGTAATTTCATTGTTAACTTGTGTTGCTCTTTCAGCTACCATTGGCTCCCAATCATCTCATGCTTTGGAGCAAACAACGCTCTCCCCTTTCATGCTACCTTCTTATCTGTAAGTAGCAAATCAGCAATTACAGAGGATTCCTGCGTTCTGGGCTCCTCTGCTGCTGCTCACTGGGCCATCAGAGGTCCTGCTCTTCTCCCACTGAATGGAAGGTAATTGAACTGTAAAAGTGCTTTTGGCCAGACTGAAGCAGGGGCCCTCACATTTAGCCAGTAACCTGCAGACATTTACAGAGTTTGATGACCTTATCCCCATACACCACCAGCAGCAATGCTGCTTCTGCCCACTGATTCATTGAGGATGTTACAGCACATTCAGGGGTTGAGTTCCTGGGTCCCAAAGCTGTGTGTGTGTGTGTGTGTGTGTGTGTGTGTGTGTGTGTGTGTGTGTGTAGGGAGGAGCAATGAATGCCATGGTTGCTAATGTTTTTGTTTGCATGTATGACTCCAATGAAGTCTTTCCACAGTAATTTTGGTCCCTCTAAAGTGAGAGCTCCATTGTTCCCCATTTTTCTTTGAGAAATTTGATTATCTTTAGTATAAAAAGGAAGCACATGTTTTTTGAGGAGAAAAAGTTCAATTGTGTGTGTGTTAATCTTATTTAAGAAGGAACAGTTTTGTGGCTTGGCAACAGTCATTGATTCAATTTGAAAAAAGCATTGGTCACTTTCCAAGATTGCTCACGATGTTGAGAGCTTGGCCCTTTTTTCTTTCTTGTCCCCCCAGGACAGTTTCCTTCTTGATACTTTGGGAGAATCAGAAGACCTGGGTTTGAAGCCCACTTTTATGTAGTTGAGTGGTTAGAGTGTTAGGCTTGCAATTTGGAACTTTGACATTAGTTATGGAGCTATGGTTCAACCACTTCTCAGGGCCCATTTTCCTCAACTGTGGAATGGGTACCCTCAAAGTTTGGTGTGAGGATTAAATAACATAATGTATGGAAAATAAATTTCAAAGCTTTATATATGTGTGCACTGATAATACATGTATATATACATGTACATAATGCCCATACCTATCTACATGTATAAATGTAAATGTATGTATGCATGTGTACTTGTTCCTGTTAATTTAAATCTTTTAAAGGCAGGGAGTATTTAATTTTTTCATTGCATCCACTGTGCCTAATAAGGTTCTTGGTACAGGGTAGAAACTTCATGATGTCTGTTGATTTGTTGGGCAAATCATATAATTTCCCTCAGTTTCTTCAAGTTTAAAATAAGGTCTCTGATTTCTTTTTTTTTTTTTTTTTTTTTTTTTTTTTTTTTTTTTTGGTTTAAAAAAAAAGCTTTATTTTGCGGTTTGGAAGTAAGGTTAAAGTCTAGTTGATAAAAGATATTAAGTAAATCAAAGAGGGCACTGGAACCAGTGTCCAGTGGGCAGAGATCCTTTGGCATGCCAGCCATAAAGCTGCCTTGTTTGGAACCTCTGCAGGTCTCTGATTTCTTTCCCATATCCAAGACATGTATTTATCTTGTTCCTACAGGTTTCCTAGTTAAAATAACACCTAATTGTATATGCTTTAAATAGTTTATTTTCAAAGCTATTGCACAAAATAATCTGTTTGATCCTCATAACAAACCCATGAGTTATATATGAAGGTAGTATTAATAATAACAAAAATAATAATTAAGCCACCAAAGCTCAGAATTAATGATTCGAAATGGTGCTGTGCAGTAGAAAGGGAATCCTCATATTAAGACACCCCCTTCTGAAGCTACTTCCCAGCTTCCACTCTCTTTGGTGGGCTGTGGCCTTAAAGGGAAATCAGATTATTCTCCACAGATCTAGGGATAACCCTGAGGGATTCAGGGAATTTCTCTAGTACTTTTACTCACAAACCCCCACCCAGTGTGGTCCCCATTGATCATCAGTTAACAAACCAGAACTAATTAGCTTTTAGAAAGTGACATTTAGCAGTTGTTGCAGAAAAAAAGTCCCCTCCCCCAACTGAGACTAAAGTCTGGGATATAGTCTCTCCTTGCCTACTAAAGGTTCTTGGGAAAAAGTAAGATCAAGCTCAGAAAACTCATATGACCAAGAGGTAACTCACAGCCTCTGACAGTCGGAAACCTTTTTCTTCTTTTGTGAAATCCTTATCAGTTTAAGTCTCAGCAGTTTCAGATGATTGATTCCCTGGGAAAGTCCTGCCATTGCCCAAATAGATTTGTGCCTGGTCCTTTGGTCATGTCTCAGCTCCTGTTGTCTTGGAGACCCTGAAACCTACAGGTACTGATGGAAAGTTCAAATCTTCCAATTTTTGGATGTTCACAAGGTTTTTCTCTAGGGAAAGAGATTCCATCTTCTCTTTTCCACTTGGTGAATGATTCCATCTCAGGGGCTTGGCTGGTTCTGAGACACCAAAGCTCTTGGAATGCTGGCTTGTAAATCCCCTGGAGGGGGATTATTTAGATTTTTTTTTTTTTTTTTTTTTTTTTTTTTTTTTTTTGGATTAGGTGAAAGAGGAGATAGGATCTATCTCCTCTTTCACCTAATCCAAAAAAAAAAAAAAAAAAAAAATCCTTGGGATCCTCAAAACAACTGAGTGAGAAGTGAGTGCTGTCAGTGCTTCATTTTACAAATAGGGAAATAGGGGTTCATAGAAGGTGAGTCACTTGAGCAGAGTCACACAATAAGTGTCTTTAATGAGATTTGAAGGCAGGTTTCTTGTCAGGGCCCTATCTTTAATGAAACTCAGGTTTTTATTATGCCAGGTTTAATATTTAATAACTTGTCATTTTCAAGAAAGTATAGGAACTGATTACCTTATTTTGATTCTGTCCTTATTGGTTGTTTACCATAAGGATGAGCCTATTCTGTGTCTTGTTGATCTGAAGGTTTTACCTCACAAAGGAGAGAGAGAGAGAGAGAGAGAGAGAGAGAGAGAGAGAGAGAGAGAGAGAGAGAGAGAGAGAGAGAGAGAGAGAGAGTGTGTGTGTGTGTGTGTGTGTGTGTGTGTGTGTGTGTGTGTGTGTGTGTGTGTGTAGCAGCTTTTTATATCTATATATATATATAAAAAATCCAAGGAGTCCAATAGAGCCAGATGTGAGGTTGTTAGAAGCTATTGCCAACTCTTGATGAGACACATGTGGATCATCCAATTTGTGGATTATGTGTGGCAAATTTTTAATCCTAGTGTTGTTTCCTTCCAATTGCTTCTGAGTCACCTATCTTGCCAGTCAGTTACTATGGGCTAAGGGGCACCTTCAGACCCTGAACACTTTCTTTTGAACTATTTAGGCAACAATAACAAAAAAAAAATCATCCCTACATGGGACAGGGAAAGCTTGTTTTATTCTTCTACTGCTGAGTCATAGATATTCACTAAAATTATTTTTGGTATTTGGACTGGCCTATCTATAGATAGGACAGATTTTCTTTTGAAGTTAGAAAATAACTTTTAAAAATCAGAATTCATTCAACAATTAAAAAAATACTTCTTACATTCCCTGTATTTTTCTAATGCCAGATATGTTTTTTCTTTCAAGAGAAACGAGTCCCTTATAGCTGAGAATAAAAAAAGAATGAAGAAAAAACCCCCAGCTCAGCTACATTAATCAAAATATGACTCAAAATATGTGTTGTTTTCCATTCTCCTAAGCCATCACCTCTGGAAAGAAAGGAGAGAGGTGCATTTTCATATCTCTTTTCTAGGACCAAACTGGGGCATTTTGACTACCCAGCCTTCAATTTTTGCTTTTTTTTTCCCCCCCTGTTTGTCAACAATCATTTTATGGAGGGACCTTTTAATGTGTAGTAGGCTATACTAAATGCTGGGGCATAAAAAGATCCCCTGCCTTCAAGGTAATTTACATTCTTCTAGGTTAAATAAAAAAAATAACAATAAACAAAAAAAAAATCATAAAGTAATTGGGAAAAGTATTTAGTATCTCAGAAAATGAAGAAAGTTTTCCTGTCATTATAGAATCTTACATTTTAAGCTTAAGAAAGCTAAAACTCATCTAACTTTCATATTTTTTCAGACGAGAAAATGAAAGTTCAGTGAACTTTAAGTGACTTAGACAAGGTTACACAAGTGGTAAGAAGCAGAGCCAGGATTTAAAACCATGTCTTCTGACTGTTAAAGTCAGTGCTATTCCCACTCAATCGGCTAGCAGCCCTAGGTCAATGTGACATTTAATCTAAGTGTTAAAAGAAACTCAGCACTCTTGAGAGGATCTAGTGATGAGGGAATGAGTTTGAGGCTTTGGACACTGACTATCAAAATTATAGAAATGGGGAATGAAATGTCATGTATGGAAATGAGCAAGCAGCCCTAAGAGTTGTATTTCCTCCTGGAGGTTTTGGGCAGACAAGGAAGCTGAGAAATGTCAGTTTGTCAGTTGTTTGGAGGATGGAATAGAGACAGAGGAGATTAAAAATAAGGGTACCAAGTAGAAAGGAGTCCCAATAATCCAGGTGAGAGATAATGGGGGCCTAGATTATGACGATGTTTTGATAGAAATTAATAGAAAAGGATTGAGAGATGTCGAGGAGATAATATTTGCAAGACTTAAGAATGGATGGAATATGGCATTATGGGATGATGATGAATTCAAGATGGCTTCCAGCCTGAGAACTTGGGTATCTGGTAGGATGGTGGTGTGCCCTTAAAAGCAATAAAGAATTTAAGAAGGGGGGCAGCTAGGTGGCGCAGTAGATAGAGCATCAGCCTTGAATTCAGGAGGACCCAAGTTCAAATCTGTTCTCAATTAACACTTCCTAGCTGTGTGACCCTGGGCAAGTCACTTAACTCCAGCCTCCAAAAAAAAATAAAAAGAATTTAAGAAGGATAATCTGTTTGGAAGGAAAGATAAGTCATTTTAAATATTGACTTCATGATTGAGTTCAATATTTTCCAAACTATTTTCTTAGAGTCTTTGTCTTTGACATGTTACAAAGAAAGCTTCTGGAAGAAAACATCAATGTTATTAGTATTTTCCACTCAAAGATATTTAATATGAAATTATGCATGTATCAAAAGTACTATTTGTAGCATTGTTTCTCTATGACAGTAGACTTAATTTTGTTTTTAGATGACTAATATTAATGAAATTTGATTGCTTTGTGATTTTTTTCCAAAACTGGGGATTTTGATAAAATATGGTTAGGGACAATCGGTCCAATTTCCTTTATTATCATAAGAGCAAATTAAAATCAGTTGTCATTGGGGATTTTTATCTTTAGACTATTTCTTTTGCTTTCCTCTTAGATTATCTCTAATTTTTCTAGGGTGTTATCTTGTTTGTATATAACTGAATGTTTACCTCATTTCCCAGTTTACATTGTGACCTCCTCCAGGGCAGGTGTAGCTTTTACCATCCTTTGTGCCCTGACTGACAAATAGTAGGTGCAAAATATATGCTTCCTTCTTTGACTTGACTTAAAGGAAGTTCTGTGTTTGACTCTGGAATCAGATAACAAGGTCACTTTTCTTTGAGCTTGTTTCATCACCATTTTCAGAAGCAACATATACACATACACAACACACACACATGCACTCTCAGCAGGAATCTGTTCCAACCAATATCTGAGGAAGTCCCTTCCGTAGCATATAACAGGGGACCATTTCATCTTTTTCTTGAAGACTTCCAGGGATGGGAAACACCATAGCTCCTGAAACAATCCATTCCCCTTTGGGACAGGTCTTATTGTTAGGAAAGTTTTCTTGACATCAAGCTTTAAATATATCTTCCTAAAACCTTTACCTGTTTCTCTTAGTTTTTCCCCTTGGGGCCAAATGGAATAAAACTAATCCTCTTGGGTAAGGCAGCTTTTCAAATACTTTTAAAGACAGAATCATTCGCCCTCTGAGTTTTCCCAGAGGCCCCTTCTCTTCCCATGCCTCCCCCTCCTCCCTCAGGCTTTTCTTTCTTGCTCAAACATATGTAAAATGAAGGGACTTGGCCTCCATGATCTCTGTGTTCCCTCGAACCTTCAAATCCACATGGCAATGCTGGGATCCTCTTTTTTTTTTTTTTTTTTTTTTTTGGCTTAAAAATTACCCCGATTGAATGGATAGAGGCTGAAGTCAATGGTTTTCTATCCTATGAACTAGAGCTTCTTACAGGTTGTTTTTTTTTTTTTTTCATTTTTGACCTCTTTTCCCCCAGCTCTCTCTTGAATCTTAGCTGAGGTGTTTCTGACAGTGTTTGTGCAAGAACAGTGCAAAGTGTGCAGGTTGTGTGTTCAGAACCTAGGTTACGGTGGAGTTCCTCCATGCAATATGGATAAGCACTGCCAGAATCACTTGAGATTCATTATGTGTTTGATTTTGAATTAGTTTTTGGTCATTGCATTCAAGAATCTTTTATTGTCATCAATTTTTTTATGACCCCCACATTTATCCTCATGATCTCAAATGGCGTTCTGACCCACACTTTAAGAAGCTTTGCTGTACAAAGAATTGGAGCATGAATAGATGCCTATCAGTTGGGGAATGGCTGAATAAGATATGGTATGTGAAAGTAATGGAATATTAGTGTTCTACTAAAAAAAATGATGAAAAAGCTGATTTTAGAAAGTCCTGCAAAGATTTACACAAACTGATGCTAGGTGAAACAAGCAGAACTAGGAATACATTGTACACAATACTAGCAAGATTGTGCTATGATCAACTATGGTTCTTCTCAGTGGTTCAGTAATCCAAGGCAATCCTAATAAACTTTAGATAGAAAACACCACCTGCATCCAGAATGAGAACTATGTCGATTGCATGCAAATAATAAACATGCTACGTTCATGCTTTTTCCTGTTGTTTTCTCTCTCTCTAGTAGTTTTTCCCTTTTCTTCTGATTTTTTTTCTCCCTACATGATTAATAAAGAAATGTATATTAAAAGTTTAATATGCGTGTATAACCAGAAAAAAAATAAAAATGTAAAAAAAAAGTGTTGCCTTAGATAAGCATTTTGGGGTTCTGTTCAGAGTCATTTGTAACTCTATGATTTTCAGGAAGGTCAATTTTAATTTATTGCATTGGGGGCAGGTTGGTGATGAAACTGTTCAATTGTTGAGCTTAAGAATCCTGGAAACATCTGAGGTCAAATCCTGCCTTTTTTAGGCATTTACAAGCTGTGTACTTGACACTTAAAGTTTCCAGGCCTTGCTTTATCTTCTGTAGAATTAAGGAGTTGGAGGTCCCTTCTAATTCTAAAGTTGAATCCTGTGTGACTCATTTCTACTCTGTGCCTCGGTTTCCTTTCCTGCAAAAAGAGAGGGCATTAGGTTTATGATTCTATGATCCAACATCTCATCTGTGTTCTCTTTTAATCTTGAGTTTGTATAATTAGCTATTTCTACCAAATGAAGTCTAGGAAAGATAAAATTATTGTTGACAGGATTTACTTTTGTTATTTTCTACGGAGTGGTTTTCCATCTTGAATATTTCATCCAGACAAAGACTCTTGGAGAACTGGACATATTTTGTGTGGAACACTTAATTTATTTCAGCTTTGAAAAGTCAATTTTTTTTTCTAAAGAACTTTCTCTCTCCCAAGCTTGTCTCCACTCATTATTAACCATCCCCTCCAGTATTGTTTCTTGTACTTACTCTGTCTGCCAAAGTCATTTAGAAACATTTATTTTACTGTTAGCTGTTCTTCCTAGTTCATTGTGTACATCAATCTATCTATAGCTGTCCTTTAGCTTTGCACCCATTTCATAATCTGGGGCTGCTTCAGCTCTCAGTTCTGAAATAAAAGCAGGGTTTGAGGGGAGGAGAAGCACCAGCCAATTGCAGTGGGCTCTGTGACAACCCATTCTGACTCCTTTAAGAACACTTTGACTGGAGAAAATGATTTTGATACTTGGCAACTGGCTCGTGGTCATCGGTGCCGAGGGAGAGGAATTTCATACATGTGAATACAATTTGATAAAAGTCTCCTGAGAAGAGATTCCAGGCAAAAAGGGTTAGGAATACGAATTCACATACCGTCCATGGAAATGCTGATCACTAACTTGACTCCATTCTGTGCTCCGAGTTGGCATTTTACCAGACTCTTTCTGCATAGAAAATAGGTAATTGTATCAAGCCAACGAGTTGGATCCCCTGATTTTTGATCCAAAGCGGCTTCTTGCATTTTAAAAACATTATTTGTATCAGTGTAGTTTCATAAGAAAGACCTGATTGTCATCTTCCCATCCCATTCATTTATTCCATTCAACATTTACTAAATATTTACTGTATGCAGGGTTTTAGAGATGGGGAAACTGAGGCCCAGAAAGTTAACTAACCTGCTTAAGATCCCACAGATAATACCCATCAGATATGGGATTTGAACTTGTATCCTGGGGAATACCTTTTTTTACTCTAGTTGATTTCAAATCCTGACTGTTCCTCTGGATTTGACTTGTATATGTGTGGTATCCCTCCACCCCTAGAAATCTCCCTCCCCCAGTGTAATACAAGTGCTTGAGGGTGGGAATGTCTATAACCTAGAACTAGGGGGCCTCGAGTAGCTATGTGAGAAATGCTCATTGTACAGAATTACCCATGATCCCACAGGAATAAGTAGGAGAGCCCTTGAATCTCAGCCCTCAGACTCCATAACTGTGCTTGTCTATGAATAGAGGACTTCCTGATTGATGCTGTGGAAGATTATTTCAGGATGTCTAGAGCTTCATGTTTTTACTTTCTGTAGCCCGATCTGTCAGTGTGACAAAGAGTTGGGAAAGAGAAGCTCTGGGAGGCAGCTACACATTGCATTACCTGGAATGAGGAAGATTTGAAGTCAATTTTGGACCCAGACACTTACAGGCTGGGTGACCATGGGCAAGTCAGTTGCTCTCTGTTTACCTCAGTTTTCTCCTGAGGAAAAATGGAGATAATAATATCACTTACCTTCACTTTTGTCGTTCTTGTTGAGTAGTTTCAGTCATGTCCAATTCTTCATGACCTCATTTGGGATTTTCTTGATAAAGATACTGCAGTGGTTTACCATTCTTCTTCAGTTCATTTTACAGATGAGGAAACTGAGGCAAATAGGGCACAGTGACTTTTCCAGGATCATACTGCTAGAAAGTGCCTAAGGCCAGATTTAAACAAATGAAGATCAGTTTTCCTAAATCTGGGCAAGGTACCCTGTCTACTATGCCAACTTGTACCTACCTCCCAGAGTTGTTCAAATGAGATAGATTGTAAAGCACTTAGCATGGTTTCTAGCACATTTTACATGATGCACACATTTCTTAGCTGTATTTTTTTTATTTCTTCTTTTTCTTCTTCCTCCTACCAATACTAGCCTCATTAGCAGCAGCAGCAGCACTACTACCACCATCATTAGCACTATTACTTTTTTTTTTACAACATTATCCCTTGTACTCCTTTCTCTTCCGAGTTTTTCCCCTCCTTCCCTCCACCCCCTCCCCTAGATGGCAGGCATTCCCATACATATTAAATATCTTATAGTATATCCTAGGTACAATATATATGTGCAGAACCGCATTTTGTTGTTGTTGTTGTTGCAAAGGAAGGATTGTATTCGCAAGGTAAAAATAATCTGGGAAGAGAAACAAAACAAAACAAAACAAAAAACAACATTAGCACTATTACTATTATTACCACTACATTTAACCCTTCTACTATAACTGCTGCTACTACTATTACTATGATTACTACACCTACTAATATTACCACTATTACTACTACTTCTACCCCTACTACTACTACTACTTCTACTACTATTACTACTACTACTACTACTACTACTACTACTACTACTACTACTACTACTACTACTACTACTACTACTATTACTACGCTTATTATGGGAAATAGATTGGGGGAGAGGAAGCAGTATATAATATCTAGAAGGACACTGAACTTGGAGATTTGGGATTCAAGTTCCAATGCTTAATTGCTGTGCTACATCATTTATACCTCCCTAAGCCTCAGGCAGGTCATCAACAAAATAATGTTAATAATAATTATCTCATTTCCTAATAGAGTTGTGAGAAATTGGTTTATGACTTTTTAAGCCTTCTATCAGCATGAATTGTTATATGAGCTTTGATACTTCCCTCCCACCTCCCATTTAAAAGTATTTTATTTTCTCCACATGTAAAGATAATCTTCAACATTCATTTTTGTAGCATATTGAGTTCTGATTTTTTCTTCCTTTTCCTCTCTTCCCTGGCCCCTCCTCAAGACAGCAAGCAGTCAGAGATTATGCTGATAGACTTTTCTAAAGGAGTCTAGCATCACCTAGTGGATGTGAAGGTCAGGAAGATCTGAGTTCAAATCTTGTATTTGGCAGAACTGCTGCTTGTGACTGTGGACAGGTCCTATTTCCTCTGGATGTCCCAGGTAATCCTCTTTAAGTTGTGAGGCGATTGCTCACCTGTATTGATGAAGGGAATTTCCCATATTAGAAGTTCCCCGACACTGATAAATTCCCAGATATGGAGTAAAATAATACTAAGAAAAAAAGAAATGACTATAGATTTATGTAGGCCAAAGGATTCGAGGCTAAAGAAATACAGTCTCTTCCTGAAGCGGAAGAACAAGAGGAATGCAGGATTACTGTGGGTTCTGGGCCAGGAAATGTTAGGCAAAGAGCTCTTAGAAAAATCTTTCTGTGGTTTGAGAGCTCTGGAGCAAGCTGAAAAAAAAAATAAACAAAACCCAGGAAATTGTTACAATGCAAGGTGAAAGCATTTCGAAGGGGCAGAATCAAAGAAGTCAAACCAGATTCTCTGTGGAACTCATTGTCCAGTGGGCTCAAATGTTCTGGAGACTAACTTGAGAAATGAAAAAAATCAGCCTTGCATTTCCTAAGAGCATAACATTATAAATAAATTATAGTATAAATACAAAATTATAAACAAATATATGGCTTTGTTATGTTTCAAAGTTTCTTATTTTCAGATAATGTTGACTGAGTCAAGAGTGTCACAGATGATTTTGACGCTGAACTCCCCCTCTCCCTGCCCAAAGTCTTCCCTCATCACAATCATGTCAAGCTCTTTGTTGCTGCAGTTGACCAGTCCCTTTGTCAGGTCTACCCTGTACTTCCTGACTTTCTGTATAAGGTCTGTAAGTCAGTTGTTTTGATTGGATAAACTGGTTAATTAGTTAAGGTCAGTGTGATCTTGTTTCCCTCCCTCTTCTACACCATTGGGTTCATATAGAAATGATAATATATTTTACAGTAAGCCTGTCATATATGTGTGTGTGTGTAAATTGATTATCTGTGAAAAGTCTATGCAAAGGAAACCAGCACTTTTCTTCTCATTAGGTGAAAGAGGGAAAAAAATCCTTCTTATGATGTTGGTATGAGGTTGACCTGCAGACTTATTATTTTATTTATTATTATTTATTATTTTATTTTTGCTTCTTTTTCTCAATGGACAAAATATGTCAGAGATACATCTCGGTGTTGTATAAGCATTTTTGCTTGGAGAAAAATTTCTGGCCAAATTTTTCCCTGCTAAACACAACTTTAAAGAAATGCAGACTTATCATATATCATGGCCAGAAATGTCACCCATAAAACTGACCCTCATTCCTTGAACTCCCATGTGTTCAATGGGAATCTCAACACTTTAGCTGTTAAGAAGACTGATATTGTTTGTGCTGTTGTGGCAAGAGAGGATGGCAGAATGATTGCTGGCCAGGTACTAGATATTAATCTGGTCTCAGAGGCAAAAGGAAATTGAGAAAGAGTAGGTGTAAAGCATTCTGAAGCTGAGATATGGAACTCTTCCTTTGAACTAGATAATGATTTTCAATGAGATTATTGTGACAGGATGTACAAAATTACCCAGCATGTGTACCACCTTGTCCTCCCATTGCTCATGCAGTGGTGCCCTCAAAATGCCACCTTATGTCAGGACTCGCTTCCCACAGAGGCAAAAGGGACTTCGTGGAGCTCTTCATCCAAATCTGGCAAATTGAAAGGTGATGATCTTTAGACAATTAAGATGGAGTTGACCCAGATAAAACAGAATGTGGATTCTTTATTGGAGAGCCTGGGGAAAAAAATGAGAAAGAACAAAGCAAATAAACAGCTGGAGTTGATCAAGGATGATGAACAAGAAGCTAAAGAAGGAGAGGTTGATGGAGACTATCCCAGTGGGGAGGAGGACTCTTAAAAACATATTGGGGTTTTAGAATGCTCATCTGGGGCAGCTAGTTGGTGTAGTGGATAGAGTGGAAGGAGGACCTGAGTTCAAATATGACCTCAGACACTTAATACTTTCTGGCTGTGTGATCCTGGGCAAGTCATTTAACCCCAATTGCCTCAGCAGCAACAACAACAATAGAAAAGCTCATCTCATTATTTCTTTACCTACCCACTTGTTTTTGTTCAAACTTTTCACTACAACCACTTCCTTAATATCTTCCAACACATGTTCACTATTGTATCTAACTTTATTCTTCCCTGTATTTACTCCCTCTCCTACTTCCTTCCATTCTCCTAGTAGTTATATTGTCTCCTGTAATTTTCTCTTTTAATTTTGATATCTCTTATGACTTAAGAATAGAAAGGATGCATTTTTTAAAATTCTAGTTATTAATTCCAGTAATTCCAATAATGAGAAAATTAATTAAATGTAATTTAAAAAAATTTAAATGTAGGATAAGGTTTTTCTAAGTTTCAGTTAAAAAGCAATGGAAAGGTGAAGATTCAGTCTATAGGAGATTCTCAAAGAAATGTTCCCCTGTCAGTATAGAGAGTAAAAGGTAAGACTCCTTGAAATAATTTGTGCCTACTGGTATCCATGGAGTGTCAAGAGAATACAAGCCTGCTAGATGGACCCCTGCTGGTGAGATTCTTGTTGGCTCTCTCTACTGTATACTGTTAGCATCTTGTGCATGTCCTTTACATTTTATCTTCTCTATTAGAGCCTTGACCACAGAGACTGTTCTTGCCTTTCTCTCTAACCCCAGTGTTTGTGTACTAGCACTGTATTTAGCATGTGATAAACAATAGGTGTTTGTTGATGGATTATTTTAAGGTTTTTCCCCTTGACTTGTTCCTAATGAGATTAGGCATTGGTACTGCCTAATGATCAATAGTAGTATTACTATTTTAAAATCTGACAGGGTAGAGGTGGTCCCTTCTGAAACACATTAGAATATGGTGGAGGAAATGGAGGGCTGCTTCAGGAAGTAGTGAGCTGCCCAGTATTGAAGATATCCAAGCATAAATTAGGAAGAACATTTATTAGGCAAATTGTAGAAGGTCTTTCTTCTTGGGTAGGAGTTGGATTAGATGACCACCAACATCCCTCCATTTCTGACCTTTAGATTTGTGAAATCCAGGAGAGCCCAGTAGCAGGACTCAAAGCTGACGCTAAATCTGATTCCATACTCTAGGTCTCCTTTCTGAGAATTGCTAGATATTAACAATTGTCTCTCAGTTGTTATTAATAACATTAATTATATCTATATATAATTATAATTATATATTAATAATAATAAATAAAAAGGAGGACAAGAAGAACAAAGAAAGGGATTCTGGTTTTATAGTCAAAGCAACTGGGTTCTACACTTGATCCTGCTACTTCAGTAAGCATTTAGTAAACCCTTTTTGGGTGCCATGTGTTGTGTTGGATACTAAGAATATAAAGACATACACAAAGCTTTATTCAAGGATATTATATGAAAAACAACCCAGAGAAGTATAGAGAAACAAAGTCACCACGGGGTGGAGTTGGGGGTGACATTCCAGGCATTCCAGGAACTTTGGAAAAGTATGGCGCATGGAAGCTGGAATGGGTGTGAGCCATATTGATTTGGCCACCAAGAAACAGCAGCTGTAATGGTTAAGGTATTGGACTTGGACTTCAGCACCTATTATGCTCCAGTCATTGTGCTAAGTCAGGAAATCTGAGTTCAAGTCTCATCTCATCCAAGGTAACTGTGTTACTCCAAGGAAGTCATTTAACCTGCCAGTTTCTTAGTTTTCTCACCAAAAATAATGGGTGAGTAGGACTTGAAAGCCTTTCCAATTCTCTGTCCATGATCTTCTGATTCTGTAATTAGTCAAATACTTGCATGATCTTGGACAAGTCAACCCAGTTTTCTTACCTGAAAAATACCTGGGTTGGACTAAATCATCTCAAAGTTTGCCTTCCTGTTTAACAGCTATGATTGATCCTTCTAGCTCACAATGTAGGTGTAATACTTTTTTTTTTTTTAATAAGAAAGATGCATTTCTCCCCCCAACTCCCCCCCCCAAAAAAAAAACAATAAAAAACAAAACTCATTTTCTTTTTTCTGAAGTTTCTTGAATTAATCTGGGAATGAAGAGAAACTCCATTTTTCTCTGCAGGTGTATGGCTACCTTAACAAGCTAATTTCATTCCTGTTGGGATTTTTAGATAGGGCCATGGACATAGGTATAGGTCAGATTTAAACTTTTATATCCTTTGACATTTTACTTTAGAGCTTTATGAAGGTATTAACCTTTGTTTTTGAGATGGAAGCCAGGGACACCCGAGCCTGGGGAGGGGTCCATATAGATGAGGGGAAGGCATTAGTAAAGCCTCCCTCGCTCCCTCTCATGGTGGAAACCTATTCCTCACTGGCCCATGAACAAACCAAGCTTAGCCTGACCTCTACACTTTGGCAAATGCTCCTTTTCCACTGGGAATAACTCCCTTCTTTTCTGTTTGTTCACACCCTCACCATTCTTCGTGTCTCAGCCTGTCTAGTCTAGCATGCCTTCCTTTATCATTTACTCCTGCTTTAGGAGTTATTGTCTACAACACTCATTTTTAATGAGTTGTGGGGCTCCTCTGAAATCTCCAACTTGCTCATCGGCTGCCAACTGTGGGGAACTTGTCTTAAATTCTCTCCTTCTTACCCACATACCCAATAAAGACCTGACTATATTATAGGTGATGAATCAATAGTTACTCAAAAGGCACTGAATGGAGGTGAAACATGGAAGTCATGTTGGTTGAGAGGGCAGGGAGATGACAGCATGGAGCTTTCTTTGCCTCTTTCTACCCTTAGCTGGAAAGCCAGGTTGGTGGGATTTGGTGTGGTAGCTAAAAAAAATTCAACTAAGCACTACTGTCTATCTACCCAGGTTACTTATACTTTCATAATCTAATACTTAATGTGCAACAAAAAAATGGGATTTACACACATATATTGTATCTAGGTTATACTGTAACACATGCAAAATGTATGGGATTGCCTGTCATCAGGGGGAGGGAGTGGAGGGAGGGAGGGGATAATTTGGAAAAATGAATACAAGGGATAATGTTATAAAAATATATATACTCATGCATATATACTGTCAAAAAATGTATAATTATAAAATTAAAAAAAAATCAACTAGCAGTCATGGGAATCCAGTCTGTAGGTCAGTTTCTGCTACAAATCCACCCTCCAATCTCATGCACGGGCCTATCATCAGAGAGTAAATTCCAACTTCTTTTATCTATATCATGGATATATATCTCATTATTTATAATGCTATCTCCCTGACTGGAAAGTAAACTTTTGAAAGCAGAGACTGTCTTCTCTTCCCTCTTTTATTTCTGTCCCTGCTACCTAACAAAGTGGCTGACATTTAATAATCACTTAATAAATGCTTTTTGATTGTTTACCGGCTGATCTCAGCTCCCTGGACCTCAGTTTATCCATTTATAAAATAAGTGTTTAATAAGATTTTCTGTAATGTTCTTTTCAGCATTAATGTCTCTGATATTTTACAGGTTCATAGTGGTGGGAGGGAACCAGTAAAAGGATTGGGACAGGCTGGGAACATTTTACTTCAATTAATTTTGTTTCTGCTATTAATTGAGTGATCTCATTCCCTATTACTATTAGTATAAATATCAGCAAATGAAACAGATCTCAGATTCCCCTGTAGTTTGGAGATAAACTTTATGACAGCTGTATAGTTGTTTCCTCTTTAAAATCTGGGCAAAGGTCCACTGAGTGTTTGATCTTTTGACCTTGGTTTTATATGGTTCCAAGGAAAGAAACTTAATTTTTCTTTTTTTTTTTTTTTCTTTCTTTCTTTTTTTTTTTTCCCCTGAGGCTGGGGTTAAGTGACTTACCCAGGGTCACACAGCTAGGAAGTATTAAGTGTCTGAGGTCACATTTGAACTCGGGTCCTCCCGAATTCAAGGCTGGTGCTCTATCCACTGCGCCACCTAGCTGCCCCTGAGACTTAATTTTTCATTTCATATAGTGATTTTAACTATTAGTAGAGACAGGAGTGAGTTGTAAGTCTTCTTCTTTTTTTTTTTTTCCTCTTTTCATTGTTGTACTCATTTTGTATTTTGCTTCCTTGGTCTGGCTTTCATCAGTAAATCTTTTAATGTTTCTGCATTTTCTATATGCATTATTGTTACTATTATTATTCTTATTCTTTATAATGCAGTAACATTATAGTACATTTATATGCTGCAATTTGTTTTGCTATTTGGTAATTGAGGGATATCTACTCTTATTTCCAGGCTTTTGCTTCTATTTTCACTTAAGGAACATTAATACCCTTTAAAAAACAACAATTAAGGTCACAATTAGAAGTGGCAAATAGGCAATAGAAAAAAAATTCCCAACAAGTTAGAGCTGTCTAGCCTGCTCTCTAAGGTTTCCCTTTACTAAACCCTTTAATGAAATAAAAGCCCAAAGCCTACCTGTTGGGGTTGTTGTATAGGGTTTTTAGAAACAGCTCTAACAGGGTGAGAGGGCTGGGCTTGGAGTCAGGAAGACCTGAATTTGAATTCTGCTTGAGATCCTTAACTGTGTGATCCTGTGCCAATTAAGGGAATATCTGCCTCAGTTTCCTCATCTGGAAGATGTGAATAATAATAGCACCTACCTCCTAAAGTTATTGTGAGCATCAAATGTATTTGCTTTGCAAAGCTTAATGCTTGTAGACATGAAAGTTATTTCTTGTCCAAGGAAGGATTGGGACCTGGGGATTCTCCTTGGGTTCCCTTAATTGTTAGCTTGATTCAGTTGCTTAGGTGCTCCATTTCTGCTGGCTTTTGCTTTTCATTTAAGGTTAATGGTAAGGTACTCAGGCTAACATGTTTATCTGGCCCACAGTTTCATTCAAAAAAGGAGAGTACGGGCGTGGATAATCATCTCAGTCTCATAATTATGTCTGGAGCATGCTCAGTGTCTTGTCTTCAGGTATGAAAGGGAGAGAGAAACTTCTGTGGTCACGCCCCAGTCTCATACTTGGAAAGCTTGCTCCGGCTGAGGATCCCAATTTGGAATAAGGGGGAGGGAGACCCAAACACAGGTAAGAGAGCACAGAATCTACATGTTTAAATTGCTCAAATGCAAAGCTTTTTCTGTCCCTCCCTCAGGAAAGGGGACAGGGATGGGAGTGATGGAAGAATTGGGGATGCTGCCTTTGGCTTACCTGTTCCCCCCTTTGTTCGGTTAGCCTGGATCTACCTGTTGCGTCTCAGCCTGCTTGTCGATTTCATTGTTAGGGAGCCATCTTGGGCATTTTGTTTTTATTGTCTATCTTGTGTGGTGTTCTTCCCTTGCAGCCCGGTGGCAGGCAGTGAACTCCCCGCCAAATCAGTTTGAAAGACTGTTCAGGACATGTCGAGTGCCCTGGAGCAAATGGCCTTCTGCACCTGCCTGGCAACCTGAGAAGGCAAAACTTAGACAGGGGAGTGAGGCTTTCTCCTTCTGCCAAAAACTTCTTGGGTTCTAATAGCAGTAAAACTCCAGCCATATGTTTCCCATCTTATGGCATAATAACTGAAACAAAGCTAGGGATCCTGGGTATTTTTTTTTTTTTTTAAGTATAACTTTGACTTTGAAGTCAAGGATCTACATTCTAATTGTGCTCTTGTCACTTTAGTACATGTGTGACTTTGGGCAGGTTAACATAATTGGGTCTCAGTTTCTGAATCTGTAAAGCATGAGGGTAGAGAAATACAACCTTTGGGATTCTTCCTAACTCTCAACCTGGGCTTCCGTGGTCCCATTTTAGCCATATTTCATGGTTTGTACTTATAAAATGTCTCAGAGTAATTAATTAGTGTACAGAACTGCCATAGATACATTCTCAAATCTCTAGAAAACAGGAAGATAGGCTGGCTCTTGAGAGGAAAAATAGCCTGAAATTTTTCTTTACGTGTTTTCTTCTGCTGTACAGTGTTGGAGCAGAAGGAGATATATGTGTGATGAGATCATGGATGTAGCAGAGGGAGCCAGTGCGGTCCAGTAGATTGGGATTTGGAGTTCAAAGATCTGTGTTCAAATTCTATTCTCCATTCCTTATCGGATCTGGGGCAAATCATTTAACGATGTGGAATCCTGATTCATTCTCTATAAAATAGAGCTGGGTGGCCTCTTGAAGATCTACAACTATGCTCTTAAAATCCAAAGGTGTTTTTTTTTTTTTTTTTGAGATGCCTATTGGTAGTTAAGTAATTAGGTAATTAGCACCAAAAGTCCCATCCACACCCTTTAATTTCAGAGCCCATGTTTTATCCATGGCATTGTGCTGCCTCCATGTCAGGTAGATATAGTGTATAAAGTACTTTGCAAACTTCATAGCAGTATATAGATAATGGTAGAAGTTGTTATTATTATTATTATTTTTTTACATCTCTGCTGCCAGTGGGGGGCACGAAACTATTATGTGCAGCTGGAAAAGCATTTAATCTACAGAGGACAGATGCTGTTGATTAGAACGTTGGTATGATCTGGCAGATGTGGGGATACCATGTTAATCCTCAGATTTTCCCTTTAGGTAAGAAGAATGCTTTTAGGTGACATCATCATTTCAGTAGAAGGAGTGGTTTTGTCCTTTTGGGAATGAGAACTACCTGAATTATCCACATAAAATAGGATATTTCACAATAAATGTAGACCATTTTATAATGGCCTGGAAGAAGCCACTCTTCCTGAGAGCAGGGATTCATCACTTTGCTTTATGACATAGATTAGCATGGTATCCCCACATCTATCTGATCACTCTTACTATCATTATCTATGTAGTGCTATGAAGTTTGCAAAGCACTATATCTGACAGCTGGAATAGAATGATTGGGGTGCCGTGATCACTTTCTCAGATAAATTTGATCAAAAACCACATTGGAGCTCGCAGAGAACTGAAGGAGCCCAGAACCGCAGATTAGGACTGGAGGATCTTCTTTGACCTGTGAATTGTGATTGGGAGGGGAATGAGGGTGAGGTTGTTTGGGGAGAAGGGTTTTGTCTGACTTCCTGTGAGAGGTGGAGGGAAGTTAGTGGTATTTGTCAATGTCTTTTCTCTCCAAGTCTGCCCTATGCAGAATAGGGGCCATAGTAGAATCTGAGAGTGGGAAGGGATGACTCCTATGGACCACAATGGATATTTTCCTCCAGCCCCCTGGGAACATCAGGATTCCTTGAAACACTATTTGGAGACAGAGAAGTTTGGAGAAGTCGACAGGAATATCAGCTAAAATAGAAGAAAATTTTATAGTGAATTATATGTTTATATGTCTCTGTCTCTGTCTCTTTTTCTCTGTCTGAGTCTCTTTCTGTCTCTCTGTTTCTGCATCTCTCTGTCTCTGTTTCTGTCTGTCTGTCTTCCCTTCTCTCTCTCAACCACACATACTACACATTTGTGACATGTTCTATATTATGGGAAGACATGACATGAATAGGGATATGAACCAGACTCATGAGTTCATTGGAAGAAGATGGGCACCTTGTCTATACTCAGTAGTCTTAGAGACTTGTCTATAATACAGAGATTTGCTCAGGATTTTGTTCACATAATCTGAGATGGGATTTACTATCTTTGTGGCCAGATCTCTATCCACTGTGCCTAGAGGAATTATTTCTTGGGATTGTAGTGAGAGAGAGAGAGAGAGAGAGAGAGAGAGAGAGAGAGAGAGAGAGAGAGAGAGAGAGAGAGAGAGAGAAGCAAAGGAAAAAAAAAAAAGAAATCCAAAACAAGTATGGTGTTAACATTTTGGTTTCTTTGGAACTTTATTTCATTTTTCTCTTTAATTGTTCAAGTGTTACTAACTATAAATACATATTTATTCATAGGACCTTCTACTCCCTTAGAAGCAGGATCAGGGTCCAAACATCTTTTAAATCTTTTACTTTGGAATAATATATTCACAAATAATATATCATGTGACTTGGAAAGTTAATGCTTTGTGTAAGGTTGATTTTAATTTGCTTTTCCTAATCCAATTCTAACCCTGATCCAATTCTGCAATTCAAATTCAAAATGCAGGTGGAGGGAGTGTGTTAGATGCCATATTGAGAGTCTTGGGGGTTCTTTGGCAGTGTATAGCTAATTACCAGGGAGGCCCAGATCCTTGCTATAAATGAGTTTTACTACCTAAAGGAATTAATATAGTTTCCCCTTGCAGTTTTGTACCTCCTCACTCCCCTCTGTTAGTGTGACCACAGCCTGCTTTGTACTAGCTTGTACTGGTATTCACGTGTGTAATGTTTCCCCATCTCTCCTGATTTATGAAAGGATCTTGTGTTTTCTCTGAAAGTTTACCTACCTCCTTTGACTTCCTGTGATCTGTTTTCACTTCATGTCTAACCTCATTTCAGCGATGAATAATCACAATGGATGGTTGCACTGTTTTAGGAAAGGCTAGGGAGGGAAATACATCAGAATAATAGTTACAGATCTCTGCCCCTTGCTTTTACTTTCCTTGGATATGTCTTTTTTCTTCTTTTGATTGGCCAGATTGGGAAGTGTTAATTCATTTTTTCCTTTATCATTATTCATTTAAAATTTATGATTATGTTAATCTTGATCTCTGTACAGGTTGTCTTCTCTCCCCTTCCCCAACTCCTCACAAATATAGATTGGACTATCTTCCCATCTCTTACATGTAGTCATTCTCCATTATTCTTTTCTCCCCCATTTAGGACTTTTTTCTTCTAGAAATTACTTGGTATTAGGTTTTTTTTCTTAAATCCTTTATATTTAGTTACCTGAGTGCACATCTCTCAGTAAATGAAAGCTCTTCGTACAATTATTTGTTTTTTGTCTTTGCATTCTTAGCCTTTGGCAGAGTGACTTACTGGTGATAGTTGCTTAATAATGTCATTGAATTGGAATTTAATGATTGTAATTTTGTGAAGAGACAATATAGTTTTAAAAACTCTCTCCATTATAATAAAGCATATTTTTGAAGCTAATCATAAAGTAAGTTGGATGAGTAGCTTGTAAACATGAGTTGGGCTAGAAGGAGAACGCTGTGTACATGTCTGTGTACACACCTTTGATAATTGATAGCTTTGCTATGAGAGACAGGTCATACAACCTTTCTGAGCCACATCTGTACAGAAAGGGTTGTTACTACCTTCCCAGGATAATTTGATGAAGTACTTTATGAGCTTCCAAGTTCTATACAGCTAAGAGCCTATATACTTTTGTTTGTATATATGCATGCATAGATGGCTGTGTGTATTTAATGATGTCTGCAAATCTACCTTTTCTCAACATGATTACAGATGGCAATAAAATTTTAATGGGAATTGAAGATCTATTTGGAAGTACAAGATAAAATAGTCTCCATTTTCTTCTTCTTTCCTCCCAAGTTTATTGGGTAAGTCTTGGGTACTTTAGGGACCATGTGTTAAGGCTTATATGGAGATGAGCTTTTTTCTTGTTTAAAGGTTGTAAAAAGAATGCTCTGAAACATTTATTCTCTACAGTCTGGGTTAGTGAATTGGTTCCCCAGTAAAGGGCACATCCCCTGTGTAGTAGAAGAGGGCTAACCCACAGAATCGTGAACATAGCATCAAATGGGAATGGACGCCCCATCTACTCAGAGGAGAAATAAATGGACAAAGAACTGCGGGAGACTGAGGAGTGAGGGAAAATTGTGATTTTGAGGGAAAGAAGTTTCATGGAAATAGAGTTAAATAAATAGTTGTAAAATAAATTTGATTGTAAAGTATTTAAAATAAACCACTAAATATTTTACTCTCACTGGAATATTACTTGGATAGATCAAGGAAAATATCCCTTAAGTTATTTTTTTAAATTATTGTTCGATTTCATGGGAGGAAAGGGCCTAATGGAAGAGTAAGGGAACAGTTCACCTTTGTACAAGAATACTATAGAAAGGATGATTGAACTGGTCCATCAGCTCCATTCTATTGTGATTCATGGGCTAGAGCTTTTTCTTTAAACACCATGCATTCTTTGCCTGTTTGGATATGTCTTCTATTACATATTGGGAGTTGGATAATTAGTCTTTCCTTCACCTTAATGAGAAAGCATTTTCCTTTGCTGTATGTCATGTGACTTTTAAAAAGACAGTGACTGTGCTCTTGGAGTGTGCCATCATGCTCGAATTACTGATGATCTTTAAAAGACATTAGGGACATTCTGGATTGGGAAAAAATGGGCAGTGATGAAAACTCTTTTCTCATCCTTATCTTTCCCCCAATGTGAAATGTGTGCTATGTATAGATAGTATACATTATGTATCTATTATGTATAGATAATATAAAATGACTGCTATGTATAGATAATAATTTGAATGTGTGCTATATGTAGAAAATATACATTATGTATTGATTATGTATATATAACTTGAGAGCTATGTATAGATAATTCTAATGTGTGCTATATATAGATTATATACATTATGTATCTATGATATATAATGTAACATGAGTGCTATGTATAGATAATATATATATTATGTATCTATTATGTATAGATAATGTAACATGACTGCTATGTATAGATAATAATTCTAATGTGTATAACATATAGATATATACATTATGTATTTATTATGTATAGATAATATAACTTGAGTGCTATGTATAGATAATATATTATGTAATGCAACATGACTGCTATGTATAGATAATATATATATATTATGTATCTATTATGTATAGATAATATAACTTGAGTGCTATGTATAGATAATATATTATGTAGTGTAACATGACTACTATGTATAGATAATATATATATATATAATGTATCTATTATGTATAGATAATAAAAAATGACTGCTATGTATAGATAATAATTTGAATGTGTGCTATATGTAGAAAATATACATTATGTATTGATTATGTATATATAACTTGAGAGCTATGTATAGATAATTCTAATGTTCGCTATATATAGATTATATACATTATGTATCTATGATATATAATGTAACATGAGTGCTATGTATAGATAATATATATATTATGTATCTATTATGTATAGATAATGTAACATGACTGCTATGTATAGATAATATATATATTATGTATAGATAATATAACTTGAGTGCTATGTATAGATAATATATTATGTAATGTAACATGACTGCTATGTATAGATAATATATATATATATATAATGTATCTATTATGTATAGATAATGTAACATGACTGCTATGTATAGATAATAATTCTAATGTATATAACATATAGATATATACATTATGTATTTATTATGTATAGATAATATAACTTGAGTGCTATGTATAGATAATATATTATGTAATGCAACATGACTGCTATGTATAGATAATATATATATTATGTATCTATTATGTATAGATAATATAACTTGAGTGCTATGTATAGATAATATATTATGTAGTGTAACATGACTACTATGTATAGATAATATATATAATGTATCTATTATGTATAGATAATATAACTTGAGTGCTATGTATAGATAATAATTCTATGTTGTGCTATATGTAGAATATATGTGCTAATGTGTGCTATATATAGATAATATGCATTATGTATCTATTATGTATAGATAATGTAACATGGATGCTATATATAGATAATATACATTATGCATCTTATGTATAGATAATGTAACATGGATGCTATATATAGATAATATGCATTATGTATCTATTATGTATAGATAATGTAACATGGATGCTATATATAGATAATATGCATTATGTATCTATTATGTATAGATAATGTAACATGGATGCTATATATAGATAATATGCATTATGTATCTATTATGTATAGATAATGTAACATGGATGCTATATATAGATAATATGCATTATGTATCTATTATGTATAGATAATGTAACATGGATGCTATATATAGATAATATGCATTATGTATCTATTATGTATAGATAATGTAACATGGATGCTATATATAGATAATATACATTATGTATCTTATGTATAGATAATGTAACATGAATGCTATATATAGATAATATGCATTATGTATCTATTATGTATAGATAATGTAACATGAGTGCTACATATGGATAATTATTCTAATCTTGGTGTTTTAGCAAACAGGTTCTGTGATATACCTAATGTTTAGGAAGTAGAACACAGAGGAAGCAAAGCTTTGGTGGTGGTGTTTTGGGACCAATGAGGGGTGGATGGGTAGATAAGGAACGGGATTAGGTTCTAGAAATCCAGGTCTTCATAGAGTGATCAGTGTAGAGCTAGAAACAGGGTATGTTGTGGCCAGCTTGAACCCATTTGTGAGAGCCATTTGTGAAATTTTCACTATGAGCATTTATACCTCAGAAACTGGCTAATACTGTAAATCAGGGTTTCAATTGTTTTGTTGATTGTGATGGAGAAAATGTTGATTATGCAGATTAAACTTAAAAGTGTGTAATGTATATTTTTTTTTTGCCATATATTTGCTAAACATTTGCCAGCATGCTTTTAATGAGAAGGTACCTTAGGGGTTCTTTGATTAATCCCTTTTATTTGATGAAAGAAATCCTTGGGGACCCTCTGGTCCAATGCCCTTATTTGATGAATGGGGAAACTGAGGTATAGACAGGCGGAAAGACTTGTTCCATGTCCTTTAGAAAGTCCTGGGTTCAAATATTACCACCCATAACAGACTTTGGGCTCTTTAGGTCCTAGCTTCATCATCTATTAAACAAAACATTTGGAGTAACTGGATTCCAAAGCCTCTTCTAACTTCAAATCTATAATCTGTTCAGAAGAGAATTATATCTTCAAATCTGTCCCGGGCCCACTGTACAAAAGTTTCCTCACTTTTTTGTCTGATAGTATTTTTCTGGGTTTACTGTGGGTGCCAGCTTTGTAGTTCTGTGTTCTTGCTTTCACTTAGGAGTGAATGTTTTCCGTGTGGTATAATTAGAAATTTTAGAGGCATCTAGCTATATGTTCAAGGACTTTCTGAGAATTTTGCAGTTGTTCAGGGAGCTTAATTGCTATTGTTGTTATTGCCAAATATTCTTTTCGCTGTAATGTCAACTAGAGTTTGATTATTGGAGAAGCATTTCAATTGATAAAAGTGTTTTGAGTTGGAGGTGTTGAAGGAACAGAACTGTCCTTTCCATTAATATGGAAGGAAATCTGGCAGGGAGTTTTGATGAGACATTCACCATCTAAATGACTTCATTTTGATTTCAACTATTAACTGCACACTTGGCACTTAAAGCTGCAATGAATTCAGATTAAGTAATTCCTTTGATAGTGAGAAAGCTGCAGGGTAGAGAGATCATTAATCATATCAAGATTCTTTGCAAGGATTTGAAAAAGAAACTAAGTTTATTGCTTGAAGACAAAGGTTATGTCTGCCTTAGCTTCTTCTCTGGAATGAATTTGGATAACGGAAATCTGGCCTTTGTCAGTGTCAACTTTGGGGGGAGCTTGCTGAGATGTCTGTCTGATGCTGAGGCTATGTCTGTCATTAGCACATAGCAGTACCTTTGAATAAAACTGTGATTAGCACCATGTGGCTAAGTCTTTTTCTTGCTACGGCTTCTCATCGCAGAGTCTTGGAGGAAGAAGAAGTCTTGGAGACTGTCTAGTTTAATTCATCCCTATACGGATGGAGATTTCCTCTGTGGTGACCCCAAAAAGTGGTCATCTAACTTTGCATTGATGACCTTTGGTGATGAGAAACTCACTGTCGCCCAAGGCAGCCGATGGCACCATGGGACAGCTCAATGCTTTGGAAATTTCTTTTACAAAAAAGTTTTGTAATAGATATATAGATAATATACATTATGTATCTATTATGTCTAGATAATATAACATGACTGCTATGTATAGCTAATAATTCTGTGTGCCATATATAGAAAATATATAGTATGTATTTATTATGTATAGATAATATAATTTGAGTGCTATATATAAATAATAATTCTATTTATTATTTTGCTTTTTTCTCATATTATAAGGAAGGGGAAAATGACATTGTGCTTACCTCTTGGATGAGATACTGTGGTTTTTTTTTGGGGGGGGGAGGGTTCTGAGTCTCGATTCTGGTGTGGGAGATGGCTTGGAATAGACATTTCTTAAAAAGAAATGGTCGTTTTCATGTCTGACTGCTACCAAGATGGAATCTGTGTGGCCTCATGAATCAGTGGTTGGAGGGAGAACACCTGGCTTTATTGTTAGATTATGCAGAGAGCGTTTGTGTTCCTGAGATCCTGTGTACGAGCTAGAATAAATTTTAAAAGAAAAGCATTTGTAGTCATAGCAAGATCACGAAAGGGTTTTCAGAAGCTACCTAATCCCACTCTCCCATTTTACAGATGGGAAAACAGAGACATAGGATAGTTAAATGCCTTGGTGAAGTGGTCATGGGTAATAAGCATCAGGGAAGGGATGTGAACCTGGCTCTTCATTGTACCATGCTGGCTCATTCTTGCGTTGTTGTTGTTGTTATTATTATTATTATTATTATTATTTTGGCTGAGGCAGTTGGGGTTAAGTGACTTGCCCAGGGTCACACAGCTAGGAAGTGTTAAGTGTCTGAGAGCAGATTTGAGCTCAGGTTCTCCTGATTTCAGGGCAGATGCTCTATCCACTGCATCAACTAGCTTCCCCATCTTGGCTCATTTTTTATGTGAATTATGTTCTGTGGAGATAGCCATTTCTGATTCCGGTGATGATTCGGTTCTATTGGGAAGGCCCGCTGGCTAGGGGTTCTGGTTGTGTGTATTTTGTGTGTTATTTTGACCTCATGAGCATGTCTCCATGGCAACAGTCAACATTGATATTGCATGTTTTCATGAAGCAATAAATCTGGCATGATGTAAGCAGCCACAATGGGCAATAAAGGCTGGTTATGCAATTTCAGATGCCAGAAGGGCCTTTCACAGCTTAAATACACACCGTTGAGGCTGCTATTATTTGTGAAGCCCAAGGACCCTATCTGAATTTTGGCACTGGGAAGACTCTGTGGTTTATTTTATAGGGTAGGCAATGTTGCCCAGATACGTCCAATACATAGTTAATTAGCTTGTTTTTAAACTTAGAGCTTGTTTGTCAGAATGGTTGAGATTCTCTCTTGCCTTTACAAGGACTCTCTGCATTTCATTCCATTGGCCACTCCGCCCCCTTGGAACAGTCCATTAATGACAAGGAAACTTTCACTTAGTCTATCCGCTTGGAGAATATGTTGATGGCCCAGCCCTTTGTAGAACATATTCAAGATTCCTCTGGCCACCAACTGGGGGCTTTTTGGGGGGAGGGAGTGGGGGACATGTATGCTTTTCAGGATTTTCAAGTACAATGGAAATGTTCTACAATTTTAAAAAATATTATTTTAACAACCAATCTAAACATGCCTTAGCATGTACTCTTCCTTAGCTTAGTAAGCAACGAGAGTTCAGCCAGGGGGTTTAATTAAAGAAAAATAACTTTGCTTTTCTATAAAATAAAGCCTCCATATCAATTAGCTGATGCCTTAAAAATGTATTCATGGGATCACAGTTATGATCTTATCTGGGTGTTGGAAGGAACTTCAGGGGTTACCTAGTCCAACTCTTTCCTATTTCCATTGAAGGAACCAAGATGCAGGAAGATTTGTCTGAGATTATATAGGCAGTAAGTAAGTGGAAGAGCTGAAATTCCAAATCATTTGTGATGGCTGAATCCAGCCCTGCTTCCAGTGTATCTGGGCTGATGAGGGATCGGTGATAATAGCATCCACAATAATAATGATGACATCGGTCATGAATATAGCTCTCTGATGTTTGCCAAGCTCACTTGTTTGCTTGAGTCTCATAATAATTCCGTGAGGTAGCTAGGAGAGATATCATTTTCCCCATTTCACACTTGAGGAAACTGCATTAAGAAAGTTATACAACTTACTCATAGTTATCTAGCTGATGATGATGATGATGATAGCTAGCATCCATATAGTGTTTCAATGTTTGCAAAGCACCTAGCTATATTATCTTGAGACTTATAAAAACAATGGGAAGTAAATGCT
Organism: Sminthopsis crassicaudata; assembly: GCF_048593235.1. NCBI lineage: Eukaryota > Metazoa > Chordata > Mammalia > Dasyuromorphia > Dasyuridae > Sminthopsis > Sminthopsis crassicaudata. The sequence goes on from NC_133617.1 coordinate 729,272,481, forward strand.
AATTTCATAGCATCTGCTTATTTTTAGAAACTGAGTCTGAGAGTTATTACATGATTTGCTGGGATCCCACAGTTAGAAGACAATGTTTTGATCTTGCAATGCTATCTACTATACTTCTTTTTAGGGAGACTCTTTTTTTTTTTCCTTTTTACCTTCTGGTGTTCTGCACATCACTACCCATAATTCACGGGGATCCCTGAGATAAGAAAAGTCTCTTCTTCTTGTCCTTCTCCCTCTTCTCCTTCCCCCATTTGAGCTAAATTGGTTAAATAGAAACAGTTCATGCTGTTCTCATTTGACATGTGTTCATTTCTTCTCCCCTCTGCAGAGGTAGAGGATACAATAACAAAGTTAATGGTTTTATTTCCATCCATAAATGTCACCCAGTGCTGGGGATGACCATGAATCGTGACACTCTGTCCATGGAGTAATTACAGAAAAATGAGCTTCCCCTGGAGTGTCCCCACTGACCCACCCATCTGGCTTTGGTTGGAACACCCTAGGCGGAGGCCTGAGGTTCTACATGCTAATTAGGGATGCTCCCTTACTGTAAATTGGTAATCTAATGGAAGATGGGGTTTGTTCCTTGAAGGACATGGAAGCATCTCTTCAGAAGGATCTATGTGTGTGGGAGTGTTGGGATCAGGTTTTCTGAGAGCAAATATGGCTCTTGGGCTTGTTTCCTTTCTAAAGCCTCAGATACATGGTCTTTGTCCTTAAATGAGGCATTTGGATTAAAGGTTCTCCAAGTGCCTTTTGAGTTCTAGATTCTGTAAATCTTGTGAGCTCTAGAGCAGCATATATAAGCTTTCATCAGCAGTGTGCTGCTACAGAGCTAGGTTTGGAGTCAGTGCGTCCTGGAAGTTCATAATTTCTATATCTATAAAATGACAATAGTGAATTAAGTAAACGCTTGGGTTTCTTCAGCTCTAAATCTTTGATCCTATGCTTTCTTATAATTACAGATCTTTGATTCACAGAAGAGAACTCCTGGTGTGAGAACACACCTTCCTTTCCTCCATTATCATCCTTAACCTTAGTGCCTCCCCTTCCCCCCATTCATTCTTCCAGATCTGGCACTGGGAAAGTAAGGACATTCTCAGCAACCACTCCATGTAGAGTAACGGGATGGCCCCATGCCCAAAGGAAACATTACATACCCCAGATGGGGGGGACATATGCTTTGAGTTGCTTTTCCATTACCGAGGATAGCTCTCTGTTGATTGATCTGTGTTTGCTCACTAGTGGTTTTTTGACTTTCATCCCATTACAAGACAGACATCTGGGGTCAGGGGTATAGTTTGGGGGGTACATCAGAAGTGAAGCTGATTGACAGGTAGGATTGCCTTCTTTCTTCCGATAGAAGGAGTTTTTAATTTTGCTTTGGTGTCTCTGGCACTCAGTGTAATTCTCTGTATCTTTCTGTCTATCTCTGTCTCTGTCTCTGTGTCTCTTATGTGTCTGTGTCTCTCTGTCTCTGTCTCTCTGTTTCTCTTTGTTTCTCTCTCTGTCTCTCTGTCTCTCTCTGTCTCTCTGTTAAATGACTTGCCAGTTTTCAGTAGTTTAATTCAATGTAATAAAGATTTATTAAGCACTATGGTGTTCCATTCTAAGTACCAAAGGCAAATTTTGAACCCATGTCTTCTGATCTCCAGGTCTAATAAACCATGAACTGTAATGTAGGCTCTAGCTTTGCAAAGAGTAGATGGGCATTTATACATACATACACACACACACACACACACACACACACACACACATATATATATATATACACACACCCACCCAATATAAATGCTTATATTTTGGAAAGAGAATCTTTATATTGTAGAAATTGCTGAATGGATTCAATCAAAGGACCTCAATTTGAGTTCTGGTGATGACACTTACCACCTAGATGATCTTGGTCATGTCACTGGATGTTTCTGAACCTCAGTTTCCTCATCTGTAAAAATGATGGGTTGGATTCCATGACCCCTTAAAACTTTCAGCTTTAAATTTATGATATTTTATGTGACTTTAAACAAGTTACTTTCCCTATCTGTGCCTCAGTTTCCTCATCTGTAAATCAAGAGAGTTGGATTAGACAATTTCTAATGTCCCAGCTCTAAATGTACCATCCTCTGGGCTTCATCATTTAAACATTTTCACCAACTTCAGTTAGCTAAATGATCATTTCAGCACCTCGTGCTTGGGTTTTGATATGGCCAATGATCAGGAACCATATATATTTTTTATTATGATGAGTTCTTCCTGAAATACAGCTCATGATGTTGTAATTACGATAGGCTGACATTTATTGCCAATTATCGATACTGTATTAGAGTGGTGGTAATAGCTGCCAGAGCTCAGTACATGGGATATTAATGTGTATGTACGGTGCTTTTGATCTTTTAATGTGATGTGTCCTCAGAATGCCGAGAGAGGAATAGATACTCTGGGCATCCATAGTCCATTAATGCAATGGCTGAGCTTTTGATAATGGCTAATGCTACTGAATCATTGTGAAGTTTTGATAGTAGTACAACATGGAATGAAGATAAAAGATGAACTGGCTTAATATTTAAACTGGAAGGATGATCATTATGCAGTCATGAATTTTTACAGCTGGAATGGACCTTAGAGACAATGGAGCCCAACCTCTTCTCTTTTAGAGATCAGGACACTGAAGCTCAGTAGATAACTTTCATAAAGTCATATAGCTAGTAAGTAGGAGAGCCAGAATTCAAATCCAGGATCTGTTACTTACATTTAGATTTATATCTTCCCTCTCTCCTTCCTTCCTTCCTTTCCCTCCTCCCTTCCTCTCTTCCCTCCTTCCTTCCTTCCTTTCTTCCTTCCTTCCTTCCTTCCTTCCTTCCTTCCTTCCTTCCTTTCTTCCTTCCTTCCTTCCTTCCTTTCTTCCTTTCTCACTTCCTTCCTTCCTTCCTTCCTCACTTCCTTCCTTCCTTCCTTCCTTCCTTCCTTCCTTCCTTCCTTCCTTCATCACTTCCTTCCTTCCTTCCTTCCTTCCTTCCTTCCTTCCTTCCTTCCTTCCTTCCTTCCTTCCTTCCTTCCTTCCTTCCTTCCTTCCTTCCTTCCTTCCTTCCTTCCTTCCTTCCTTCCTTCCTTCCTCCATTCCTTCCTCACTTCCTTCCTTCCTTCCTTTCTTCCTCCATTCCTTCCTCACTTCCTGCCTTCCTTCCTTCCTCCATTCCTTCCTCACTTCCTGCCTTCCTTCCTTCCTTCCTCCATTCCTTCCTCACTTCCTGCCTTCCTTCCTTCCCATTTTAAAAGAGGACCATGACATCAGGGAGGTGATGCCCTGACATGCAAGTAAACTGGATTTAAGTGAGGTGGGCTGTGCAAAGTTACCAGTCTCATTTTCTCCTCTAGAGCCACCTTGGTCTGCCGCACTGCATTGATGGAACAACAATTTATTTACATAGTCTTTTTTGAAAGGTATGTGAATACACTGAAATGTAGAGATGCCAGAGGCAGACTTCTCCAAGATCTTATGAGACCTGCTGTTTGTCCACTTAGCTACTCAATCGTTGTGCTTGATCGTTGCTTCCTGAGTTGTATTAAATCAAATTTCCATATCTTCTTTATTGTTTTTCTATTTTTTGCCACTTGTTATTGGTGTGTCCCCATTAAATGGCACCTGAGAAAAGGCAAAAGAGCTTTTTTAAAGAGTGGATAGAATCTGGTAGAGATTTAGCATATGACTGCTGGTTGAATGTGTCCAGAAGATCCTTCCCACAAAGCCATCCCGACAGATTGAACTTCCACTGGAATATCTCCACTATCAAATTTTAATAATTGTGACCTTATTTCCTAAGCAAGGGAAGCAGAAGCTCATGGCTTCCATCCACAACCTCAGCATCTCTGGTGCCTTGGGCTCCCATCCACCTCATGTTTCTGGCAAACACGACATTTATTTGGCAAATGTTATCGTTTCTCATTTTGTCTGAATGCTGATTGTTCATATTGCAGCTTGTCTGTGGGAAATCCTGAGTTTGACAGCAACGCATCTACCTAATTAGAGTTGGCACCTCAATTCTATTTCTTTTACATGTGGAGAAAGTTTTTGAAATCCCAACCCTTTGGCGCCCGTCCTGGGGCTAGGAGAGCTTCCACGGGGGATACATCTGGGTATTTTCTGAGAAACAGGCTATGGAATGTGTTTCAGAGGAAAGTTGAGCAGGAAGAAGGATGAAGAAACATTGAAAGTAGTAGTTTATGTGTTGGTCAGGTTTTTTTTTTTTTTTTTTTTTCCCTGAGGCAATTGGGGTTAAGTGACTTGCCCAGGATCACACAGCTAGGAAGCATTAAGTGTCTGAGATCAAATTTGAACTCAGGTCCTTCTGACTTCAGGGCTCATGTTCTATCTACTGTACCACCTAGCTGCCCCCTAGTCAGTTGTTTTTAATATTGCCTGACTATGACCTCCTTTGGGGTTTTCTTGGAGTACTTTGCCATTTTCTACTCCAGCTCATTTTATAAATGAGGAACTGAGGCAAGGAGGGTTAAGTGACTTGCTCAGGATCATACAGTTGGTAAGTATCTGAGCAGATTTAAGTTCATGAAAGTAAGATCTCGCAATCACGTGGTTTTCTGCCCAATCCACTCTTGCAATGATCCATTTTTAGACATTTGATAAATGTTTGCTAGTACAATGGTAAGAGTATTTAGAAGATGGGCACTAAAAATAGCAGCCCTCTCAGAAGGCCCAACTGGTATAAAGCAGGGCAATGAAGAATTCTCTAAACTAGACTGTCAGGTCATCTTTTTTCCAGGGAGGCGAAAAAACTGACTTTTCTATTGCAGTTACTATATTTAAAGACACGTCATTTCCTCTGGGTTCTTCTTCAGGAATAGAGCATTGTAATTAGGAGAATGTATCATTTAAGTAATATGGAATCTATCTTTCCTCCATTTTTGCTCTATACTTCAGTTGCCCTTCCCAGCATACTTGTTGGTCTCCTTACCATAACTTTTCATCCCAGTCCATTATCCACTTAATTGCTGGTGATCGATCTGCCTCAAGTATAGGTTTGACCCACCCCACCCCTGTAACCTTCAGTGGCTCCCTAACCCCCTGAGGATCAAATGTGACATCTTTCACTGGACTTTTAAAAAGCCCTCTTTCCAGTTGTCCTTCTCCCCAGTGTATTTAGTGGTTTGGTTACACTGGCTTCCTTTGTATCCTAACACAAAACATTTCATTTCCAGACACCAGGCATTTATTTACCAAGCCCTCATTCATTTCCTTGTTCATTTTCACTCCTTGGCTTCCTTCAAATCCTAACAAAAATTCACTTTCTACAGAAAGGGCCTAATCCCCCTTAATTCCTTCCCTCTTTTGTATATTTCCAACTTATCTTTTTGTTTGTATAGAGGTGTATACATGTTTCCTCCATTTAATTGTAAGCTCCTTGAGGACAGGCGCCTTCCTTTGCCTCTTTTTATATCCTCAGCATTTGAGATAGTCCCTGACTCATATTGTTCATTCATATTCATGCTCCTATGGACCTTAGCATCCCTGATATTTCCGTGGAGTTTTGTTGGCAGAGATACTGGAATATTTTGCCATTTCCTTCTCAATGGATTACAGTAAACAGATTTTAAGCGACTTGCCCGGGATCACACAAGCATCTGAGGCTGGATTTGAACTCAGATTTTCCTGATTCCAGGCCTTGTGCTCTATATCCTAAGTCATCTCGCTGCTTCTACTGACACGTAGTAGGTGTTTAATAAATGTTGATTGGCCTCTGGCCTAAGTAATGTCCCATATGAGTCCTTTTCTGATTCCCCTTGATACCAATGCCTCCTCCAGCCACTCCAGAATTACACTGCATAATTTATTTATTTTTTTGGGTATGTATTTGTCTTTTATCTTATAACTGTCATCTCTCTCAGCTTCCTCTTTCAAAAAATGAGGAGCCTGGACTAGATGCCTTCTGGGATCCTTGTCAGCTTCCATCCCCCACCTGCAGTGTAAGCTCCTTGTAGATCAAAGTGGTTTCACTTTTGTCTGACACATAGTAGGTGCTTTTGTTGATTGACTGGTTGAATCTGTCAATAATTCTATTTTCCTTTTCATACCTGTTACTTTTGGCTTAGTTCTTTATGTGTTCAGTGTCTGTTTCTTCCAGATTACCTGAGGCTGACTCTACCTCAGTTTACCATCCCTTTCTGAATCTGCAGTAAAATACTGCAGGAGCTTATGTGTGCATTTGTGGATCTAATTAGTAGATCACTTTTAGCTTCTATTGCTTATACTTCCTTTCCCCACCCCACCTCTCTAACTTATCTTGCTCCTTTTTTTCCCCTGTTTTTTTTTTTTTCTTTCTTTCTTTTTTCTTCTTTTTGTTGGAAATTTCAGACTGAGCTTTTCTGTTTGAATCTCATTTTGCTTTTTTTTTTTTTTTCCCTGACATGTTCTCTCACCTCTTTAGGGAATGAGACTGAAAGAATTTCCCTTTGTTTTCTTTTTAGGAAGCTGGGGAATTAAAGGCCATAAAGCTTACTTCTCCCCATCCCTTCCAATAGCTGATTTGAGCAGTCATGCTCCTACTAAATGATTGAAGCCATTTATGTGCCTATCACCACTGGGATGGAAGGTGGTGTTTTTTTAGGTTGTCTCCCCTGCCTTCCTCCCAAGAGTGGGGAGAAAGGGGCCTGTGGGTGTCCCTTGAGAATGGATGGTAGTGCAGAAATTCCAGCCAGCAGTCACACAATCCACGGGGCCTGGGCCCCAAGTACGCACTTTGTTGCCAGGCCCGAACCCAACGAGCCTGAGTTGAGAAGTATTTTCTCCCAAGTTGTGAATATTCTTGGTTCTATAATTGACACATTCCATTTAAACTGGGTGGTCTATTTACATTCCCAACGGGCTGCTTCGACTCTTTGGGCATCTTGCCAGGCTTTTGGTGGAATTCCAGAAAGACTTCATTTCATTATAATTGCATCAAAGAATTATTTATTCAACAATTATTAAACCCTTCCTAACCTTCGCCCTCGGAGCTGCAGAGCAGACAACAATCACTCTCTCCTTTCTTTGCCATTTTGGGATGCTGACTTTCAGTAACGCTCTGAAGGTTACTTTAGGGAAGTTTTAAACTCTTCTTCTTCTTCTTTTTTTGTTTTTTTAGGCAATGGGTGCTTTGCTTTTATCCTCCCCTCCCCCTCCTTTTCATATTTTATTACTGTCTTTCATTTTTTAATATGGTCTTCAGATCCTTAAAAGACATCTTCCTCTATATATTCAATTAATTGCATTATCAATTGGTTAATTAAGCACCTACTCGGGACCAGACACTTAGATGAGTACTGGGGTTACCAAGTAATACTAGTACTACTACTAGTGGGGGCAGTAGTAGTAGTAGTAGTAGTTGTAGTTGTAGTAATTGTAGTAATATTAGTATTATTAGTGGTGATGGTGGTGGTAGTAGTAGTAATAGTAGCAATACTAGTATATTAGTACTACTACTAGTAGGAGTGGTGGTAGTAATAGTAGTAATACTAGTAGTACTACTAGTAGTGGGGGTGGTGGTAGTAGTCATAGTAGTATTTCTGGGCTGTTCTTAGGAGGGGATCAGTGGAACTCCTTGATGGTCTTCAGGTACCTCAGCTTGCCTTATGCAATTCGATCCACGGAATGGTGGAAAATTTGGTAGTTATAAAATTCTGAAAACAGCTTTTCTATTACAGACACATGACTGCTAGGATGTCCTGTTAGGATGATATAGTCATAGGTTTAGAATTAAAGGGACTTTACTAGCCATCTCATGCATATGAGGGAGCTGATAGAAAAAAGTTGAGGGAGATGTCCAGGGTCACTCAGCTAATTAGTGTCAGGGCAAGATTTGAACTCAGCTCTTTTTAACTCTCAGCCTAGTGCTGCTATATCCATTGCCTTACCTGGCTATCCGACTTCAGGAGGGTCAGAGCACCAGCTCTGACAGCTAACATGATCTTAGGATACCGGCAGAGAGGGATATGGCCTCCAACTCTAGGAAGTTAGTCTCTTCTGCTTTGCAACTCTCTGGTTTTATGACATTTGGAATCCTACTACTTTTTGGAAAGTATATGGTGAATCGAAGAATGGAACCAGGAGGGTAAGAAGTCTCAAGATCTTTCCATATGAGAACTCAGGGAAGGAGGAGGAGGACCACAGTGGCTTTTTGTCTTTGAAGGATTATTCTGTAGTCAAAGGACTTCCTGGAACAATGTGTGAGATTTGTGAAGGGGACAATTTTGGCTTAAGGAAAGCATTTAGAGTGACTCACAAGTGTCATGGACTGTCAGTGGAAGTAATGGGCTATCCTTGACCAAGCCTAAGACTGGGATCCTTGGTCTGGTGGGTTGTGGAAATGAACGTTTGTTCTGGGCTTGATTGGACTGGATGGCCTCGCAGGCCCCCTCCTTTCCTGGAAGTCTGTATAAAGATGTGGGGCAAAGCTTCCCAGGATTTTCCCTTAGTGTAGACTTTGTTGGGGAGACCTGAGAAAATCAGGATAAGTGACATTCTCCATTTCCTCTGCCACCTCCCTAAATCTAGGTATTTGCCACTTGCTTGGATTGCTAAACAGGTTTAGCTGGTTTCCCTAGAGTAATCTATTCTGCACATGACTAGTTCAAAAGTGTGGCCCCCTCAATACTAGTCATGTCTCCTTCGCATCTTCTGCCCACACCATCCTCATCTATGCATTTTCTTACCTGAAGTGACCTCTGGTGATGTCTGGAAATGTTGAATTTCTATTAAAAACTGAAGGGCCAAGGGACTCTTGGGCCATGCAGCTTTTACACTGCCTCCTAATTTACACCTCTCTCTCTCTCTCTCTCTCTCTCTCTCTCTCTCTCTCTCTCTCTCTCTCTCTCTCTCTCTCTCTCTCTCTCTCTCTCTCTCTCTCTCTCTCTCTCTCTCCTCTCTCTCTCTCTCTCTGTCTCTGTCTCTGTCTCTCTCTCTCTCTCTCTCTCTCTCTCTCTCTCTCTCTCTCTCTCCTCTCTCTCTCTGTCTCTCTCTCCTCTCTCTCTCTCTCTCTCTCTCTCTGTCTCTCTGTCTCTTTCTCTCTCTGTCTCTCTCTCTCTCTCTCTGTCTCTCTCTCTGTCTCTCTCTCTCTCTCTGTCTCTCTCTCTCTCTCTCTCTCTCTCTGTCTCTCTCTCTGTCTCTCTCTCTCTCTCTGTCTCTCTCTCTCTCTCTGTCTCTGTCTCTCTCTCTCTCTCTCTCTCTCTCTCTCTCTCTCTCTCCATTCTCTCTCTCTCTTTCTATGTCTCTTTCTGTCTCTTTCTCTCCCTCTCTCCCAATATCTCTTACAATCCCCCCTTTCTTTCAGAACTGCACCCAACTACTACCTTCTACAAAGTGCCCCCCCCAATTGTCTTACATTAATTTTATGAACATTTTCCATGCACTTATGGAAGGTAACATACTATCATCTCTGATAGAATTCAGAGCCCCTGAAGGCTGGGACCATTTCATTTCTGTCTTTATGTTCCCAGAGGCTGAGCATGGTAGAGGCAGCTAGATGATGCTATGGGTACAGCACTGGGCCTGGAGTCAGGAAGGCCTTCACTTAGGCACATACTAGCTTTGTGATCCGGGGCAAGTCATTGTACTTCTATCTCCCTCGACTTCCTCAATTGTAACATGGAACTCATAATGGTACCTGCCTCTTAGAAGATCAAATGTGAAAATATTGGCAAAAACACTTGACACTGTGCCTGGTACCTTGAGAGTGCTTAGTAAATACTTATTCTCTTCTCTCTGTCACAGGGTCTGGTTTATATCTTCCTGTAGATTTCTAGTGGAAAGCCCAGGTCCAGACCAAAACCAAGGTGCCTACAGTAGAACTTAATGGTTTATCAAGGGATTAGAGATGATTAGAGTGAAGAGGAGGAGGTTTGGAGAGTGTCAGTCTGGACCTGACTGATTTCACCAGTTCCTGATAATGGAAGGAATGGAAACTTCTTCCACAGGTGAAGCTCAATGACTCCTCTGAAACTTGTAGTCTTACTGGAAGGGAGAGCTCACTGACTGAGAAGGTATATGACTTGGCCACAGTCACACAGCTATACACCCATCCAGGTTTATTCCCTAGCACCAGGTACATCATGGGCTCACAGTAAATGCTCACTGAATGTTTAATAATCCTAACAATCGAATGCTGCAAGACAAAGAGTCAGATTTGGAATCCAAGACTCTGGATTCAAATACAGACTTTCTGCTAGGTGGCTTTGGAGCAGCTCTGTGACACTTCTCCACCTCAGTTTCCTCATTTTGAAAATGAGGGCTTTGGCTGAATTGATCTCTAAGGTTCCTTCTAGCTTCAAATCTCTAATCCTCCGGTCTTCAACCACTTATTCCTTATTGCCTCCTATTATAAGATATATGGCCTTGCCTTATGATTCATTAAAATAATGGGGTCCAATATTGCATCTTGGTACTCTGTGAGAGGAAGGGTGGCCCAAATGGAGGCGGACTTAATGCCTTGACAAAAACCCTTTAGTAGGTGACTGAATTACACTACGCTGAGATCCAGATTTCCAGCCAGCAAAGTCACAGCTTCTACTTTGAGAGAAACAGACCCTTATTGTCTTGTCCTGGAAGACAAGTGATTGATTTCCTATTTGCCTGTGATGCTTCCTTGGAAAGTAAATTGGCCTGAAACGATCTCTAGGGGTATCAGCACATATGCTGTTCTGCAGAGCTTCTCCATTCAAGAGGATTATGACTGTGCAAATGACTACTTCTGGTAGCGAGAAAACAAATGATGGAGGAAAGAGAAACGGGAATGTTGATCTTTAGCAATGCAGCCAAGATATCTGTGTGAAGGATGACTCGGTGATTGACAAGCCACAGCCGAAGCTTCTCCTGATCTGCCGCAGGAGAAGGGGGATCAGACTCTGCCATTTAGTAGCTGTGCTAGCCTGCTTCCACACCTTTACAATGGGGAGAGTGATGGCTTTGCTGACTCCTTCATAGACAGCAATGTTGTGAGGAGTGAAGGATGGAGTGTTGTATGTGGCTTGGGTTCTTGCGATTTCTGCTGCTTTACCAATGAGAAGTGAGATGGAGTGGTTCAAAGAATACAAGAAGACCACTTGGAGTTTGAAGGCAGCTCAGCGGCCGTCTAGCTCTAGCTCATCATTGGCAGATGAGGAAACATGATTATGGAAACAGAGTTAAGATTTGAACTCAATTCCCCTGACTCTTAAGGGTTTGAGGCTTTCTTTGAATGGAGGTCTTCATGACTCTGGGTCCAGCACTCTCTACCCAATGGAACCCAGTTGGTTGCCAATTTTTTGGACTCCAAACCTCATATTCTTTCTCTTGCACTGGGCCAACTCCCATTCTGGTTAGATCACTCTGGGCAATGGTGTCAGGGCTTGGTCGGGTAGGGTTGAGATGCATTGCATTAGAGGAGGGTCACGGATAGCACACGATGAGCCCCCTTTTCCTCTGAGTCACAGCTGAGACATGAGTTGGGCTCCATGTTCCAGAATTCACACCAGGAGTGTGGAGTGCCCTGCTTTGTTCTGAGAATCAGCGTCACCCTGATTTGGGCCACTGGCACCTGTCAAAACATCTCTGATGCTATTGTATGGAGAAGAGAGAGAAACTACTATTGATTTGGAAGCATCACCAGTGATCTTGGTCTAGGGAGCTACCAGGAAGGATCTTCCTCCCCCCTCCCCCTCAGTGTAGATGGACATCTACTCTTTAGTGTGGGGGAAGGGGCTGTAGAACTAGACCCTCTTTTTCTATTCTTTCCCAACACCCCACCTCTCTGTTAATTGTCTGCAGAAACCCAAGCCCCAGAGAGCCTTGCCCAGTCACCAAGTACTGGAATCCAAACCAAGTCTCCCATAATCCATATCCAAGTCTCCCATAATCCATATCCAAGTCTCCCATAATCCATATCCAGGACTCCTTGATACATTATAGCCGCCTTTCACCTCTCACATCACTCCAGTCCCCGAGGATTCTGGCTAAGCCAGTTTTTATGCTATAAAGAAGCTTCATTTTATTTTTACGTTGACATAATTGGCTTTGGACAAAGCCCCTGATAGTGGCAAAGCCTGCTGTGAATTGGTTAATAGCCTTTACATTCATGTATTGCTTCTTTGTTCAATGATCTATTTAGCTTCTATGATTGAGGCTGGAAGGTATGCAGGGATTTGATCAGTTCAAATGGAGGGGAAATCCCAACTTGATGAAATCATAGATCTTGGAAGTACAGAGCAAGGCACATTGTGGGGCAAAGAGAGGTGAGAGAGACATAGAAAAGACAGGGGTCTATAACCCATGCATTGGTTTGTTTGAAGGTCAGAGATTTATCTCTTTTTTGCATTTGCAGTCGAGCACTAATCGTGGATTCTTAGACAAGGTTTGATGGGTTGGGTATGACGAATGGATACCCGCGATCTGTAGAGGCTGAGGCAGGAGAGATCGCTTCTCCTGGGAGTCCACAGCCAGAGCAGGTCAAGGTCGCTGCTCCCCCAAGCTGTGGAGGATCCCGTTTTCTTTTAGAGTCCTCCCAACTTTAAGAGTTTTCCTTTGCATCTCCTTCCAGGCCCAGAGGCTTTGCATTATGTTCCTTTCTTGAGTCAAATTCAGAATAGTTTTTGATGATTTAGTAAAATAAGCTGGAATGCCTCAGAACAATTTAGAGTTGGCAGTCGTTCATCTTCTCTTCGGACTGAAGGGGCCGAGCAATTATTCTTCTTGACATCCAAGCCCGGAACTTTGCTGTCCTCTCACAAAGCTCCCTCTGTTTCTGGGCTGTTGGACAATTTGTCCTGGGCATAGTGGTCCCAATAAGCCAGCTGATTTTCCTTTGCTCTCTATTCTCCTCCTGGGGACCCTTACTGCTTGTTCACTTCCAATAATGGAATCCCAGCTATTGCAGTTTGTTGATTTAGATCTGGAGGAGATCTTGAATCTGTTATTTACAAAGAAAGAAATTGGGGTTCCATGCTATAAAGTGTCGACTTTGAGGAACCCAAGGCTGTAACTGGCAATGCAGGGATTAAAGTGGGGGATTTGAACTCAGTGGCCGTGGGCCCCTTACTACCATGGGTAGCCCTCAGCTCCCTCTGTATTGTACATTGCATAGAGTTTAAGGTCCAGAACCTGGACCTCCCTGGACCTTGACTTCCTTCTCTGTCAAATGGAGATAATACCCAATGTGGCTCCTATACAGTTTGTTGCGAGGATTCAGTGAGAGAGATCATGGCGCATCTTCGTTTGGAGGATCAGTTGGGCATTTTTCTTAGTCACAGATATGAAGTCTAAGCTAAACAAGCGTGGGGAGCAGAACACTGACTTTAGAGTAAAAGGACTTTAAATCCTATCTCTGACATTTATGTGTGCTGTCTCATGGCACTTAAATTTCCTGGACCTATTTCCACATCTGAAAATAAAGGCCAGCTCCTTGGTTCTATTGTGGAGCTCTGCTCTTGGAGCCAGGAAGAACTGAATTCAAATCCAGTATCAGACACTTACTAGCTGTGTGACCCTGGCAAATCACTTAACCGTTGTCTACCTTAATTTCCTGAATTGTAAAATGGGGGTAATGATAGCATTTTTATCCTAGGGCAGTTGTGAAGATGAAATGAGATAGTATTTATAAAGCACTTAGCATAATGGCTAGCACATAGTAGGTGACTAATAAATCTCCCTCCCTTCCTCCCTCCGTCCCTTCCTCCCTCCCTCCCTTTCTTCCTTCCTCTCTTCCTTCCTCCCTCCCTTCCTTCCTCCCTCCCTTCCTTCCTCCCTCCCTTCCTTCCTTCTTCCCTTCCTTCCTTCCTCCCTCCCTTCTTTCCTCCCTCCCTCTCTCCCTCCCTCCCACTCTCCCTCCCTACCTTTCTCCCTCCTTCTCTCCCTCCCTCCCTTCCTTCCTCCCTCTCTTCCTTCCTTCTTCCCTTCCTTCCTTCCTCCCTCCCTCTCTCCTTCCTTCCTCCCTCCCTTCTTCTTTCCCTCCCCCTTCCTTCCTTTTCCCCTGCCTTCCTTCCCCCTTTCCTTTCTTCCCCCCCTTCCTCCCTCCCACTTTCTCCCTTCTTCCCCTTTCCAATTCTCTCAAACACACACAATCCACTTTTTTTTTGTGGTCCAGGTACCAATATTCCTACTTATGTCTCCCTGATTGAGAAAGACAAGGACAAACCTTCTCATGGAGCTGTAGTAACAATCCAGGGCCGGCCCCATCTCCTCCTGCTGCTCCCTGCCTGGAATGCCCTCTGAAGTCACCTCATCTCTGTGTTTTCTCTACTACCTTTCACTGCAGACTTTGCATCAACACATTTGGAAAGTTTCGTGAGCCATTTTGGCCTTGGAGTCTCTGGTGAATTGAAGGCACTGACTCAGCCCTCATTAAGCCTTGGCTACTCCAGAGGGAATACTCTTGTTTATTGAGATGGTTTTTTTTTTAAAGTGTGGGAGGGGGGCATTGATGGCATAGAAGCAGGAGCAGAGTTATGTCTCGTTGACTTTCGTCCCCAGGGGTCTGGGCTGGCAAGGACAACCCAGAAAGGAATCTGAAGAAGTGGAGATGACATTGCGGAAGGAAAAAAATCCAGATCCCACCCACTTTCTCTTCCCATCTCACCCTTGTGCCTCTGACTTTTACAGATAAACTTTCAGGCCCTCATAAGAGTTTTAAACTGTCTCGCTACTGCTAGGAGCTAGGCCCTAAATCACTCCAAGGGGCATTCCTTGGGGCCCCGGTCATGAGCAGGCCTTCCAGCTATTTGTAAATTCTGTGACAGGCTCCAAGCAAAGGGCAATACTTAAACTGTCAGGAGCCTAATATGCAGTCATACTGTGTAACACTTTTTTGGGGGTCTCTTTGGGAGTTTCTGGAATCAAAAAAAGGAATTTGGTCACATTACTATTTGTTCAGTTTATTTCTATTTCTTCTCTCTCATCTCTGGCCCCATTGAAGTTCTCCTGTAATGAGTGTTTACATGATGGGGGGGTTGAGGATGATTAATTGGTACCCCATCCATTGACTCTCCGGTGGCCCTCTGTTCTTGCTTTAGAAGCCTGCTCTTTTTAAAGCTTTTTGCCTCTTTTCTCGGGAGTTTTATGTGACCTGTCAAGAAGCGGAGGTTATGTCAAAAGTCTTGGTTAGATAAAAAGCATGTTAGTTAGGCAGGGCATGAAATTGGATTAGAGATGCTGTGGAATCTCCTCTCAGAGGGAGTGAGGGGCTAAGCAGTTAGGCACCCAGTATTTATTTTTATATATATTTTATATTTTATTTTATTTTACATTTTTATTCAGCTCTCCCTACATTCCAGGTACTGTTGATCCAAAGAAGGACCTCTCCTATGGTACTAGGGGAATGGAATAGCTTCTTATCCTCTAAGTTGCTACTTGCTACACATTCAGATAGTTAATGATGGTTAAGGATCATAATTTTTTTTTCCCCTAGGGAACTGAAAATTTCTTGGTGTGACTATCCGCTGTCACTCACTACCTATCTTTGTGGTATACTTGAAGAGTATTTTCTTTGAAAACACAGGGCACTGGTTCGTATTCCATTTCTATTAATACCCCTCTGGTCCTGGGCAAGACCCTCTATTTTTTGGGTCACAACTTCAGTTTCAGTCTTCATCTCTAGAATGAAGTTATAGGACTATATGATCCTAGAGTCTCCCTATTACCCATCCATCTCCAAGGAACACTTGTTGCTGAGGAGTGATTTTTGTACTCCCTACCAGAATCACAAATAAAAATACATTTACCTGGTGCAAATATTTTTTGTGTGTATTTAGGTAGAATTTTTTTTTTTGTTTGTTTTTTTGAGAAGTTTGAGAACTGACTGGCATTCTAGGATATGTAATTCAAAAGGAAACATTCTCTTTTCACAGTAAAAGTAAATTGGTCTATCAAGACCTTTGATATTGCTGAAGAAAATGAAATGGATCTTTTTCACTTTTCCCTCCCAGTCGGATAGGGGCCATACTAACTCCTTCTCAAGTCTGACTTATTATTATTATTTTCTTTTTTTAGGATGTGATTGAGGGTGGTGATGTGAAATTCAAATAGAAACAGATCAGATCACCCATGGGCTTAGGAAACCACAAGTTAACATTACTTTTATTTTGTATTTTTATTTATTTTATTGGACTTTCCCCTTTTTTCATTTAAATTTGGTTTGGGCCATATAGGGAGTGTGAATTTGATATCTGGTTTAGGATATAATCTCTTCTTTAGTGATGACTCTCTTTACTTCCTTGTGATTTTCCTTCTCTTTAAAGATTCAATCAGTAAACCCTCTTAAAATAATAAACTTGCTTTTTGACAAGATACTGGGGCAATGAGATGGCCCTCATGCTTATGTGGTTCCATCTCCTGCTGTTTTATATAAAATCTAATCAGAATCCCCAGTTAGGAGCATTCCTAACATTGACATATAAGTTTGTCTCTCTGCTCTAGCTTAAATTGCTGTATTTCTCTAGCCAATCACTGGCTTTTGAAGCGAGAGTAGGATATCAAATACCTTTAATCAAAAGAAGCAAGGAAAGTATTTTTGTTCAGATTTGTCTGGCTTTTCATGACCCCCTGGATCATAGCATGGCAGACGCTTCTGCCCTTAATTATCTCTTCAAGTCTGTCCAAGTTCATTTTCATTGTTTTCATGTTGGCGAAACACAGATAAAGGAAGTTGGGAAAAACCAACTTTGGGGGGAAACTTTTCTCATCCTTCCTCATCAGTTTTTTTCTTCCAAAGTGCCAACAGAGGCTTGATAACCTGTCTAGATTGCTTTCTTCTCCTGTAGATCCACCTTCTTTTCAGTTTCTCTATAGGTTATTATTCTTGAACTCCTGATGATTTCCAGCTTGATTCATTAAGTCCATGACAGGAATGGTAACACTTTCTCAGCTTCCTCCTCTCTCAATCTATTCTCTCCCGATCTGTGTATGTCTTTTTTAGAACTCACAAGCAAGATTCTGGTTCAAAGGTCTTGATAGACCAATTTGCTTTTAGTATTAAAAGAGAATGTGTTTCCTTTTGAATTACACTTCCTAGAATGCCAGTCAGTTCTCAAACTTCTCAAACAAATAAAAAAAAATTCTGCCTAAATACACACAAAAATATTTGCACCAGGTAAATGTGTTCCTGTTTGTGGTTCTGGTGGGGAGTACAAAACTTACTCATAAAAAAAAAATGTGACTAATACAAAACAGATAGTTCCATGATCATAGCTACCATAACTCTGTAGGGACCTCTGGCTGGTTAGAAAGGAGGATTTCCTTGATAAGAGGAGAATTGAAGTCCTTGTGTATTAATGTGCTGTGGACCTTTGGAGCCTTTATCTCAATTCATGTGTTTTGTGTTATCACATAACAATACCAAGTTATCTGCTATTTAAAAATAATGTTTTTATAAAAAATATCATAAACCTTATCTGTCTGAAACGATGGCAGCCAATTGGTGGTGTGCTGGCCAGCACTCAGTAAGTTACTGGGGAAAATGATCTGATATCAGCTTAGTGTGTCTTGTGAATTAACTTCTTAACCCCATGTGTGAGCTATATTTTCACACGTGTATTTATTTACATTTTATTTTTTAAAAAATGTTTTATTTCCCTTTCCCTTTTCATTTACATTTTAAAGACAAAGTGATAGGCAGTGAAGGGCAAGCATTTGCCTTCCTTGAATTCCTCCGCATGCAGAGAATATTTCTTGTTTCCTGAACTCGGTGTTTTTTAGCTCATCCTTTCAGAAATCTCTCTCTTCACGGCTTAGATCAGCTGCCATTTCCTCTATGAAGCCTTCCTTAGTATCACAGCTGAAAGTGTGTGTCCCCCTCTTAAATTTTTCTAGAACACTGTAAAACTCTCTCTTTTGCATCTATTGCTTTTCCATCTTGTAGTACTTCTTATTATATATATTTATATATATTATATACTTACATATTATATTATATATAATACTTCTTATAATAATCATAATTAATAATTAATATAATTAAGACTACTAGTTATAATAAGTAGTATTTATACAGTGATTTAAGGTTCATGGAGTGCTTTGCATATGTTGTATCATTTTATCCCCACAAGAGACCTCTTAGGTGCTGTTATCATTTCCGTGTTACAACCTGTGGAAACTGAGGCACATAATGATTAAGTGACTTTCCTAGGCTTCCACGGTGTCTGAGATAGGATTTGAAATCAGGTTTTCCTGATACTTTCCTTGAAGTGGAGTGAGCTATCCACTGGATACCACCTAGCTGTGTAGTGAATGAAGGAATTAAAACAAAACAAAACAAAACAAAATATATTTATTAAATGCTTAGTTTATCTGCATACACGTTTTACCTATTCTTTCATCAAATGCCTTCACCAGTGAAATGTAAACGAGGTGGCTCCATAGTGCATGGGGCACTGGGCTGGAGTCAGGAACACCCGAGTTCAGATTTGACCCCAGATAACATGCCGACTGTATAAGTGACTGGGTAAGTCACTTAAACTTGTTTGCCTCAGTTTCTTCATCTGTAAAATGGGAATAATAACAGGGTTATTGTGAGGATTAAATGAGATATTAAAAATAAAGTGCTTACCACAGTTCCTGGCACATAGTCATCACCACATCAATATGATTTTATCATTGTTCTTATATTATGGAATATTATTGTCATTTAAAATATTTATATCATAATGTCTATAGTGGCACTTTGTGCCTACTTGCCAATTAGTTGTTAGAATTGACTAGAAAAAGACCTTGCCACTGAGAGAGTTTTTTCTCTTTAACTTCCAGCCCATTTCCATGGCAGAACTCTTGTAAATGTTTGTAGGCAACTTGGATCCTGGATGATTTTTAATTTTATTTATCGAAGTGCCCTGTCAGCATTTTAGAAATTAAGCCTGTTCTCCTAATAAGTGTTTTACTGATCATTACAGGCATTTATCAACATTATGGGCTCCTGTCCACTGTGGTCATAAATGCACAGTATCCTCACTAGAATAAATAGCTCTTTTTAAGGGGGAGGTGTATTTAATGGAGAGTGAGTAGCATGGACTAGGAAATAGTTAAATGGTTGCAATAATTGTTGGCAGGAAATAGTGAGTTTGGAATATAAGGAGACGGAGCCCAGTCTGATAGTCTTCCATCTTCCTAGAGACATGGCAGAGAGGAGGATGCCTTTAGTTCAAGTGGAGTGGACTTGAGAAAGGATCTGTATTCGAATCTTACTTGAGTCTGTATGACCCTGAGCAAGCTAGTTAACTGTGAGAAACCTCAGTTTCTTTTTTTCTTTCTTTCTTTCTTTCTTTTTTTTTGTTAAGTAGGTATATTAATACCTGGAGCATTTGCTTTTTTGTGAGATGCAATATGAAAATGACTGTCAGGTGCTAAAGAAACGGCAGCTGTTCTGATCTATTCTGGCTTACATAAAAATGTGTTGAGTGAGACTGTAAACCTTCCTAAGACCTCTGGGTATTTCTGGCTCTCATTTAGGATTTTATGAATGTGTATGTCAATCAATAAATTAACATTTGTGTCTTAAGCACCTACTATGGGCCAGGAAGCTATCCTTGGTGCTGAATATGCAAATACAAAGATTGAGACTCTTTAGGGAATTTCCATTCTAACAGGGAAGACAAGAATGACATATCAAAGTATAGCCAGAATCAATAGGTTGAGAGGGTTGTAGTATGTGATGGAATCAAGAAAGGCTACTTTATGTGCACATAGAAGGAGAGAGAGAGAGAGAGAGAGAGAGAGAGAGAGAGAGAGAGAGAGAGAGAGAGAGAGAGAGAGAGAGAGAGAGAGAGAGAGAGAGAGAGATACAGAAACACACAGATGGACAGAGACACAGATACAAAGAGAGACAGAGACAGAGAGAGGAAGGTAAGGAGGGCGAGAGAGAAAGTGCTTTAAAATTGTTGAAGGTAAAAAAGGGTTGCCTTGGTTAGAGGGGGAGGGGAGGAAAGAGGAGGGGGGAGGGAAGGGGAGGGTACAGAAGAGGAGAGAGAGAGGAGGGGGAGGGAGGAAGAGGAGAGCAGAATGGAGGGGAGAGAGAAAAGTATCTTACAGACTTCATCTGATTTTCCCATGGTTATTTAGCCATGGGGTAGGAGTCACACTATAAGCTTGATGGAAGAAATTGTTCTGTTTCTGTCTTTGTATTCCTGGTACACAGTAGGTGATTAATTAATGCATGTTTACTGGATTGATTTGAATCCAAATTTCTCTCACTCCAAACTCCATACTGTGTCCCAGGATTACATGATCTTAGCTCTCTTTCTATTATGATTGTATCCTGATGTGGAGCAGGCACAGGCTGTCACTGATGAAGGTGACTGTCCTGGTGAACACTCCATGTCCCCAGGATTAGTGGTTCACCCTTTAAGTTCACTGTTGCAGCAGAAGCACATGGGCACTGAGTCTCTGATCAGCAGTTGCTCTTTTCTACTAATGAGAAAGCCAGGGAATCTTGGTGGAGCTGCAGCTCAGAAATAACTGGGAGGGGAGGGGGGATCGAGGTCCATCTGGCCTCCTCCAACCTGAACCAGAATTATCAGAGTTGTTTGTAATGTAATGTGATTTATTGCAAACACACCCTGGGATTGTCTTATGCTGTCCTTGAAGCCTGTGCTCTGAGTCTGCTGAGCATGAGAGGTTACCTTTAATTAAGTCTTTGGGGTATTTCAGGAACCCAAATCATTTGGGGGTACCATCTAAGAAGGACGAGGCTTATTCTGAATTCTCTTTTTTATGAAATGGTTTGGGATCACAGACTGGGTCCATGGACTTTGAGGAGGGAAAATAATAACTTTATTTTCCCTAAAATTCTAGCTGAAATCGATCATTTCTTTCAGTTATTTAAAAATATGATTCCCAGAAGAGGTGCGTCAACTTCCCTAGATTCATAGGGGATCTGAGGCAGAAAAAGAATAAGAAACTCAGGATTAGACTGAAGCTCCAAAGCACTACACTTACATGTCACTACCCAGGAAGTGTGAAAATAATCATAAGTGACATCTCGGTAGATTTTAAAGGTTTACTAAGTTCTTTTGAAACTTAGTTGGTCCTTGTACCAACTTTGTGAGGTAGATACTTCAGCTGGAATGACTCCCATTTTTATAGATGAGAATATTGAAGTTTACAATGTGATTAAATGACTTTTCTGACTCTCAGTGCCCTAATAAGCACCAGAATTCCTTTAAATCCTAGATCCCTCCCATCCTCAATTCCAGAGCTATATACACTGGGCCTCTCTGTTTTTAGTTCATAAAGAGGTATCAGGTATCTAAGCAAAATCTTTTTTTTTTGTTTGTTTTGAATTAAGTCTTTTTTATATATTTTATTTTTAAATTCATTTTATAATTACAACTTTTTTTTTTGACAGTACATATGCATAGGTAATTTTTTACAACATTATCCCTTGCACTCCCTTCTGTTCCGAATTTTCCCCTCCTTCCCTCAACCCCCTCCCCTAGATGGAAGGCAGTCCCATACATGTTAAATGTGTTATAGTATTATCTAAGCAAAATCTTATAAGAGATCAGAGGTGACAGGGAGGGTTCCTGGAGGAGAGGAGACATTTAATATCTACCAGAACTGAAGAAGGAGTACCAAGACCAGGAATAGTCAGATGTCAGAAAGCTGAGAATATGTTCAACGAATCCTAAGTATTTTAACCAGGCTGGTTATGACATTTGGGCTGGGCCTTGAAGGATGGTGGAGGAAGGAATGAACAGTACTGGAGGGAGAATCTTAGTCTAGGGAGTAGCCTGAGAAAAGATGTGGAAGTGGGGAATAATAGGTTGGATTTTGTTACTAGGAGTCAATATTAAATTTCCTGGTAGAGTGTTCTCTTTAGGTAACTATTTTGGAACCTCTGAGGTTATCTCATCAAATCCACAGTTGGAATTGGGTTGAACCACCTTCTTTAAACTCCTACTATGTGCCAGGCTCTGCACTGGATGCTCAAAGAAAAGGAAAAAAAAAAAAAACAAAAACAAAAACAGGAAGCAATCCCGGCCCTCGCAGAGCTTACCTTCTACTCAATTGGAATCCTGTCAACTGTAGCTCAGTCTCAAGGGATGATCCCATGTCCTTAGGCTGCAGCATAGCCCACAGATGTAGAGAGAAAAGCAGCTCCTTCCTGAGGCAGGCCGTTCTATTTCTGACTAATTCTAATTGTCAGCAAGTTTTTCCTTACATTAAGCCTGAGTCTGCCTCTCCACAATTTCCACTCATTGCTCATGGTGCTCCCCTCTGGGGCTGGGAGAACAAACCTGAGCCTTCTGCTAAATGACAGCCTTTCAAATGCTTGACAACAGCTATCATGTTTCCTCCAAGCCTTCTCTTCCCCAGCCTAAATGTGTACGTACACACACACACACACCCCTCTTTATAGATACACATATCCATATAAAAAGGTATCACTATCACTCCCTATTAAAACCTGTTTTTTGTTTTTTTTTTTTTCCCTGTTATTTCCAGATGACAGAATCTTGGCCAGGTGATCTAGGAGAACCACAGAGCATAGATGCCAGGAAATGAAGGGTTACCTTGCCAGATCATGGAGCGATAGTCTACAGCAGGAGTTCTTAAACTACGGGCCAGATGTGGCCCGCTGAGGACGTTTATGTGGCCCGCTGGGTTATGGCAAATGGGCTGAGGGGCGGAGACAGAGTGTGAGCTTTTGTTTTTACTATAGTCCGGCCCTCCAACAGTCTGGGGGACAGTGAACTGGCCCCCTCTTTAAAAAATTTGAGGACCACTGGCTACAGCTTCGAATCTCCTTCATTAGGGTGGACTGCTAAAATGGGAGTTAGGTGATAAGCTCTTTCCATGTCTGGGGGAGTAATGACTGGGGCAGTGTTCTGAGCAGGCAGGTGTGCTGGGCACACGCGATACCTATTATTTCAGTCATTTTCAAGTGTACTGGCATCACAGAGGTACAAGATAACCAACTAGTATCGCTGAGAGAGTCTCACTTGCATGGACCGTGGGATAATAGAATGTCCTCGTCACTCTGAAATGAAATAAGAACCGACAAATGAATGAAAAAAAAAAAACTTTATAAAATGCTTATGTGTCACCCAATATGTCAATATTCTTGACTATCAGTATGAAAAAGGCACAGTTCCTGGCTTCAGGGAGTTTACGTTGTAACAAGAATAGAATTTACACATGAGAGATGATGACTGGAGATGCTGAACAGTTGGTTGACATGCTCTTACAGGAAGTAATGATGGTGCTGGTCCAGTTATGGTTCTTTGAACAAGAAGTAGGGTGGGGAGCAACAGTCTGATCTTTGTTACCTCATGATAATTGTGTATATATATATATATATATATGTATATATGTTGGAATTAACATATTTAACATATATTGGATAATTACTTGCCATCTAGGGGAAGGGATGGGAGGAAGGGAGAGAAAAATTTGGAACATAAGGTTTTGCAAGGGTCAGTGTTGAAAAATTATCCATGCGTATGTTTTGAAAATAAAAAAGCTGTAATAAAAAAGAATAGGTTA
Organism: Sminthopsis crassicaudata; assembly: GCF_048593235.1. NCBI lineage: Eukaryota > Metazoa > Chordata > Mammalia > Dasyuromorphia > Dasyuridae > Sminthopsis > Sminthopsis crassicaudata. Next base: position 729,295,969 of record NC_133617.1, read on the forward strand.
ATTCACAATTCCATCAACAGTAAGCTATGAGAATTTAACATCACTGTGGCTATACATGTTCCCCTTAATTTCTCTACCTTCTGTTATCATCTATTCTTCTTTGATCATTCTTTGTTGGAAAGTGATAGGTTAGAGAGAAGATTAATTCTAGTGCCTTTTCTTATTTATCTTGTATATAGCTTGCTGTTTGCTTGCTGTCTCCTCCATTATGTTGTACGCTTCTTGAGGGCAGGGACGGCTTCTTGTGCCTTTGCATTCCTAGCATTTAACACAGTACCTGGCACCTAGGCAGCATTTAATACATTTTTGTCAATTGATTGATTGAACTAGCAGAATGCAAAGAACAATGGATTTGGAGTCCACCTGGATTCAGTTCTCATCTCTGCCACTTTGTGATTTTAGGCGATTGCCTAACCACTCTGGGATTCAATTTCCTCATCTATAAAATAATAAGATTGGACTAGACAACTTCTAATATCTGTCTTAGGTCAAAAACTATAAACTTAGGATAGTTATAGGTGGAGCTTGGGTTCATTGATGCTTGTGGGGAATAGTTTGCTCAGAATTCTTTGACCAAGGCTAAATGTTTATCCTTCCACATCAGACTCCTAAGTCTGGTCCACCCTACTTTTCTTAATCCTTTCCATTTAACTCAATTACCATCAAGTATTGACCCTGTTTCTCTCTTCCAGAACTTACTGCCCTCCCTGAGGAGCTAGCCTTTGGCTTTTTAGCTGCTGAGTGTTTGCAAGTTGGTGGTGCTCTGAAGTAGGGGGTGTTCAAAATCCCATAGACATTCATTAGCTGGAACTGTAATGGCTGGAGGGAGGTGGTGTAGTAAAGCTTAATGTGGTTATTATGTTGGGAGGGGAGAACACAATGCTTCTTCAGGTCTCCAGGAGGTTAGTGAAAGCCTATGAAGCACAATATTCCCTTCTCTCGTCCATTGAGCTCAAATGAGCTTTCCATTAGTGAGGAGGGCAGATCATAAACATCGTAGCCCCATTACAGCTGCCCAGTTTGGGTAAGAGGAGAGATCCAATCACTTCCTATTTATATTGGATGAACAGTTGTGTTACTTCTCCTATAGTGGACCTGTCAGCTAACGGGAAAACCTAGAGAACTGTAAAAATGGACTGAGAGTGATGAGCTGCCTGCAAGGCCCAAGCAGTCAGTGATGGAGTAGATCGCTTCCTAGAGGAAGATCGTCTGTCAGAACCGGTCCAACATGATGTGATACATGAGAGGCCAGAGGGAATGCCTGGAGGATCCTGGTGGTGAAACTAGCCTGCTGCATCCCTGGAACCTTGATGTCCCATCTTTGCTTTATTTGTGAACCCTGCCATGCTCGAAAGATAGTCTAGTTCCAGCTAGCTTCGCTTTCCTCCTGCTTATTAACTTTTCTTTAATATACTCATTAAACACCGATTATTCCTACAAGCCCACTAGAATGCAGGTGTATGCCTTGAAGCAGCGGGGAAGTTCACTCTCTGCATCTATCACCTTTGGCTCTGCAACTGCTGGTGGAGGAGATCCTTTTGTGAGTGCAAGGGGCCCAAGCCTGAGAGAGGGGGTGGGATGGGGGTCTTCGATGGCCTGCATTCTGGATGTCTGGGACCAGAAGTCATGCTCACTGACTTGAGTGCAGAATTTTGCCAGTGATCGACTTTCCCCTCTCATTTAAGGGATATGACAAAATAAATTTCTGTGCCATAAAGTGAAAAGAAAAAAAAATCATCTTCAAAAGTATGGTAAAGAAAATTGGGTTGGAATTACAGTTGTATGGCTTTTAGCACTGTGATCTTAGGTTAATTGAATTTATTTCAAAGTAGTTTCTTTTTCTAATGAACAAAAATTAAATTTCCCTTCCTCCATCTCTCACCACTAGGGATTGGACCATGCAACAAATATGTACAGTTAAATAAAACAAGATAACTAGCTAAGACTAAATTAAAATTACAAAGTAAATTGCATTGTGGTTCAGTTGTTTTTCAGTTGTATCCGACTCTTTGTGACTCCATTTGGAGTTTTCTCAACAATGATACTGGAACGAATGCTTTGCCAATTCCTTCTCCAGCTCAGGAAACTGAGGCAAATGGTGTTAAGTGATTTATTTAAGATTGTACAGTTTGGAAATGTCTAAGGCCAGACTCGAACTCAGGAAGATGAGTCTTCCTCACTCCAGGCCCAGCAATATTTCTACTGAGAAGGAATTTCCTTATTAGAAAATAGTTTAGTAACAAAAAGATAGGAGCAGCCCAACTCAAAGAATTGTTGGGAGGAAAGTTTAGATTTTCAAGCAATTTAGAAGTGAGAGTTATTATCATTAATCTTCATTTTACAGATAATAGTCATCTATTCCTGGACCTGCACTAAAATGAGCTATAGGCATCCTTGCACCTAAATCTAAGGATATTTAGAAGATCTGGGTTCAAGATCTGCCACTGGCACTTGTTAGCTCTTAAGGACAAGTCGTTCAGCCTTCACATGGACCCGGCTCATTCTCTTATTGTTTAAATTACATGGGTAGAGTTGTATCAGGAACAAGATGGATAATATGGGAAATTATTCTTAAACATAACATGTGTGTCATTGTATAAGGAGGATGAGAGGGAGGGAGGAAGGGAGAGATGGAGAGAGGGAAGGATGGATAAGGACAGAGAGAGAGAGAGAGAGAGAGAGAGAGAGAGAGAGAGAGAGAGAGAGAGAGAGAGAGAGAGAGAGAGAGAGAGAGAGAGAGGAGAGAGAAGGAAGAGGGAAGAAAGGAGGAGAGATGGAGGGAGGGAGAGAAAGAGAAAGAGATACACACACAGACACAGAGACACCAGAGAGAGGTATATAGAGATATGTACAGAGACAGAGAGAGAGAGACAGATACACACAGAGAGAATGAGGCACAGATTGATACATACAGAGACAGAGTAGGGATAGAGAATGAGATACAGAAACAGACAAGAGATAGAAGTACACAGAGACAGAGAAACATATATAGAGATATGTTCAGAGACAGACAGAAATCTGCATTTAGAGACAGAGAAACGTATATAGAGAGACACAGAGAGACATAAACAGACACACAGAGGCAGAGAGTGAGACAGAGAGATACACACAGAGATAGAGAAAAAGACAGAAACAGACACACACACAGACACAGAAACAGAGAGACAGAGATAAAGGTACACAGAGAGAGACAGAGGGACACAGAAATAGAGACAGAGACAAGGAAGTTGTAGGGAGGTGACTAGGTGGTGCAGTGGATAGTGCTCTGGATCTAGAAGCAAAGAGACTCAAATTCAGATCTTGTCTCAAGTACTTCCTACCCGTGTGATTCTGGGCAAAGTGTTGGGTTGGACTAGGCGTCTCTCAGCTCACACTTTCCATCTTGGAGGTTCTGTGACTCTGAAGTGGGCCTGCTGTAGTGGAGGGAAGGGAATTGGCTGTGTCTTGCCATCCTTTAGACATTGAACTTCACCTTCATTTTTATCACATGCTCCTCATTTCTCTCTGCTTGGCATCCTCTCTATTCAGCTGTACCCATCTTGTGGATAGGAACATTTTTCTTCTTTCATTTCCTTTGCACTCTACAGAGAAAACCATTAGTCCACATGTGTTTGGTCCGGCTGCATTGCCCTCCCCTTAGATGCCTTTCTTTCTAAGGAAGGGAAGACTACGGGAGAATTGGACAGACCATTCCACTCTATAGCTGAAAACCCAGCCCAGAAGCAGGGGGTGGCGTGTTTTCTGTTATTGTGAGACATCAATGAGCTCCGCCGCTGGGATCACTGTAAATGGCACATTTTGTGGGTGATACCATCACACCTACTCACAGTCTGTGGCCACGGGGCACCTTTTCCTGGACTCAGTGAGTGCCCATTTTAACATAATTTAAGGGACATAATGGGCCATATTCCTCCCTGCATGTGGCTCTAAAAGATCTTGTTGCTGGAGGTGATTTATGACTGGGTAACCCTCCTCCCCCTTAAACTTCCCTTTGCTAAGGGGTGGTCAGTCTCCGAGGAACTGAAGAGGGGAAATGAGCACAAATGAGCCTGCTCCCTACATCCGCCCTTCCTTCCCCGAGGACCTGCATGCTTGGCCCTTGTGACCTTCAGGAGGAGTTTCTGCCACCATATCTCAGAGATTTCCCATGTGACTCTTACCTGGGGATGCTGTCACTATAACACATCCCCACAGCTGCCCTGGAGACTTTTTATTCCAGGGATCCCAGCAACTCCCCCTCAGTATTTCTGGCTACTTCTTGTGGCTCACATCTGATGCTTTGTTAACCTAGGATTTAAGATTCTGCACTTGTATAAATTAGAGATATCATGGTGTCCAGGGTGAAGTGGGTAGGGGATCCATTTTGGATCAGGAAGACTTGGGTTTAAGTCCTGCATTCTAGCTGGGTGACCATGATAAAGCTTCATAATTTTTGGTGCCCTGAACAGTTTCATAAGAATATAAATTATGGAGAAGTTATTGATCTGCATACATGGAGGGAGTCTCCATATTAGGAGTTTTACAAACATCTGAAATTTCAGGTCCAGATATTCCTTATCTACCCTAAAAAGGCATAAAAACCCATTTTTGTAGGGTTGTTTATGAAGTGTCTAACATTGTGCTTGGTACATAGTAGGCACTTAATAAATATTTATTGATCGATGGATTGATTCTCCATAGAAATTCACTTTTCTCATGAATATTGACCAGTTTTGCATCTAGAAAGAGAAGGAACATGTTTAATTTCAGGTGTACTTTAAGAAAACAACACAGACAAATGCATTGAAAATTTTCAAATCTTTGGCTAGTAGAATTGTCAGGGATATTCAAGATGGCCTTTCTGGGTCTCCTTATTTCACACAGGAGTTAGTAGAAACGGTGATAGACATGCTTTAGGTCAAATAGCAAGTTACCAACAACAACAGCCACAAGAAGAAAATGGCAGAGTCAAGAGGAAGACCAGATCTCCTGACTCTCATGCCAGCTCTTTTTTCACTAGCAATCAGTATTTTGACCACCTTCTCTGCACTGTGCTAGATACACACAGTATATTAGAGTACAAGTGAAAGTCTCTGTTCTCAAAGAATTGATCATCTCATTTGGGGAAGAAAATCAACTCACATAAAATAGTTGAGAAAGGAAACAGTAATGCCCAATAATATACATCATTAAGTGTACAATGGTGAGGACGACTTTAAGGGAAATAGAAGTTAAGGCAACAATTTATATGCATTAATTAGACGTGTACTATGTGATGATGTGTGGGGATGCAAAGAAAGGCAAAAGCAGGGCCTGCCCTCAAGGAGCTTACCATCTAGCCAGGGAGACAATATGCAAACCACTCTGTTCCTACAAGATACATACTCAATAAATTTAAGGAAATCTCAGAAAAAAAGCCATAGAAAATGGAGACTTTCATATAACTAGGGTTGGGTAAAAACTTTTTTAGAACTGTTCAGATACCGAGAGATTCAAAACCTTTGCCATGTTCCCCCAGTTATAAACTTGATCTCATGGGGCATTCTCAATCCACTACCCCCGGACACGGAAATTTAGTGAGTGCTGTTGACACTCTTTTTGCAGAATAGACATGCCTCAGTGTAGCACCTTGTTAGTGAGAATATTAGATAAAATTGGAAGCCAACAGATGTGGGGCTTCCTTCCCTTCTAGTCCCCCCCATTCCCATACTCCATAGGAGTTCTTCCCCGTCCAACTCTCCTCTGTTAAACTCAGGACTCTGAGGAGGAGGTAAAATTGTCATGGAAGTCTCCATGGAGGAGCCATTAGCCTTGAATAATGGAAAGGGGTTAGATCAACAGAGGAGAAAGGGAAGGGCATCCCAGGTCAGAACACCAGCAGTGAAGGCATGAATATTCCCTGTACATGGGACAGATCTGTCTAATGGTCAAAGCAAGTATCTCTTGGGGAGTAAGTCTGAATGGCTAATTTAGGATCAAAGAAATGAGAGCCTGGAAAGCCAGACAGAAAAGTTTAGATTTGACAGGGTAGGAACCATAGAACCATCAAAGGATTTTCAAGTTACCTCTCCGAACTGTGAAGGTTAAACAAGGCAACATTTATAAAACGTTTAGCATGATGTCTGGCAATATAGTAGGCTTATTATATTGTATAAGAGGTAGGTGATATTAATATTTTACCTATGAGGAAACTGAGGCAAAGAGAGATCAAGTGACTTTAGCAGAGTCACACAGCTAGTAAGAGTCTGAGGCCACCTTTGAACTCAGGTCTTCCTAATTCTAGTGCTGTATCCTCTGAGGCACCTAGATGCTTTGTCTAAAGTGGATTTTTTTTTTTAATGAAGCAATGTTCATTAGTATTCTCTCTCCCAAATTCATTTAGTAATTTATTATAGATTATCATATACTAATGTGATAATCACACCTACAAATGTGCAGCCTGCATCGAAAGGGACTTTCCTCCCTTGGGAATTCCCCACATCAAAGAAATCACAGGTACAGCCATGGATTCCTCTCTTCTTTCTTTGAGCTCTCATTCAGAAAACATGAAGTCTCAGGTTTTCCCTATGTAATGAAAACGTAGAGTTTTTTTTTTCTTCCCAAATCCCTTAACTTTGAAATCAGATGATCTGATATTACTCTTGCCCTTGGTGGTTATGACTTTATCAATTTGCTTACCTTCCGGTGCTCAATTTCCTCATGGTGAGGCTGGCTGTGGTTTGGAATTCTTTTGATTTCCAAACTTGGATTTTCTCTAATTATGTTGGTGACTTTTTTCTTTAAATGGGCCCCAGTGAAATCACTAAGATAAGTTTAAAGTTCTGTAGTTAATTAAAAAATAAATTGTATGAATACAAGATGGAGAAGAAACCTGGTTCCCTTGCCATCTTTGATGAAGAATGCACAGGAGAGATAAACTGGGTCTCTAGAGAGTTTTTGGTTTTTTTATCTAAGACTCAGACTTTTAACATTGTATTATTATGTGAAATTCTTCTTTAAAACAAAAAAAGGTAGACTAATGAAACACAATCCTCAGCTTGTGCGTCTTTGAGAATCTAAATGATGACATGATATAATTCAAAGCTCTGGAACTTAAAAAATTCTGGTTGGAAGAAGAAAAAATAAAAATTATTGAGCTAACACTTCTTAGAACTTTTGAAATCTTGGTCTTGATTCCGCAGATTTATTCATAGCATCGTGCAACCAAGCAAAGTCGAAAATCTGTTGGATTAAAAATTAACCAAATACTGCTTTGTATAGAAGCATTCGTGTATTGTTACCATAACAACTGGCTCATGCCGTCCAAGCGAGACAGGATACCTCTTCTCTGATGCTTCATCAATTACAGCATCAGCTCCCATTATGTCAACATGGATAAATAAAGACTTCAATTAATGGAAAAGGTTCCATTTGTCATGAACTTTGGCTAGATGGTGATTAGCATATTTGTGATCAGCATATTGCTTAAAATGATGTATTTGTGGAAAAATCTAACACTAGATGTTCTCTACTTAATTACCCAGACCCCCAGATCTAAGGTCATTTGGTTTAGACCTTTCCTTTCTTAACATAGAGAATATTGCAAGAAATTGCAAGAGGAGAATGAATTTCAAGGTGAATTACTCTTGCCAGATCCGCACCACCTTCTACCTCCAGAAAAGTTTTCCTTTCTTTAAACACTCTCATAAACACTTTGTTTATTGCTCTTGTACCACAACCCTCTACTTTGTATTAATTATTTGCGTACAAATCTTCCTAAATTATGAGTTCCTTGAGGGTATAGAAAATGCCTTATTCATGTTTTCATTCCTTTAACAATTGTATGTATATATGATAAGAGCTCAGAAAGTGTTTGTTTCAATGAATGAATGAGGGGGACTCACAAGTAGCTTCTGAATATAGAGTCCAATGAAGGCAATTTTAGGAGTAAAATCTTTATCTACACTTGAGTACTCTTGCCATTTCCTTCTCCATCTCATTTTATAAATGAGGAAACTGAGACAAATAGAATTCAGTGATTTTTTCAAGAGTAAGTATATGAGGTTGGATTTGAACTCAGAAAGCTGGCTTCCCAATACCAAGCCCAATGTTCAACCAACTATACTTAGGAACCATTTACATTAATATCAACTAATTTCTCCATGTGAAATATCCTATCCCTTTTTCAGTTATTCTTGCTAAATCCCCAACATAATTCTTTAATTTTTATTTATTTTTTTTCTTAAGGGTCATCTTAGATGTTTACCAGCTGTATGTGATTCTGAGAAAGTCTCCTAGCCTCTTTTTGCCTCAGTTTTCTCATTTGTAAAATGATTCGATTGGGTTCAGTGACTTTGAAGGTTCCTTGAGCACTAATTCTTTGATCACATCCACCTAGTTAGCATGTGCTCCTTTCAGGTTCAGACTTTTTGACTTTGCCTTTCGAGCTTTGATCCTTTGCATAGCATCATGACCTCTTTTACACGGTATGTAAAAACTCAAGTGCAATATCTAATTCCAGAGTTCCAGCAGTCTTTACAATGATTTTTTTTAAATTACCTGATGACAAGGTGACCTTGTCAATCTCTGCATAAAGATCTGTGTAGGAGGAAGAGAGTGTCAGACTGTACCTAGTTTGGTCTAAATTAGATTAGGCATCTGAGTTCATCAGCTCGCTGCACTGGTGCATCCTTTCCATAATAGGACCTGTATTGCTAATTGTGCTACCATCTGTCATCAAGTCTTCAATTCTGCCAGTTAGAAGCAAACAGTACAAAGCGAGAGGGGAAAGTTGGGAGTGGAGAAAGCGAATGTGGGAAATGGTCCCCCAAGACACTATGAGTCTGGTCACTGAGCTTTTCCAGAGGTTTGGCCATAGCTCTCAAGTCACCTTCCTTTGTCTTTGGAGTTGTTTTATCCCTGGAAAATCATGCAAGGCACATCACTGTGAAGAAGGCAAAGTATTCATTAGATTGTTATTTTTAGATTGAAATTTTCTTTTTCTTATTTCAAGGACTGTACTACAGTTGTGTGTGTACACACACACAGAGTTATGACAGGAGTGTAAGATTTTTAAATGTAGGATTGAATTTCTGTAGATGCTCCTGTCTTTTTTAGTTTATTTTTTCAGAAAATCCTAAAAAAAATAAAATAAAATAGAACACTTAAGGGCTTTTTCCTTGAGTAATGGTTTTAACCAGGATTTTCTAAGAAAAGGGGACATTTTTAGATAATGCTCTAGACTTAAAACCAGGAAGAACTGAGGTCAGATTTTGCTTCTGACTCTAGAAATCTGACTGTGGGCAAACATCAACCTCATTTAGACTCAGTTTCCTTGAGCCAAGTCAACAAGTTTTATGAAGATTTACTATATGTCAGGCATTATGCCATATGCTGGGAATCCCAATAAGAAAAAAAGACAAGAAATTCCCTATCAAAAAGATTTATCTCTATTATTGTCATAATAATAGATATTAACCTACCTTAAAAAGCAATTGTGAGAATCAAATGAAATATAAAAATATATAAATTGTCCTTTATAAATATTTAATTACTCTATAAGTGTTGAAAATTGATATTATTCTGTATACATAGATCTTTTTAATCAAGCAGCAAACATGTCTTAGTCACCTACTATGTGCTAGGTACTATGTTTACCAAGATGGAAAGGAAACCATTGCTGCTCTGAGACTACTGAGAGCTGTTTCATCCCTAGACATTGTGGAAGACTGGTAGAGTAGAAAGTATAGGATCTCACTTGGAGAAGACCTTGGTTTGAATCCCAGCTTTGCCCCAGACTAGCTGGAGCAACTGACCTTGGCAACAGAATGTGGGGCTCATCTGTTTTACAGCCTTCAGGAAATAAGCCTCCCTTTCTGTTGCCAGGCTAACATTGTGTAGTTGGTTAATTGTTTTAGGGGCTACACACCTGTTGATCCAATGTCTCAGTTAAAGAGACAATTAGAAAGGAGTGATGAGTTTAATCTTTAAGATTTAAATTGTACATTAAAAAAAGGCACTTGGGGCTTTTTATTAAATTTATTATCTTTGTTGAAGATGCTATTGGTAATTATTGGTAATAATTCATCTTTAGTTTGTGGAAATTGAATTTTCACCATTTTTGAACCCACTGAGTTTGAGAGTTCCTCATAGTCAGCCAGTCATAAATAGAATCTTTAGTGTAGTTTTCTGACTCCTAGGTAAGTAGGGATCCCCATTAGTCACTGCTTCTCAGGGAAATTCCTTTCATAGTGCCTTGCATATATAAGATGATTAACATATTTTATTAGAATTTAATTGAAAAGAAGCCTATTTATACAGAAAAAAATGCTTATTTGTAGAAGAAATAATGCAAAAAACAGTACAATAATTTTTAACCCAATCTAAAACACTTCAGAGTGTGTTGAGAGAAGATTTTTGTCACTTCAGTTGTGAACATCTTCGTCCAGTTGACCTTTTACAACCCATAAGTTTAACATTTTTCTCCCCAGGTCTAAGAATCTAGTTGATTTTTCTTAACACTTCAAATTAACAGATATTTATTAATATCCAGTCATATCTACTCAAAGCTTATCTGATTAGAGTCATGGATCTCTAGCCGGAAGAATGAAGAAAGCTTTTTTCCATATCTGGGTTATTTTTCTTGGGGTGTGTGAGAGAGTGACAGAAAGCACACATGTTTTACCTAAAACATACACATAGAAGTTAATAGACAATATACACTTTCAGTAAGATGAGAGTCCCACATTCTAGTGGGGTCATGAAAAACTTGGTGCAGGAAGAGGTACTGCAGGTATACTTGGCAGGAAGTAGAGCTTCTAAAGGTCCAATATGAGAAAGGAGCCAGTCCAAGTGAAGAGGAGGAGTGGGGAGGTGGAATATGGGGCTCTGGGAAGATGTAGGCTACTTGGACTCTCCCGTAAAATGTTTGAAGGGGAACAATAGTCAAATGTCTGACAAAACAAATTAGAGCTAGATCTTAGATGGAGGGCTTTAAAATACCAAACAGACCACTTTGTATTTTATACCTATAATAATAAAACTCCTGAAATGATAGGAAATTAATTTGAAAATACAAAATATTCCATAAGTGAATTTCTTTTTACTTTTGGTGTTAAGAGAAGTAAATATTTATCCTTTTTGTAACTGGCTTGAAAAAAATGCTGAGAAAATCTTCACCCAAGTCTGACTTAAAAAACAGAAACAGAACAACCTTTTCTCCTCTTAGCAAATAAATCCATCAGTTTTTCAATGAAAACTTCAGACCTAGAAATGAAGTGACTTGAATGAAATTGGATACCCCACAAGTTGGGGGAGCTCCTAAGAAAACAGTAATTTTCTTATGTGGCCAGCCATGACGCTGTTACTCACAATTCATTTTAATTACAGATTGCCTGTCAGTCTCCTTTGAAGTGTCTTATTATCATAAGTTGAACAATAATAGGTCCTCGGGGAGAAGAGTAAATGTACTTTAGTGCTGAGGTAGTTTCACAGTCCATAGGAGGTCAATGGAAACATCTCAATAGTACCTTGTACAACACTGCAGGTGGTACAAGAGATCCCAGGTTACTTTCCTGAGCTCTCCAACAATCCCCCACCTCCCTTTTAATTCTGCCAGCTGTTTCCTTTGTAATTTTGCTTTATTTGAAGCTACATTCAATAAAACATGCATTTCTCAAGAGGAAGATAATTTCAGTGCTGGTCTGCCACATCGAATGCTAATTTGTAGTTCCTCCCCTCATTTGGGGACCTCTGGTTTGGGGGAAGGGCTGTGTTCCTTTTATTTCCTGACCAAGTTTGAGAGCATATCGGGGAGATTTGGGGATTTGGGAGGCAAAGGCCTAGAGGTGGGGTTCAGAGAGGAGGAGGGATTGCTTCCCGCTGTATTCCCCTCCTTTATTCAAAAATACAGAAAAATATGGACAGTTGCCCCATCTTGAAGATCATTGGTGTGAAGCTTCCAGATGTACCAAGGAGCCTTGGGCCAAATATTTGAGTCCCTGTTATAGACATACATACACATGTGCATACAAATGCATATACATACATACTCATACACACATATATTTGTAATATATATATGCACATATATATATATATATTTATGGCTTCATGAAGTTTATAATCTAGTAGAGGAAAGGATTAATGTTATACACCTTTTAACTAATGTTTGAGAAATGGCCGTGCTGGTTCAAAGGTCACTTTCAGGGTCTCCTGGACAGGCCGCTGTGGGAATCTCTCCCTCTCTGTACCTGCCCATGTCACCTGGAAAGATCTCCAAACATTGCCTCTTATTTTACTGAGAGAAAAAGAGATCTGCTTGAAATCACAGTCAGTGTTAAAACTCTTTTTGAGCCAAGTCCTCCTTCACATAACGCTGGCCACAAAGCCAAGAACACTTGAGTTTGGATCCAGTTAATAGTCTTTATTTAGCACTTCAAGGTTTACAAAGTACTTAAGTCAAAGTCAAAAAGCATTTATTAAGCTCCTACTATGTGCAGGGCAGAGTACTAGGATATCTAGAGAGGTGCTTCAAGTCCCTGCTTCAAGGCTTCAAGACCTCCAAAAAATGTGGACTCACCATGTCTCAAAGAAGCCATTTCACTTTTGGACTATTCTTATTTTATTATATTTTTATATTCTAATTATATTTTGGACTATTCTTATTAGAAATATCATGTCTCTGTTCCCCTCCTTGCTTCTGGCTCATTTCCAATTCTGCCTTCTAGGACAATGCAGAACAAGTCTTAGCTCTCTTCTAGGTCCGTCAAACACTTGAAGTCAATGCATCTCCTCATGGTGTAATCTGGGGTCCTTCATCATCCTCCCTGTTTCCAGTTTATTAGTCTCCTTTTGAAAATATGGCACTCACAACTGAAGACAATTCCAGATATACTTTGGGCGCCCAGAGTAACTTCTGTTGATCTCAATAAATGGTTTGTAAATTCTAGATGTAAGACTTTTTCACACTGAGAAGAAGTAGTTAGGCCAGGTGGAACCAGTCTTTCCTAATTGAGAGGGTAGCAAACAAGAGCTCTATCCCTGTCACGAATTTCCATCCTGACCAATGTTAACAATTTGGGGTTTTGGAGGCATTCAGTCATCTGCCTTAAATTTCATGTTGCCATCGACATTGAGATTGCTGAGCTTTATATCCCCATGTGGAAGAATCTGTCTTTGATTTGCGATTGGATATGCTACACTTGCTTAGCTGATAGGATTTTTGTACTTATCATAAAGAAAAATAAAAAGTGCCTCGAGTGATCAGCTGGCAACTTTTTATATAATCATCTCATTTGGTAGCAATGCTCAGGAAAAAAAAAAAAAAAAAAAGAGGGAGTTCTAACAAAGGCCAGAATAATGCTTTAGTCAGAATGCTCACAATGTGCTTAGGTTCCATCCCCTCCCTCCAAGATGAAACTGCTTAATAGCTTACTTAAAAATTATGAATGCCTTTTGCCCTTTACACTACAGTCATGTCACTACAGGGAAGTATAATTCCTGTATCTCCCCATCCCAAGAAAAACAGTTTTCACAACAGGTTGAAAACAGTAAAGTAAATGTAATTAGTAAAAGGACCTTGTTAAAATAGTACATATAACTTTATACATCCAAAGTCCCTTCTTTTAAGAGGACAGAATTGCGTTTTGTAATTTTTTTCTTAGTTTTCTGGACCAAGATTCGTCATCTTCTTCATTTCCATCTGTCTTTGTGTATATTGTGGTTCTCCTTTCTTTACTCAGATTGGCTTCCTAAGGTTTGCCTAAGTTTTTCTGTTTTATTCAATTTCATGATTTCTTGGAACACAATAAGATTTTATTATCTTCCTATCCCAGAATTAAGGTGGCCATTCTCCACTTCATGGGGACCCATTTTGTATCCAGTTCTCTGCCACCAAAGAAGTGCTAACAAAGATTGTTATATATGGGATTTTCTTTCTGTTTTAGACCTTAAGTATATACCCAATGATGGGAGAGATTGACCAAATATCATGAACAATCCCTCCTTCCCATAATTCCTAATTGTTTTCCAAAATGCCTTCCTGTTGTCCAGTCTTGTCCAATCTTCTGTGGCCCCATTTGAAGTTTTTTGGTCAAAGAAACTGTGGTGGTTTCCCATTTCCTTCTCATTTGATAGATGAGTAAACGGAGACAAACAAGATTAAGTTAGTTGTCTGATTTGAATTCAGGTCTTCCTGATTTCAGGCCTGATTGATGCTGTATCTACTGTGCTACCTAGCTACCCACAATCATTTCTTTTTTTTTTTTTTTTCTTTACATGTAAAGATAATTTTCAGCATTTATTTTTATAAGATTTTTGAGCTCCATAATTTTTTTTCCTCCCTTTCTCCTTTCCACTTTCCCCAAGATACCAAGCAATCTGATATAGATTACACATTAAACAAATTTTCACATTGGTGATGTTGACCCACAATGATTTCAACACTAGAGTGATTGCCATCTTTTATCTTCTTTGGCAGCATAATAGATATAAGCTGAGAAGCTCAGAGTTGTTTTAGTATGCATTTCTTTTGTCATTAGTGATTTAGTGCATTTAAAAAATCTAATTATTGGTCATTTACTGTCAATTTCTTTTGAAAACTGTTCTTTTTATCTGTTGTACGAATTACTCTTGGTCATATAAATGGGCTTAAATGACATCTAAATTCATTGATAATAAGGATTATTTCATTCTTTCTCTTTGTATCAGCAGTTTTTAGTGTAGTACCCGTAGCATAATTAAATATGTTTAATACATGCTTAGAGAATGAATGAAATATAAATTGTAATGAACAATCTTGTTATTGGTTGGCTCATGAGGCAATAAACCTTTTTCCATAGGAGAGAAGTGGGGGACTAGGGATGTAGAATGGGGCATCCATAGCTTTTTTGGGGGGTGGGGTGGGGTGAAGGTTGGGTTTGTTGCTGGATTTTACCTAAATGTTCCTTTGGTATTAGGATGAGTTTGTTGCCAGGAGTGGTGTGGTAGAAAGGTGTGGGTCAGAGTGTGAGGAAAGAAGAACTTTATCCCAAGAGGCAACTATAAAACTTTAAAACGATCTCACAGAATGCATTTTGGCTTCCTTCAGTGTGTGGCCACACCCCTGCCCTGTTTTGTTAAGTGGCCACACAGTTTATGAAGCAGATCCCTAATGATAGCCTCCCAATTCCACAAGGCTGGGCCGGGCCACTGGAGAAGGGTGGATAAGTAAAGAAAGGCCAAGAGTTGGATGGGCAGGTTGGAATGGGTGAATGAGGCTGTGGTTGGCTTCTAATTGGTAGGTTAGCTTTCTAGCCTGAAAGAGGTCAAGAGTGATAGGAATTCTGCCTGCCTGGTGAGCATATTACCATTTAATTTGAGAAGGAAGAGGGGAATTTAAAAGAGAGCCAGACTAGAAGGAAAGAATTGGAAAGGTCTGTTGCCAACTCACTGCCTTATATTTCATGCCTACGGATTAGGGAATGGAACATAGGAGATTGTGAAAGCAAAAATCAAAACAAACAAAAAAGAAAAGAAAAGAAAGAGAAAGAAAAAAGGGAAAAAAGAGAGAAAGTTGCCAACTCACTGCCTTATTTTTCATGCCCATGGATTAAAAGAGTGGAACATAAGAGATTGTGAAAGCAAAAACAAAACAAAACAAAAATAAAAGAAAGAAAAGAAAGAGGAAGAAAAAAGGGGGAAAAAAAGAAATGGGAAAAAAAGAGAAAGAAAAAAGTCATTTTCTACATCTTTGCTCCTGGGCAGCCAGAGGCTCTCAGGTCCTCTGGAAAGTAGGAAGTAGTTGTACAGAGAGATTCTGCCAGGACCCGAATATCAGAGGGAAATAATTTCAGGTAAAATCTAAGCATTTCTGTACCAGAGCCTGGATGTGGATGGAATTGCCAACAAGTGTGAATTTATCTAGAGATTAAGAGATTTTCTCAGTGTATTTTAGACCAGAGTGTTAGTAAAATGGAGAGATTGTCATGCTCTAAAGTACTTTAAAGACACCCAAACAGCCTCCCCAATCTCGATTGTAACTTGCTGTTCAGGAAACAACAGTTCCATAATTCATAGTGTTGTAAATTGTTTTGATGTCAGAAAAATGAGACTAATTTGGCTGAGGCAAAATAGCATGGGGGGGAAAACCACAGCAGGAAGCTCCTATCTAGTGAAATAAAAATGAATGTATTTGACCTATTGATATTTAAATACTTTAGGACTAAAACTGACTCCATGTAAAATATCTCCTCTCAAGTCCAAGAACAAGTGGGACCTGATGGGTCAGTTTCCCACTGGGCTTTGGGCCACTTTTGAAGGACAGCTGAAATTGCTCAGTCGCTGAACCTGCTGATTCCCTGACAATCTGGGAACTTTGTCGTACAATGAATGATCAGATTCTGGGCCTGGGTGCCAGTGTTGTTGGCCCCGCAGTCAGCACACTGTGTGAACACCTGCATTGGCTCCTGGCTAAACTGCTGGAGGAGAGAGCAGGAATGTGGTTGGAGTGAGAGTCAGCATGGTATATGTCTGCCCTGAGGATTCAGGGGGATGAAAGATCGCCGGTGTGGACCCATCGATTAGTCTATCAACAAATGGTCATTGTGCCCAGGCCTTGTGCTAAATAAACATTATGGGGGTGAATGTCGGTTCCCTCTCTCCCTTCCACTTCCCACTGGTTCCATGATTAGCTGACAAAACATGTGTCAGGAGCTCTGTGTGTATGTATGTATGTATGTATGTATGTGTTCCCTGCTTAGTTTTCTGCATACAGCAGGAACTGAATAAATCTTTGTTGAATTTAATCACATTCAGCTGATAGCATCCCTTCGTCATCCCATAGGTAAGGGAATGATACCACCATTTTGTGAGTGTGACAGGACAAAAGAACAATTTTATAGAGTGAAAGAGTTTGTGGTTGGATTTTGCTTTGGGTTTTAGAACAGATGGGGAGAGAAGGAGGTGATGGGTCAGGGAGGAGGTAGTTGTGTCCACGATGTGCAGAATAAACAGCAGATCCTAGAAAAAGATGGAGTCATGCGTGAGAGAGGATGGTAGCTATGGAAAAACATCCTAGACCAGCTTCAGCTCTTAGTTATGGGATGTACTACCCATGATGACGTGGGGCAGTCCATGATGCAGTGAGGAACAGTGAATACAGAGCTGGATTCAGGATCGGATCAGTTCTTAGGCTCACTGTGTGAATCTGTTCTAGTCATTGTCCTAGTGAGTCATTCTCATTTCAGCCCTCTGTCTAATGCTCTGGGGATTCCAGAGGCTTCCAGTCATTTAATAGGGATGGACTGTCTTCCACCTTCCCTACTCCCACCCTCCCCATTTGAGCTAATCATATGCGGCCATTGTAGAACTACAGCTGGCTGCACTTAGTGGTGTAGCCTGGGGCTGTGTTAGTGATGCTGGTGAAGGATTTTCCGGGGAGAAGTGCCAGTTTTTCTCTTTAGCAGAAAACAAATCCCGTTGAGACTCAAAATATGTCTTTTAAGATTTTTAAATAGCACCAGCTTAGTTCCACCTGTTTGGGCATATTTCATACAAAAGGGAATCAGGAAGTCTTGGTACTGGTCCTGATTCTGCTGCTGATTGGCTCAATTAACCTTTGTGGGGCAAGATGCTTTCCTCATTTCTAGGGATGCTTCAAGCTCTATGATTCTTAAATTTTAAAAAAATTGCTTTTATTTTAAGATAGGCTTTTTTTTTTAAGTTTAGGGCCATCAATCAGTAAATTCTTCAGTTACTCAACATGTGTTTAATAAATATTTACTATTCTGGGCAGCTAGGTGGTACAGTGAATAGACTATGGAACCTGAATTCAGGAAGAATCATCTCCCTGAGTTGGAATCCAGTCTCAGATACTTACTAGCTGTATCATCGAACTCTGTTTGCCTCAGTTTCCATTGATAAAATGAATTGGAGAAGGAAATGGCAAACCATTATGGAAGCTTTTCCAAGAAAACCCCAAATGGGGTCAGAAAGAGTAGGAAATGACTGATAAATGACTAAACATGTTCTAAGCAGTGTGAGTGCAAAGAAATGTAGAAATATGATCTTTGATATGAAGGAGCTCCCATTATGGGGAGGGGGGGTACATAGAAGATCTATAGTGGATAAAAGGTGATCTCAGAAACAAGGCCCTAGGGAAGCTATAAGGGAAAGGAGACTCAGCGGGCTAGGCATTTGAGCTGAATCTTGAAATCAGGAACCCAAGGTGAGGAAGGAGGTCCTTCTAGACCTAGTGCCAAGGTCCAGTGTCAGGAGGTGGATATGTGTGTGTGTGTGTGTGTACACACAGGGAGAGATTGAGAGAGATTGAGAGAGATTGAGAGAGATTGAGAGAGAGAGAGAGAGAGAGAGAGAGAGAGAGAGAGAGAGAGAGAGAGAGAGAGAGAGAAAGAATGGTGGAAAATGGGAGGGAGGGCACTTGGGGTTGTGGGGAAAGGCAGAAAGGGAAAGGCCACCCAGAAACTCTCTTGAGAATTTTAAAGCAGGGTTTGGCCCCAATGGAAAAGTGTGCTAAATTTAAATTCATTTGCATTTTAAAATTTTATATGAGATCTTATATCTTGGTAAGTTGAATGATATTAAAGTCTAACAGAAGGCAGCCTACTCCCCCAGGGTTAACAGCTGGATTTGTTCCATGCTTATTTTTAGGAAAGGCATGATGACAGCCAGCCCTGGGCTGCAGAAGGCTGCCCCAGTGGTTGCTGTGTTGCACAGTCCAGTGCTGAAAGATGTCTGAGCAAGGGATTCTGGGAGATTTAAACAAGACTTTCTTAGCCCCTGGAGGGCTTATTTGGAAGTGTTTTCTAATTCCCCTAAAAGCAGCGGTTTTCCAGAGACACTTTGGCTGTAGAAGCTGCTGTGTGGACTTTGGGATGGACAGCCTGGGACGCAGACACATGCTGCCTAAGAAATCACATCTGCCGGCGCATGATTGGCAGAGGGAAGCTGCTCCCAGACATGACACATGTTTTAGCAGAGCTCACAACACCAGTGTGTGAGTAAGCTGAGAGAGAAGAAACCTATCTTAGGGGAAGCCTGGCTCATTACCTGTTCCCTGATTTGTCTGAGGT
Source organism: Sminthopsis crassicaudata (assembly GCF_048593235.1). Classification (NCBI taxonomy): domain Eukaryota; kingdom Metazoa; phylum Chordata; class Mammalia; order Dasyuromorphia; family Dasyuridae; genus Sminthopsis; species Sminthopsis crassicaudata. The sequence continues at coordinate 729,314,997 of NC_133617.1, forward strand.
AATAAGGTAGAAATTGTGATGGGAGACAGTCTAGTTTAGTGGATGGAAGGTTTTGGAGTGAGTCTCAAGACCTAACATGATTGCCCACAAACCTCTTGGGCAAGTGCCCTAGGCAGCTTGCTAAATCCGAAAATTAGCCAGGAGGTGTCCATCTACAAGGAGACAGGAAGTTTACTCAATGGGAGTTCCCTATACAAAAGGAATCACAAGTCTAGTTTAAAAAAAAAAAAAAAAAAAAAAACTTAGAAAATCTTTCTCCAAAGTGACAAGTCTCTGTCTTTGTCGGGAAAATGACATTGGTATGGGCTCAGCTCACCAAGCTTGTTGCCTGTGGCATGGGCAGAAACCAGATAGGAGGTCTTAAGTAGGATTGGAAGGAAGTAATTTCCCATGACTTGTGTGGTATATTTACCATTTAATACTTTAGCAGTAAAATAGAATTACAATCTTGATGTTGTTGGAGATCCTCAAGCAGAAGATGAGTGACCACTCATCTTATCAAGTTTATATAGGAATAGATTTAGGTCAAGAAGGGGGCCTAGCAGTCATCTTGTCTGGTTCCTCTAATTTAGAGATGAGAAAACTGAGACTTAGTGAGGGAAATGGCGTGATCGGAAGTCAAGTTATTCATAAGTAGCAGAGCTGAGATTCAATTTTGAGTCCTTTAACTTCCTATCTCATTCTCTTCCTACTGGACTCTTATAGTAAAGATTCCTCTTTAGATTTGGACTAGATTGGGCGGCCCTTGGGGTCCCTGTAATTTTACAGTGCTGCGATAATTATATAACTATATATACATATATTGGATTTAACATATATATATATTTAATATGTTTAACATATATTAAGTTACTTGCCATCTTGGGAAGGAGGTGGGGGGAAAGGAGGAAAATTTGGAACACAAGATAAGAAACTCTTGTGGCTTTTAAAATGGCAGCTCAGCCTCTCCATTGCAATGCTGGTGCCTCTGAACAGCAGGGACAGTGTGGGGTGAGGGGCAAAGCCTCTTCCCTTTATGGTTTTTATAAATTTATTTCCTTCTTTCTAAAACCATCCCGTCATCTTTCTCTTTCCCACTGTATTAATACTGGAAGGCAGCTATTCAGTTTCTTGTTAAGCCCTCCCTTCCACAGAATAAAAGTACCCAATACCTTTAAGCAGATCATTGTTTTCATTGTCCACGTTCAGACACCCTGGAATCCATCACTTCCCTTCCATGACATCAGGGACTGAGCATAGAACTCCAGCTGTGGCCATGAGAAATGCTGGGGATAGTGGGGATCCTTGCCTCTCTCCCCTGGCGTGAATGTTCTCTTTAGAGGACCCTGGAGGTGCATAAGATAGAGCGGGACATGCTGCTTTGTATTCTTGACTTTAAACTAACTTAACTATCTAACTGACCAAGTGAATGACTAAATATATGCATATATATATATATACACACCCACATATACATATATATGAGATATACACATGCACATAAAGCTATATAACTGCATTTAAATTGAAAATTTTGTTCTGTTGTAAATATATGTATCGTGTATGTGTGGGCATGTTTGTACATATGTGTATATATTTTATATATAAAGTTTTTAACAATTGTATCATTTAAGTAGCAAGGCTTAAAATTGTAGGCACTCAGCTTTTCCACTTTCAAATTTTTCAGAATAATTTGGAGAATGCAAAGGTAAAAATGTAGGTTTAATAAGAAGAAAAACCATCCATTCTTTTTGGAGCAGTTGTTGGATTTTATCAGTGGGAAGGGAGTTCCCGGATGGGAGTTTCTCTCTGCCAATGTAGACAGGCATTTCTCAACAATTTAAAGTTCTGGAGAATTGCCAGGGGAACCTGAGAGTTTTTAAGTGACTTGGCCAAGTTAACACTGTCAGTCTGGTGAGAGACTTGAACTTGGACCTTCCTACTTGAGACCAGTCCTCTGTAATGAATATTTTTAAGGTTCTTTAATATTTGAAAAATGAAGCATGACATTATCTGATAACCACCCCATGAGGAAAACATTTCAGGTATTATTTACCTCCATTTTACAGATGAGGTTCAAAAAGATAAGAGCAGGATTTCCAAGTTGCAGAGGCAGATTTTGAACTCATGTCCTCCCAATGCCAAGTCTGGCATGCTGTCTGAGATACCATTGTGTCTCCAGCACATGAGGAAACACAGGAAGGACTGGGCAAGATCAAACCAAAACTTTCTCTAAACCAGTGGTCCTCAAACTTTTTAAATAGAGGCCAGGTCACTGTCCCTCAGACTGTTGGAGGGCCGGACTATAGTAAAAACAAAAGCTCACACTTTGTCTCCACCCCTCAGCCCATTTGCCATAACCCAACCAGGCCACATAAATGTCCTCAGCGGCTGCATCTGGCCCTCGGGCCGTAGTTTGAGAACTCCTGCTCTAAACTATAGCCCGGTCTCTAGTTGCACTGTATTGCCAACAGCCATCCACAAGTTTCTAGTAAGCACCTACTCTGTGCCAACCCTTCATGGGGATCATTCGCAGGGAGACAGCCCTTTCCTCGGGTAAGCACATTTTACTGCCTATGGGAGACCTCTGTGATGGGTGGGCCATTTTCTCACTTAAGTAGCATGAATACTCTTTAATGACTTAGTGGTGAAACTGAAGCATGTAGATATTTGGAAAAAAAATTATTAGTATAGAAAATTATATTATAGAAACATTTAGGCATTTCTGTTTTTCAAAGAGCAGTCCCTTCATTTTGAGGAACCTGTTTTCTGTTGAGAATGAAAGTTTCTTTTCAAGTCTGAATTAAAACAACAACAATGGCATTCTGCAGAACATCTCTTGTTTCAGAGATTCTATTTTCAGAGCAACAAATGACCAGCTGTAGGTTTTTTCCACCTGCCATAGAAATCTCTGGCCATTATTTGGCAGGATGCACCAACAAAGCTGCCTTCGCAACTCCCGTTCATCTCCAATGTTTGCTTGCCATCTGTCAATAGGACGTGCTCAATGCCGTCTCGCCTGCCATCCTGAAACAGAGAATTGAGCTTCCAAGCATGCCCTGCCATTTATTATTTTCATCCAGCGAATGAAATGCAAAACTCAGATAAAGCAAGAACAGACAGCTCTCCCTAAATCAGTGCCTTAGACTCTGTGTACCTCTCGCTGGTTTATAGATTGCGTTTTATGGATGGGAAATAGTGGGCATGTCTTCCCACATCTGCATTGCTTTTACACTCATTCTAGGTGCTGTTTTTGTGGTGGCCCATGCTGGACAAACCGCCTTGGAGTTATGTTTACCCAGAAACTTGGTGGGGTCCTGGCTCTTCAGCTCTCTTATCGGATTTAGGAAGCATCGACTTATGAAGCTGACACTTGCTGGGTTTTTATTAATATTTGCCTGACAGAAGCAGGGTGGCCCTCAATGAGGAACAGATGTGAGAATCCAATTATGATTAGAAAACATGAAGGTTTGGCTAGTTAAGGACGCTGAATCCCCAAACCATAAATTCTTTCCCCAGTGCCAGTGTAGCATCTGCAAAGTCAGGATTGCTGTTACTGGAAAGGGGAAAATGCCCCAAATGAAGGAAAATGTGAATTGGGGACATCTTGTTTGCTCTTGTTCTCCATGGGCTGAACATGTCTGCTTGGGATTGGGTCCTTTAGGAGCTAAGGAAATAAGTGGAGCATCCTTGGGGTTAAACATTTCCAATTTTTCCAAATTTGAGTGTTTCCAAATTTCCAAACACGAGTAGGATGTTTAGAAAAGGAATATCCAATCTTAAGGGTGTGCAGCTAGGTAGCCCAGTGGATAAAGGAGGATAAAGTGGAATCAGGGAGGTTAAAGTGTGAGTTCAAATCTAGCCTCAGTCATTTCTTAGCTATGTGATCCAGGGCAAACCCATTCACCCTGTTTGCCTCAGTTCTCCCATCTGTGAAATGAGCTACAGAAAAAAAATTGTAAACCACTTTAATATCTTTGCCAAGAAAACCCTAATGGCATCGTGAAAAGTTGGGCATATTGAAATGACTGATGTTAAGGGTAGGAAATTTTCCCAAAATGCTTTCCCAGAGGTAGGCTAATAACCCAATTCAGAAGCTTTATACTATTTTTTGAAATTTAACTTTATAATATCATGACCAGTTATGGTAGTGTCCAAAGAATAGGGCTTCTGATTAGGGTTAGGGGGATTTTTTTGCCCCCTTTATCTAGGATGAATAATTTGCTTAGCCATCTAAATACATGACAACTCCTTTGCTGTTGGATGGAGGGGATGTCTATATTCACATGTGTAAAATACCAATGCTAAACTAAATGATTTCTAAGGTTCTTTCTCATTCTAAATCCCACTTCAATCTTCTTTCAGAGTAAGTCAAATCAATGAGAATTATTAAACACCTACTGTGTACCAGTGCCAGGTCCTATGCTGAGCATTGACAAGTGAGAGGTAGTTGAAAATTTTGGTAAATCCTGATGTATCCTGATATCTGTTCTTTATATTTACCTACAGAAAGAAGAAAGTGTGCTAGAGCAGGAGTCACAGCATCTAGATCATCTAGATATTAAGTTCTGTTTGGCTATTTATTACCTACGTGAACCAGGACTTGATATTTTACCTCTCAGTTTCTTCAAATATTAAATAAGTGATTTGTACCCAAATCCCTTTCAGTCCTAGCTATGATACTATGAAGGTAATCAGGAAAATCCCAAAGGAAAAGATGCTATTTTAGGCATGGTGACTTTAACTCTTATAGCCAGGTAACCCATTTGAAATGGTCAAATCGTGGTTCTTCATCACTAGATGATGACTGTTATTTCTTTAAAAAAAACTGATTCTGAACAAAAAGAATCAATAGTAATTTTCAAATATGGTGCATACAATGGATAGATTGTCGTACCTGGAATCAGCTAGGCCTGAGTTCAATTCCTATCTCAGACACTGAATAGCTATGAGACTAACTGGGAAAATCAGTTAATCATTTTGCACCTCATTTTCCTCACTTGTGAAATGAGGATAATAACAGGATTTATTGAGAGTTTTCTGAGGATTAAATGAGATAGTATATATGAAGCTCTTTGTAAACTTTAAAGCATCATGCAAATGCTAATTACTATTAGTATAAATTTTGTATTATTATACTATAAAATATTGTTATAACTATTATGGCATACTTTATATTATTAAAATATGTTGTTTTAAACATAATTGTTTTTGTGTAGTGCTTGCCTTCAGTATGGCGATGATAGGTTTGGCTGAATAGATCCATTGGCTGAGAAAAAAAAAAGTTACTTCATCTAGTTTTTTATTATCATTGATACCTCTCTTCATGCAAGTTAAAAAGATGATAGCATGAAACTGAGGTATCCTTCCAAGTGAGTCCTTGAGACACTCATTATTGTTTTTGATTAATAGTAAGCCCCCACATTAGTGATCAAGGGCACTCTCTTGCAATCAGAACACCTGAATTCAACCCCACCAAGTTACTTACCTTTCACAGCTTTCATTTCCTTATCTAGAAAATTAAAAACAAAAATTGGATTCAGTGCAGATTTTTTACCTGAGGTCCATGAATTTGTTTCCCCCCCAAATATTTTGATAACTACAATTCATTACAATTTAAAAAATTATTTGCTTTATAATTCTATATATTTTATTTTATACATTTCAGAGCTTTATTCTGAGGTTTCCATAAATTATACGGAGGATCCCTGACACAACAAAGCTTAAGAATCCTTGAACAAGATGATCTGTGTGGTCTCTCCTAGGCTAGAAGCCTATGATTCCTAATTGGTCACTCATGTCTTACTGTTCATGATCTTCTTGGCAAAGATACTAGAATTATTTGCCTTTTTTTTTTCTCCAGCTCATCTTGCAGATGAGGAGCTCAAGGTAATCCTGCTAAAGTGACTTGCCCAGGGTCACACAGTTAATAAGTGTCTATGGCCAAATTTGAACTTAGGAAGATGAGTTTTCCTGACTCCATGATTGTTTGTTATTTCCGTAGGATCATAGATCTTAAGGTTGATGCAGGCTCACAGACCATCATCTTATCATGAGCATCTGAGATCTATTTGAAATCAGAACTCCTCTGACTGCAGCATCAGTGATTTTTTTTTTTTGAGCTAGAAATTCTTATAAGGAAACTGAGGCTCATGTGTGAAGAAGCTTAATATAAGACTCCTGAGGACAATTCAGTATTCTCAGATGTCATTGTTCTCTAGACATTGACATTCTTGTCAATGACAGATTGGCCTTTTAAATTCCTTTTACCTTATTTTATCCTTTCCTGAAGTGGAAGTGATATCACTAACACCACCAGAAGAAAATGCAACTTAATCCCCATTCCAAATCCTTGGATAAATGGCAGTGGGTATATGTCAGACATTAAAGGATACATCAACATTACATTTTTATCACCAGAGAATAAAACCCAGGAAAACCTACATAAAAAATGTGAATATTTAAAACAACAGGTAAAAACAAAGTGGTGTTTTTTTTTAAGATTTCTTTTTCTTTTCTTTTCTTTTTTTTAATAGAGGTAATTTGTTTTCTTTATCACCAAGAAGAGAGGGCATGTGAAAGAGAAAACAAGGAAGCATTTAGAAGCATCTTAGAAATTATGGCACTTGGTGCTGAGCGAGTGGGTAGTGTGGGCGTCTGAGGAATTGGGGGCATGGAGGACAAGGGGAAAACATTTGTCATCTTCTAAGTGAGAAGAGCTGGAGGAGATCTCAGACATCAGGTTTATAGATGAGCTATCTCCAGGGAAGGGCAAATACTTGGTCAAAGTCACTTTGATAGTCTGTGGCAGTCATAAGATTCTCTCTCATCCCCTTCTCCCCCAACAGCCCTCCTCTGTTGTTGGAACAAACCTCTGCCGTGTGTTCTTTGACCTTCGGGTTTTGTTCTTTGCCCCTTTTCATTTGCTTCCTTGCCTCTGTGGCTCAGTGATGTAGTCCTTGAACAACATGACCCGGTAAAAATAAGAATTTATTATGCTCATTCATTTCTTAACTTCTGAATGACTAGGAGGCAAAATGGAAAAGGCTTCTGCAGCCAGCACTGCTTGGACTCTGTCATTTGTACTGATTCCCAAGGATAAGTGAAAAGTTCAGACAAATTTTCAATTGAGCCTTTTATAACAGGCAGGTCCTTTTAAGTTTATTCTTTCTTAGCTGGGGAGACAAGGGCCAAACTCTCCTCTCTATACATTGGCAGAAAAGCCTGACCCACAGGCTAATTAACCTGAACTTAGAGGTTCAGGCTACGGGCCAGAATAAAAAAGTTTTAGTAAGATCTCTGTTAGATCCTAATCATGTAATAAATGCAAGGGTTTGAAGAACCAGTCACCTATAGGTTCACAATGACCCTTTAACTTTCAGTTGTTTTTGTTTTTGTTTTTTTTTTTTTTTACTCTGGCCTTAAAGATCGGCAGTGGTACTAAGTGGATTTGTTAACACACATTCTCTTCTAGAGGGCTTTGTCACGACACTGGCCATAAGGTTTCGAGAATTACACGAAATAGTGGTTAGATTTATCCATATTTAATTTTGCTCATTTCATTGAAGGATAATTATGTTGATTCAGAGTATTTCTCAGAGATAACATTCACCTTAAATCAGTTTATCTGCTGATAGGGATGCAGGGGCTGCTGGGAAGATCATATCATTTAATTAAAACAGGGACACAAAGTGCTTAATGTAATCTGTGGGGGGCAAACTGGGGTGGGGAAGGGATTCATTCTGGCTGAGTGCTCAATAGGGAGGTGTGGTATCAATATGTGGTGCAGTAGGTGCCAAAATTGTAAAAATAAATCTTTAAATCTACCAAATAATGGGCTATAAATGCTTAGTGCCAAATAAGAATGTGCTCATTTACATTTAAATAGTTTAGATTTCTTGGGGAAATGTTGCCTGCATGCTGTAAAATATTATAATATTAATGCAAATATTATTTGGAAACAAAAGTAAATACCACCGTCAGAGTTATTAATTTTTTTTGCACTAAGTCATCTTTTTCCAAATATTGACTTGTTATAATAAATGACCTTTATCATGTTTTAACATATTCAGTGTGTAAAACATACAAGATTCGAAACCCAGCAGAATGTATTTCATAGCTGTAGATCTTCTATACTGGGCTTGGGATGGAAAAGAATGGCTACCAATTGCTTCATCAATAGATCCTGACTAAATGGATTCCTTATTCCTTTTGAGGGCAAGGGCCATTTTGCTTTTGCTTTTCTATCTCAGGTTCCAGCATCACGCTTGACACTTGGTAGCTGCTTAATAAGTACTTATTGAGTGATGGAAAGGTCTCCATTAATTATTCAACACAATCACTTCCCACTTAGGTAGTACAGACGGCTTTGTCCCCTAATAGAGAATCACCGTTAGTGTGTGTCTGACATCACGATTCTCCTAATTTTGTTTCTTACACCACCTATGGTCAGTTTAATCAATGGCTTAATGCCATTTTTGATTGTATTGTGGCAAGCAGTATCACATACACTCTTTAGGTTTCATAGGATCATGTATTTAGAACAAAGGTCACCCACTCTAATTCCCTAAATGTACAGATGAGGAAACTAAAGGAGATCAAGTGATTTTACCTTTTGCTACATGGGTGAGATCTGAGATTTGGACTCAGGTCTTCCCGGCTCCATCCAGTACACTCTCCAGTCTCTCATTTTAATTCAGTTCAGTTCTCCAGGAATGTACATTCCACTGGGATGATCTAATGTAGCCACAGTTACATGGGCAAAATATGTACAAAGTAACCTAAAGTATTTATGAGCTAATAGAATGTAATTTAAAGAAGGCAAAAGCACTAGAATATTGAGGGGAAAAAAGGAGAGGAGGAAATCAGAAAGGATGTAGGATACCCTTTGAGGTGAAGGTAAGAAGGGAGGAGATTCGGAAGATTTCTACCCCAAGCAATCCATTTTCTGTACTATTACATGATGGTTCTTGCACTGATTGGTGGAAAGAAATGAGGATCTTGTGAAATCTCCCACCTCCGGCCCAGTGAGGCAGAGAGAGCCCACTTGTCAGGCAAACTTTAGCACCATTTACTCAGCCAGAAAGGATGTTCTCTCAAGAAAGGAGATTAGAATAGGATAGAGCTTTTCAGAGGTATTCATGGAGAAGCCATGGCAGATCAGCTGGGAATCCTCTTAAATGAACTTTAGGAATGGGATGGAAACCTCCAGAAGTCTGGAGATTTTATATATATATATATATATGTGTGTGTGTGTGTATATATATATATATATATATATGTGTGTGTGTGTGTGTGTGTGTGTGTGTGTATAATGTTTTCACAGAAAGTCCCAGGTGAAAAAAAGTGACCAGGATTATAATTCAGTATTCTGTATATACATATATATATATATATATATATATATATATATATATATATATATATATATATATATATATTTCCATAGGGCGAGGAGCCTTCAGAAGAGCGCCATGGACCCTTCCTTCTAGTAGGGATTGTTTCATTCTCTATATTTGTATTTCTAGCCTCTAGCACAAGGTTTTAGCACATGATCTATGCTTATTAAGTGCTTGTTGAGTTTTATTGAATTGGGAGGAGGAGAGTACCTTGTTCTAAGCTTGGGAACAGCCTTGTAAAACAATCAAGGCAGGAAAGGGAAGAGGCTGTGCTTTACTGGGATAAGAATAGTTCAATTTGACATTAGATGTTTTGGCAAAATGATTGCTAAGCATTAGCACGGGATTATGACCGTGAATGCTTAGCCATTGCTTTGCCTATCCTCTAATTAAATATTTGTCTGCTGGGCTACATCTTGCAAATAAAGGTAGTTGGACTCAGTTGGAGTCTGAATTTTCCAAAGTCACTTTAGAATTTGCATGATGAGCTATCGAAGGCATATTTAGACCTGACAGCTGCCTCAGAAAAGAAGGTTGGCTGGGTATGGAAAGAAGCAAAACTCCACAGCTTTGCCTTCCAAGAATGTGGGAGGCAGGGGGGTTCCCCTGTGCAGCCTTCTGACTGGCCCAGAGGTGGGAGAAGTCTAATCTCCTATACACATGGCCAGCTTTGAAAATGTGCACTGGAGGATGAATAATCGATGGATTTATTTAGGAAACCGTTTTGAGATAGACATTTTATCTACATTGTCAATCAGTTCAAGAAAGCTCTGCTCGGAGCCTCTGGCACATTTCTTTTGGACAACTGTTCCCACGATAATCTACAGTCTTGTACATCTTTCACAACAACAACAATAACCCCCACAACCATGGCAACATCACCACCTCAAGTCCAGGAGCAATTGAGTACTTTGCACTTTATATGTGCAGGGGACTGTACAAAGGACTTTACAATTATTATCTCATTTGCTCCTTACAACAAACTGGGGAGTTAGGTGTTCTAATTATACTCATTTTATAGATAAGAAAAGTAAGCTGATACTCATTAAGTTATTTGCCAAGGTCACACAGCTAGAAAGTGTTGGAAGTCACATTAGAACACAAGTTTTTCTGACTTCAGGGCCAGCGCTCTGTCCACTGGAACAACTAACTAGCATTCCTTATTGATAAAGTTTCCTCATCAATTGTTCCCTGTATAGGTTCAGTCATACAAGTGGGTACAAATAAAAGTAACCCACAAGTAAGTGCTTCTCTTCCTTTCCTCCTTTTCCTCCTTCTCTCTGTCTCTCTATTTGTCTCTGTCTCTGTCTCTCTCTCCTCTCCTTTCTCTTCCCTCTCCCTCCCTTTTTCCTTTCCTCTGACTTCCCCCTCCCTTTCTTTTTTTATTTTTTTATTTTTTGCACTTGAGTCAAAAATATTGAGATCTTGAAATCCTACTTACAAAGAAAGCCCCTGGGATCCAAAGCCTGCTGACAAATGTGGCATTGTCTGGAGAGGCAAATTTTAATTTGATTTTCCTGGTGGGAAAAATCCTCTCTGTTGGGTGGATTTTCCCCATGTTATCAGATTGCTTAGCCCAGGATTACCTTGTGTTGTTAACAATTAAAGTCCTTTTGGCTGAAGGAAACCCTTGAAGAAAAAAGGGTGGAAGAACTACACTGCTTTTGTCTTAATGAAAAGGGTCAAAGAAGGTTCCCATTTAGCCAAGATGAACCTCACTGGCTAAGAATGTCTCCCTTAATATGTAAAGAGATCTTCTCTCTGCTGGACAGCAGCTTCTCCCTTCCCCCATTCCTGCAGTTCCTTTAAAGTGGGTCTCTTCCTTCCCTTCCCCTCATTTATCCAAACATCTTTTATTTTTACATTAAAATACATGAAAAATAGGACAATTTGTTCTGGATCCTTACATAATTAGGTATAATTATTAACTTTTTATTTTCTTTAATTCAAACTAAATGAATGAAAAAAGCAAAATCTGAGAAGCAAAAGGAAAATCTGTCGGGTTAATTAATATATTACGTAACTCCAGTTGTACATTTCTCTTTGTGAGCCTATCATGGTTTCTAGAAAGAGGGACTTGGGAAATATTTGGACTTATTTACTTCCCCAGTTGCCAAGGAAAGACATAAAATTTCTTTCTGGAAAGATAATCAGGTGTTTATTTTTAAAGATAACATTTACTGATGGTACCATGGACAATTAGAAAGATCTGAAGGGAAATTAACTTAAATGTTAGAGAAATGAGCATCAGTGAACTGGACTTCATAGCACTGAAATGAGGTCAGACAATCACTCATACCCACGTCTCTCATGGTAATGTTATGTAACATTTCTCCCATCCCCAAACCCCAATTGGTGCTTGTTTGGGATCTTGTAAAGTTCAAGATCCTTAGAAGTCAGGGAATGAGGAATCATCTCTTTCTAATATAAATATAAATAATATAAATCTCAGCTCATTCCTGCTCCTTAGCTATAAGCATTTATAGGGTTAATGCTGGCTTACTTCTATTTCTATGTCTTACCTGAATCTCTACTAGACACTTGTCTGTAAAAAATGGTTATTATATTTCCCATTTAGGGGAAACAGAGGGATGAAGGTGAAAAGATGTGATGGATATATCTGGCAAACCAAGAGTTGAAGGTCAGAGGGCCAAAGGAATGATTGCCAAGAAATCACATGACCAGGAACATTAGAGAACAGAATACTGGATAATAGATTTTCAATTACAGAGGGATGGCTGACATTACTGGTAAAATGAGAAAGCATACTATATTGCAGTATGATTTAGTTCCCATTATTCTTGACCTCAGAGTTAGATCTAGAGTCAAGTTTGGGTTGTGGACCCTTTTGGTAACTTCCTCAGCAGGCGTTCTCGATGTGAATGGAATCCAAGGTCCAACAAAAATAAACAAATGAATAAATACATATTTAAAAAATGAGCAGAGTTAAGAATTTTTATGTCCAGGTCCATTTGGGAATGGGAAGATAGTTTACTTGGTATGTTATTACTGAGGAGAGAGCTCATTACTATTCTTCAGGATAACAATGCTTAAGGACCGGACACTGTTAAGGAGGTAGAGTGTTCTGTGTGCTGAGGATGAAGCTGTTGGGATTAGGGTAAGCATGGCTAAGAATGAGGTCATTGGTACTCATCTATGTAAATCATGGTACCCCAGGAAAAAGCCCCGGCCATTCTTGCCCAACTATGATAGCTATGTCAATAAGCATGATTTTTAATTTTTGTTTTTGTTTTTCCCAGAGCTTACCATGACACTCTGCCATGTAATAGTCATTTTAATAAATATTTTTTGGGTTGGATAGCTGAATATCTCTGGGAAAGTTTGGGAATGTGAAAAGAAGCTACTGAATGTCCACAGGGGAATTGTTAGTAGAAATGATCAGCCCTTCCCATTTCCAATTTTAAAAAGACCTCATTCTTTCTCCTTCCTCATCATTTTAGCTTTGAGAAAATATTAAAAATCATGACCAGCATTGGTAATAAAGCACTTCAAGTTTGTACAGTGATTTATGTACATTATCTCCTTGGAAACTCACAGTAACCCAATCAGGTAGATACTAGAGTTGTCATTGTTCTTGTTTTATTGATGAGAAAAATGGGAATTAGGGAAGTTGCCCATACCACACAGACAAAAAGTGACAGGAATAAGATTGGAATCCAAGTCTTTCTTGACTAAATTTAGCATCTGTTTCCCACTGTCTCCCAACGCAAAACTGAATAATGGAATGAGAATAAAATTTCCATTGAATATGTAACAATGGTGCTTCTGTACTGAGAATTTGACCTTGAGATTACTCTATGGCTCCCAATTACCTCTTTTCTTAAAATGGATGGTAGATCTACATCAATGTTGTCAGTAATGGTAGGATATTGTTTTACTATGTTTTACTAAACATCTCCTAATTATCTTTTAATCTGGTTTCTCTAGCTAACTGTGTTCCTCTGGAATAGATGAACTTTCAGCTCTAAATCTATAATACTCTTCCTTTTGGTGATTGCACACTATTCCCCAACGTGTAGAAGTACAGCATGAGTGTGGAAATACCTCCATTTCTCCCCATTGTCTGAACTCTAGAAAGAAAGCTAGGTGGTATGGTGGATAGAATGCTGGCTCTGAAATCAGGAAGTCTCATCTTCTTGAATTCAAATCTGGTTTCAGACAATTACTAGCTGTGGAATTTAGGCAAGTCACGTCAGTCTGCTTGCCTCAGTTTCCTGAGCTGGAAAAAGCAAATCACTTCAGTATCTTTGTCAAGAAAACCCCTAATAGGGTCATCAATAGTTGGATGTATCTGAAAATAGTTGAACAACAGACTTCTAGAAACTTTATTATTTATCCTATAAAGTACATCAGACCTTAGTGGAAAGTGCTTTTGGAATCAGAACCATGGGTCCAAAGGCTGTTTCTGATACTAATAGCTGGGCAATTTAATTTAATCTTTCTTTCTTTCTTTCTTTCTTTCTTTCTTTCTTTCTTTCTTTCTTTCTTTCTTTCTTTCTTTCTTTCTTTCTTTCTTTCTTTCTTTCTTTCTTTCTTTCTTTCTTTCTTCTTTCTTTCTCTTTCTTTCTTTCTTTCTTCTTCTTCTTCCTTCTTCTTCTTCTTCTTCTTCTTCTTCTTCTTCTTCTTCTTCTTCTTCTTCTTCTTCTTCTTTCTTCTTCTTCTTCTTCTTCTTCTTCTTCTTCTTCTTCTTCTTCTTCTTCTCCTTCTTCTCCTTCTCCTTCTTCTCCTTCTTCTCCTTCTTCTCCTTCTTCTTCTCTTCTCCTTCTTCTTCTTCTTCTTCTTCTTCTTCTTCTTCTTCTTCTTCTTCTTCTTCTTCTTCTTCTTCTTCTTCTTCTTCTTCTTCTTCTTCTTCTTCTTCTTCTTCTTCTTCTTCTTCTTCTTCTTCTTCTCCTTCTTCTCCTTCTCCTTATCCATCTTCTCCTTCTTCTCCTTCTCCTTCTTCTTCTTCTTCTTCTCTTCTTCTTCTTCTTCTTCTTCTTCTTCTCCTTCTTCTCCTTCTTCTCCTTCTTCTCCTTCTTCCTTCTTCTCTTCTTCTCCTTCTTCTCCTTTCTTCTTCTCCTTCTTCTCCTTCTTCTCTTCTTCTTCTTCTTCTTCTCTCTTCTTCTTCTTCTTCTTCTTCTTCTTCTTCTTCTTCTTCTTCTTCTTCTTCTTCTTCTTCTTCTCTTCTTCCTTCTTCTTCTTCTTCTTCTTCTTCTTCTTCTTCCTCCTTCTCCTCCTCTCCTTCTCCTCCTCCTCCTCCTCCTCCTCCTCCTCCTCCTCCTCCTCCTCCTCCTCCTCCTCCTCCTCCTCCTCCTCCTCCTCCTCCTCCTCCTCCTCCTCCTCCTCCTCCTCCTCCTCCTCCTCCTCCTCCTCCTTCTTCTTCTTCTTCTTCTTCTTCTTCTTCTTCTTCTTCTTCTTCTTCTTCTTCTTCTTCTTCTTCTTCTTCTTCTTCTTCTTCTTCTTCTCCTTCTCCTTCTTCTTCTTCTTCTTCTCCTTCTCCTTCTTCTTCTTCTTTTCCTTCTTCTTTTTCTTCTTTTCTTCTTCTTCTTTTTTTTAATAGTTTTTATTTACCAGATATATGCATGGGTAATTTTACATCATTGACAGTTGCCAAACCCTTTGTTCCTATTTTTTCCCTTCCTTCCCCCCCCCACTCCAGATGGCAAGTCAACTAATACATGTTAAATATGTTAGAGTATAAATTAAATACAATATATAGATATATGACCAAACAGTTGTTTTTCTGTACAGAAAGAATTGGACTTTGAAATAGTGTACAATTAGCCTGTGAAGGAAATCCAAAATGCAGGCGGACAAAATTAGAGGGATTGGAAATTCTATGTAGTGGTTCATAATCTAATTTAATCTTTCTTTATTTTGAATTCTTCATCTGTTAAATGGAGATAATAATACTTGCATTATTAATCATGCAGGATTGTTGTGAAAAAAGTACTACATTATAACAATCAAGCTACAAAAGGGAGAAAAAACAAAACTATAAATACTGATCGGAAATTCTAGTGCAAGAGAGTGGTTCTTCTGTACTAGTCCTCAAATTTTTATTCAGAACTTATCGATTCTTCATTTGCATATGTTTCTAACTACTTTGACCTCCTGGTTTCTCAGAGTTTAGTTGATTAAAAACAGCTAATGAGATTGGGAAGCGCTTTGTTGGATAGCATCATTGACTGTCAGAAAAGAGGTAACAGAAAAACAGGATTATAAGGCACAATTCAGAAAAGTGGTGACTTTGAATCATCAAGAAAAAGGTTATCTTGTAGTCAGTATGCTTTATTAAAAGATAAAGTATAATGAATAAAAAAAATTCTGTCTTTCAGTGGCTATTAAAAAATAAAGTAGTAGGGTTGTTTGCAACAAGCTAGAAATTTAGAAAGTTCACTTTTGAGAATCGCTCATTGCTTCTAGCAAAGATTATATAGATTAAGATCTGGTTACTGTAACCTGGATATGATCTCTCTCTCCCTCTCTCCCCCGAGTAAAGTTATTAAATAACATTTTAAAGTATTTCTTGAGCCCTGATATAGGTTAAGTGCTGTGTTTGATAGATAGATAGATAAGAGAGAGATGAATAAAAGCTACTGACTGTGATGAAAGAAAAGAAGTCAGTTTCAGCTACAATGACCTGAATCTAATTAGAGAAAGATATATAAAAAGATCCAGAGCTGATAAATGTCAAGTTGGTCGGGTCTTTTGAATGGGCTACAAAATGTGCTAAGAACTGAATAAAAAGGCATGGTATCCCATGATACCAGGAAAGGACCAGAAGAAGAAGAAAATATTCATGGGGTGCATTCATATTTCCCTGAAGATTCTGGAGAATTAGCCCAGGGTCATAATGTGTCTCTTCTGACTGTAGAATGAATGTAGCAAATAAATTAGGCAAGGTGGAGGGACCACTAAGCTATTTTTTCATTATTCTCACAAAAAACATCTTTCCTTCAGCCCACATATACAAGTTTGGTTTTTATAGTTTATTATGATTCTAGATCTAAAGTGGTTTTTATAGCTACCACAATACTTTGTAACAAAGCTAAATAAAACCCACATTGAAAACATCCATTTCTCCCCTCCTTGAAGTTTTTAGAAAAACCCTGAAACCTAAATTTTATTTTATTTATTCTTTATTGGCTGAGGCAATTAGGGTTAAGTGACTTGCCCAGGGTCACAGAGCTAGGAAATGTTAAGTGTCTGAGGGCAGATTTGAACTCAGATCTTCCTGACGTCAGGGCTGGTGCTCTATCCATCCACTGCACCACCTAGGTACCCCAATTAATCTTATTTTAAACTATCTCATTTAATTCCATTCCTACTCTTGCATCCATCTCTCTCTCTCTCTCTCTCTCTCTCTCTCTCTCTCTCTCTCTCTCTCTCTCTCTCTGTCTCTCTGTCTCTCTCTCTGTCTGTCTCTCTCTCTGTCTCTCTCTCCATCTCTCTGTCTCTCTCTCTCTCTGTGTCTGTCTCTCTCTCTGTGTGTCTGTCTCTCTCTCTGTGTGTCTGTCTCTCTCTCTCTCTCTCTCTCTCTCTCTCTCTCTCTCTCTCTGTGTCTGTCTCTCTGTCTCTCTCTCCATCTCTCTCTCTCTCTCTGTCTGTCTGTCTCTCTCTCTCTCTCTCATCATTATTATTTCTATGATCTAATCCTTTTTTTTTAAATGTATCTCATTTTAGGGGGAAAGAGAAAATGTAAAGTAAATTCTATAAATAGGATTATTGAGTTGTAAGAGAATTTTAGCCTTTTTTTTTTTTTTTAAGGCTTTTTCTTTTCCTTTTTTAAAGAGGCCTTCTACCCCAATCCCCTTATTATATAGATTAGGAAACTGAGGTCCAGGGTTATTAAATGACACAGGATATCAATCAGAATAAATATCATCATGACAATTACTGCCACTTATATAGCCTATTGTAATTTATACCTTCTCATTTACCCCTTAGCAGCTGTTGGAAAAAAAGGATTCTTGAACTATTCTCCAGTGATTGGCTGAGGTGGAGGGGCAAGCAAAGTCACAAAGATCATCTATTATTCAATTGTTATTTATTTCCTATAACTGAGGGGTTAACTTATTAGTAAGGAAACTCATATTCCAAAATAGATCTGATTGTTCATCTTTGGTAATGTTGCCTGCAGGGATAGAAATGGCAGCCTGTCCATGCTTTCTGGATAGACTTCCATCTCTTTTCTCTCTGTGTATACATAGATATCATACATGTGTACATAGATATCATATATGTGTTTGCTTGTGGCTATATATATATATATATATATATATATATATATATATAGAGAGAGAGAGAGAGAGAGAGAGAGAGAGAGAGAGAGTGTGTGTGTGTGTGTGTGTGTGTGTGAGACAGAGACAGAGAGAGCGAGCGAGAGACAGAGAGAGACAGAGACACACACACACACACACACACAGAGACAGAGACAGAGACAGAGAGACAGAGATATGTGTGTGGGTAAAATGGACACATTTGCCTGTTGTCTTAATCCTTAGAGAAAGTGAGCTCTCCAAGAGCAAACTAGTCTCCCTAGTGCTTGACCTAGTGCCTAACATATTGTAGATGCTTAAAAAAACACTCGTTGACTGATTGACTCTGGACCCATATGGGTTCTGGGCCACCTTTTTCTGTTGGTGAGGAATCAGTTAACTATGCAAGGATGTTGGGAATCCTTCTAAATGTTGCCTCTATCAAGGTTACAAAGCTGATTTATTATGTTTCTTCACAAGCCTGAGGGCATATATTTGTTCCGCTTTCCTAAAATTTTTGGTGTCTTGTTTTAATGGCTATAGAAGAGAAATCCCACTCCAAGCATGAGGTCCACAGTTAAAAGCTGTACAAATATATGTCCCTCAGGCTTACGAAGAAAGATATTAAATCAGCCTTCTAACCTTCATTGATATCAAGGACTCCCAACACCTTTGCCTGCTGTGGTCGTCAGGGTCAGGAAAAGTCAGACAAATGGGAACAGTAAATGTTTGAGGTATGGGGCTAAGTTAGGGGTATATAGAATTGGGCTATATGTGCATGTAAAATCTTTCCGAGGTGATTGTTTTGGGGGAGCAGTATGATGTAGCACATTGAAGGGCAGTCTTGGGACCCAGAGTACCCAGCTTCAGCTTCTGCCTCTGAGGCACAGTATCTCAGTGACCATGGACGTGTCCCTCCCAGGAAATACTCTTAGCATTGTCAGGTTCCAGATAAGTTCCAGATAGACATCATCATCGGATGTAGTTTCTACCCCTGGAGCTTTCTGACATTGATGAAGTCATAGGTTAGGACAAGAAAGAGAGAATCAGTCAGGATGATCTTTTTATATCCGCAGTGGGCTCTTCTTGCTAAAGTAGATTTCTCTTTGACAGACTGGAGTCCTGACAGAGACAGGATTAAAGAGATGTTCTTTATGCAGAAGGGGGTAGTGGGTAAGGAGCAGAGTATTGAGAAGGGCCTTCAATTTTTATAGTTATTATTATTTGGGGGGCATCATTCAGCATTCATTGTGAGTTTGTTGCAGGACTGGCCTTGGAGAAGAACATCAATTGCCTCCTTTTATTATTTTTCATTCTTTTAGAAATTATTTCTTAGGGAGCTATTTGGCTTTTTATTGAGGAACAAAGTTACCAAAAGATAAAGGAAAATATTTATTAATAAAAATTCACATTTTCATGTAAACTCCATGTTTTCTGTTTATGGTATGGATGGAAGTACTTCTGTGAGTGTTTAAGTTTAGAATTTAGGAAAAGAAGAAAAGCATTTTAAAATCCCCTACATTTTAATATATGTATTTGAGAGTGCCATATATGGAATCAGGAAGTCTCATCTTCCTGAGTTCAAATCTGGCCTCAGACACTTACTAGTTGTGTGACTCTGGGACAGTTCACTTAAGCCTGCTTGCCTTGGTTTCCATATCTGTAAAATGAGCAGGAGAAGAATATCTTTTTCAAGAAAATTCCAAATAGACTGATGAAGAGCTGAATATAACTAAGAAATGACTGAACAATAATATCACCAATAAATCTTTTCAGAGATTTAGGATGGAATGACTTATTTCAATTTATGGGAGATGGAGATGTAGGTTTGTATGGTCACATTTCATGCTCTTGTCTTTTTCTTCTGTGTTTAAAGTCAGTCACTCAACCAATCTAACAGACACCTAGCAATTATTGGAGTGGCTACTCTTATACTTGGCCCTGTCTTGGAAAATTAGGCTAATGGAAATCAGAGAGAACAGTAATTTTCCTTGTGCATGAGATAGACAGAGTTTGCCTCATGCAATCCCCAACTGGAAGATTTGGCCTTCTTGGAAGTTCTGCTTTTCAGAAACTGTTATTGCTTAGCAATGAAGTGCCGTATTGATTCTGAGGTGGGTGCTGAGTAGAAGGGAATGAGACCTCTTTTCTAATTAAGCATCATTGCTGACAGCTGGGGAAAACGGATTCTGAAAATAATTAATAGCTAAATTGTGAGCCTAATGGCTTCTGCAAATTAAAATTTCAGAAAATACCAGGCATTATGGTTATATCATGGTAGGGTCATTCAGTCAATTCACCCTCTCTGCTCCTGCTAGCCTCTGACATCTTCCTGGTTGTAATTAATACCTGTGGGACCAGGGCTGCCCATTCGCAGCCTTGTATAATCCCTTCTGAGAGTGAGAGAGCAAACCAGGGCCAGACAGAAGCCCTCAGACCAGAGCTGCCATTGACATCTTGTCCCCAAAGCTTGCATCTCTAACTCTTCCCAATGGCATCCTGGCCTCCACCTGCCTGAGAGTCAATACCACTCTGTCATGGCCGACCTCTGTGGATTTGTCTCCCAGATCTGTAGCATTCATACAGAACTGCATATTTCTTTGGAGTACAAAATCTCTATGGTCCTGCCAGTTTTGATTCCTCCTGGTCTAATCCTGAGCTGTTTTCACCTACATCCATTATAATATTCTGGCCTTTTGTCAATGATGAGCCAACCTTTTGGTACCAGAGTGGCCATTCACACTTTCATTTTTAGTGCTGCATTTTAATGTGCATGTAATCGAATGTAAGCTATCATTTTATTTTTATCTTGCTTGCCAGATTGTTTTATGAGTCATTTATGAATATAAATCAATTGTTGAATTAGTCTGCTAAAGCCATGGGTACATCATAGCATGTTATCAGAAAGGAAGAGATGAAATGATGATAGGATCAGGATTCTAAGTTAGAAAGACTATTGCTTATTAAAGGTCATCTTGTTCACACTCTATTCCATTTTATAGATGAGAAAACTGAAACCCAGAGGGAAGAAACATCTTCTCAAAGTCATGAATATAATTGGGCTTTTGTTTGTTTTCTGTGTATCTTTGTTGAATGGAAAAATCATCTAATTTTAATTTTCCCAGTTCTCTTTGGTAGTTCTTTGGCTTTAATGTCAGGGAGTTTGGGTTCAAATACTGTCTCTTTCATTACCTGTGCACATGGGACAAGTTAGGTTGGATGTAAAAAGGAGATTGGAGGAGCTTGTATCTGAGCTTCTTTTCACTCTAGACCTGTGAGCCAAAGACATATCCTGGAAGCCCAAGAGACTGAAGAAATGTGGGGGGGTATAGTTAAAAAAACACATTAGTGATGATGATGATGATGAAGAGAACAGAGAAATAGTTTGATAAAAGCTTCATGTATCTTCATCCTGAAGCCTTCTCAGATTTCTTAACTTGATAAGGTATTTTCTGTCCTAAGATTATCTGATTTCTATTTATCCATATATGTATTATAAGTACCTCTTGGTGATGGTAGGAATTGTTCCTTTTTCTTGTTTGCTGGCATACCTGGTTGGTCTAACACCTTAAACCATCAATTATCGTAGTTTACTGAATGCTTTTAGAGTTGGATTGAATTGAATTGGTTGGTGGAAATGTCTCTTAATGAATATGATGAACAGAAATGTGAATACCAAGTTTTATTGAGCCATAAGGGTGGTGGTGGTGGGGGTGTAGAGTAAATGCAATGCATCCAAAAAAGAATTAGGGATTTTTATTCGAATTTTATTAGGAATATTTTATATTTCACTGGGAACATAAGGACTGAATGATAATGATAATAATGATTCTAGCTAATATTTAAATAACATTGTAAGAACTCCCATATATTTTTGCTTGTATTATGGCATTTAAGCCTCAGGATAATCCCATGAGGTAAATCCTTCACCTGATTTTATCTCTTTATTTTTTGTTACAAATGGGGAAACCAAGGCTCATAAGCTGAATTGTTGCAGCAGGGCACTTAATAAGTGCCAAGGAGGAACAAAGGTAGATATTTTATGATTAATTCTATTTTCTCTACTAAGTCATTAATTATGGGCCAATTCCTGTCCCCCTCACACCCCACCCTCATCCCATGCATCATTTGGTGAACCTTTCAGTTTTTTGGTTCCCTTGTTAAACTCTTTTAGGGAAAATATTCTTTTTTTTTTTTTTTTAACTTTCTTTTTACCTTTACTTCTTAACTCAGTACCTGACTATAATCAATGCCTAATGCTTTTGATTAAATTATTCTCTTGGCACTTCTTTCCTGGTTCTCACCCTATGACACTGTAGCAGGACATGGAATTTAAAAGAAATGTTTCTGAAGGAAAAAATGGACTTGGGAGTCCCCAGTGCCAGGGTAGCTTCATCTCTTTCTGTTTACTCTGGGATCATCATATTGTCCACCTGCTGTACTTGTCTGGTGTGTCAAGGTCTTTGTTTCTTGGATAGTCATTTAATACTGCACAGAAGACACAGGATTTCCTCTGAGCTAACATGAGCTTTGTCAGTTTGAAAGTCACAGCCATGGATCTCCTGAGATAGCAGTAACCAGACCGCTGATTTTCTGCTGAGTTAGCCAAGGATGAGCACAGAAATGCTCCTTACCACCACTCCAACCCGGAGGATTCTCCTCTTGCTCTTGAGGTCAGAACTGGAAGAATTGTGTGGTAGAGATAGTGTGGCCAGAGCTCTTGTAATTGATTCTGGCAGTTCATAGAAACAAATCTCCATTTTCCAAATTGATTGCAGTTAGCAGAATCCACTGTACTAAGCTCAGTACAATGAAGACTATTTAAAGGATTAGGCTTTGATGTGCTGCTAAAGGTCTTCGGTTTTTCATTCATTTATTTATTTATCTATTTATTTATTTGTTTGTTTGTTTACTTATTTATTTATTTATTTGTTTGTTTATTCATTCATTCATTCATTTATTTATTCATCTATTTATTTATTTATTTGCTTATCTATCTATCTATCTATCTATTTATTTATTTATTTTGAGATAGCTACTCTTGCTTCCCATTGTGCCTTGCTCTCGTTTACTAGGGAGGAGTTTACTTATGCACTGATGATGATCTAATTTGAAGAAAGGAGTCAGAGAATGGGTTTATTTCATATGACACCAAAAGAGCCAGATAAAAATGTTAATTCCTTCCCTCCCTCCCTCTCTTCCTCCCTCCCTTTCTGTCTCTCCTTACTCTTATCAACTTTAGATTATAGTAGGAGAAGACACCAATATAATGAGTATGGTAAAAATAATATTAAGTGATGAATCCTTTGCAGAGGTGGGAAACAGTCATATGTGCCATCAAAATTGTCTAGACTTTTGAGTTGCAAGAGATCTCAGAGACTATCTAGTCCAGCTCCCTCATTTTTTGATGAAGACCATGAGAGATTAATTGCTTTATCCAGGGTCAAATGGGGAGTCAGGAGCAAAAAGGAGATTGAATTCAGGTCTTCTGATTCCAAATACAATATCTTTTTCACTGGTTACAGATGTGGTCTACATGATCTCCACCATCAAACAATTTCTGAATGGAGAACAGAATGAACAATTTGCTTTAAAAAAAAATAACTTTCATCTTTTTTTTTATCATTTGCTTGTCTCTGGCTACCTAAGGGCCAATGCTAATGATTATAAACCGATAGAATGTAGCCTGTGTGGGAAAGAGTTGAATGAGGTTGAATCTCAAGGGATGTTGAGCAAAACCTTTAAACTCATGTGCCTGAAAGGACCATACCTCCTCCCTTCCTCCTATTCCTTGTGTCCCACGAGCTCCTTAAAAATGATAATTTTATGCATGTGAGTTGCCCTTGTTATTTCCAATGGCAATCCCCCGCCTTTCCCTCTCCCCCCTTTTGCAAAATTTGCTTGTGGAGCACTAAAGATTCATTTTTTGTTGGGTTGTTGATTTCTTAGCACTTCTACGAGTAAACTTCTTTAAAGGTCAATGAGCCAGGATGGATTGTGGTGACAGTGCACCTCAGTGCCCCTAAGAGGCTGCTTTCTGAGATGTATGTGAGTGCAAGTGTCATAGATATGCTTAATGTGTGGATATGCAACTGTGTACAATATTTTATGAATAGCCAGCACTTTACTCTCCATCTCTCTCTTTTTAAAATTGAAGTGGTCTTTATGTCTTAGCCTGGCAAAGGAGCTCAAAACCACCTTGGGAAGATCATTGTCTAAATCAAGTAAAGGTCAAAGGTTTTATCTTCATGTATGCCATTTTATGAATTGCACTTTTATTCTTAAACTATTTTACAAATGTATTTTCTAAAATAATTTTTATTGATATCTTTTGGGTTTTTTTGTCACTATAATTTCTGCTTATTCCTTCTTCTATTCTATCCCCTCCCAGAGATAAATTCCCTCCAAAATCCCAATATTATTTTAAAGACAGAAAAGGGGGGATGTCACATAACTGGTCCATATATAAAAATATGAAATATGTGCATTATGCAACACTTGTGGACCTTGCATCTCTACAAAGGGGGATAGTAAAAGATAGTTCTCATTTCTCTTCTTTCAAGTCTTGCTTTTTTTTTTTATATAATTTTACAGCATTCACTTTTGCATCTTCTTTCCATCTCTATTACTTCATTTATTTTCTATAGCCATGTTAGCCATTGTTTTATTGGCTATACTTTGAAAATTGGACTGAGAAGACTGGAGAGAGAAATGTGAGTGGCCACATACAACTGAATCCTTTGTTGGAAACAGCCACACTAAATACATACTGTGTCATTGGGTCATTTAAACTATTCTTGATCACAAAGTTCAGTGTGGTCCTTTGAACTGTTGTAGAAAACGAATGTTTATTCCATTAAAGTAGACTACAGACTCAGAGTCGAATTTAACAGGTGCTTCTAGAGTTAGAAATTAGTTTGCAAATATTCTTAGAAAAGGAAATATCAGAAAAAAAATCCTTGGTCTTATAATAGTGCTTACTGACTTCAGACTTTCTTTATCTGTTGCTCATGTGTGAAAATTTTACCTTGTACTCTATCAGAAAAGAGGGAGAGTTAGATAATTGTATGACCTCTTGAGTTAATTGCCTATCTTGTATCATCTTGTTGCTTGAATTTCATTTAAGCATTTCCTTTTTCTGTTACTCTCTAGTGTTTGTTTCCTGTCTTTTGGGGGGCTAAAAAGCATAAGCCAGTGTTTCCTCCTCATCACCATTTTTTTTCCTTTTCAGTGAGACTTGTGATTTTATTGGCATTAAGAACTCCCAGTCTGGAAAGACCATCCACTGATATAGATCAAAGCCTCTTCTGTACCTTTTAGTCATGTAGATTGATAGGCTGATTTCCCTAGAGTCACCAAGCCAGTTTGTGCCAGAGCTTAATCTTGAATCTAGGTCTTCCTTTATATACAACCATCTTTTCTCTTTCATCACTATAAAATAATATTTATTAAATCCATATGCAGCTAATATATTGCTGGCTCTACGTAAATCAAATTCGATACAGTTGGGAAGAGTTCATATCCTTGACACGTTTACAGTGGCCCAGCTCATCTATTGACTAGATACTTAGTTGGAAAACCTTAAATTCTTCCTGGGCATCAGTTTTGGAAAGCGGTGAGGAAGAGTGTTCACACTCAAGGACACTGCAGGGTTAAATCAGAGATCTGTCAAATTAAAAACCCATCGTTTCTGGTTCCTCTGCCAAAGGTAGAAAACCCAGAACCAAGTTTTCATTACTGTTTGGGGTTGGTCTAGTGCCACATTCTAGCACCGCACTGTACATCACTGCTGCATAATTAGCGCAGGAATGAAATTAGCGAAACATAAATGTGAAGCCATAACTGATGCTTTTCTCTGCAAATCCCATCCAGCCTCAGTGTAATAAATCATTCTGAACTATCGTGGTGTGCGTATTTGCAATTAGCTAAATGCAGTGCTGTGCACAGTATATCTAAATTAAATTCCGGGCTGAAAGAAATCAACAGCTGATATGCAAAATTCAAATAATTTGAGTTCTATTTTTGGTACTTAAAATGTACAATTTTGGATGGCTAAATATGGAGTGTGCTTTAAAATAAGTTGGTTTTATTTGATTCTGAGAAAATCTAAGTTGTTGAATGAAGTTTGGGGTATATTTAGGTATCTGAAGGTTTAGAGAGCAAAGGTGTGGGATGGCCAGCAGCTGAGCTCACTAATTCAGCATTTTTGCAGGTCTTCTTCCTCCCTTTCTCATTACAGGGAATCCTCTCAAGTTGCAGAGTAGTTAGTCAGCAAATAAACATTTATTGAGCACCTACTGTGTGCCAAACCTTGGGCTAAGAGCTGGGGATACAAATAGAGACAAAAGACAGCCCTTGTTCGGCAGGAGTTAAAAATCTAATCAAAGCAAACAAATATGTATCAGCAAGCTACAGACAGATTAAACTGTAATAAAAGAAAAATAGCCAGAGGGGAAGGTACTAGTATGAAGGGGTATTGGGAAAGGTTTTAATCTGGGACTTGGATGAAGCTGGGATGATGAGGAAGGAGGACATCCTAGGCATGAGGGCCAACCAATGAAAATAGCCAGAATTCAGAGATGGGGTCTTTTGTTCAAGGAAAAGCTTTAGATTGATCGGTGTATGGGAGGACCTAATATATAAGGAGTCTAAGAAGGTAGTCTTTGAAGCCAAACAGAGGATTTTATATTTGATCCTAGAGGTATTAGGGAGATACTGGAGATTTATTGGGTGGAGAAGTGATGTGGGGGGATGTGCACCAGATCTCTGGTTGCTGAGGAGATGTAGGGAGAGCAACCAGCAGGTCTTCCAGGTGTGAGGTCAGAGGTGTTACAAAGGTAATTCAAGAATATGGGATATGGAAGGTGAGAAAGAGTGAAGAATTAAGGATTGTGAGCTTGGGAGTCTGGATGGATGATGATAGCCTTCATTTTAATAAGGAAATAAGAAATGGGGGAAGAGTTTGGGGAGGAAAGACATTGATTGAGTAGAATTTTGGATGTATTGAATTTAAGATATTTACAAGACATATAATTCACAATATTTAATAAAACAGTTGGAGGTTAGCAGAATGGTTAGCACTCACTAAACAGATCTGAGAATTGGGGAGTCCACGGGAACTGATAAGCTCATAGTATCTGGAGAGAAGAGAAGAGCGTTCAGGACAGAGTCATTCTCTTAGTGCTTGGTAATTTGTCATGATGAAGATCTAGCAAAGGAGAACGAGAAGACCTAGCATCACAGGTAGGATGATAGCAGGGAGGTGACTATGTCGGGAAGATCTAGAGAGATGCCATTTTCAAGGAGAAGATGGTGATCAACAGGGTCAAATGCTTCAGAAAGAGAAAAAAAAAAATGATGGGGAAGAGGCCATTAGATTTGGCAATTAAGAGATTATTAGTGACTTGGGAGAGAGCAGTTTTTGTTGAACGATGAAGCTGAGAGCTGTTTCCATAGTGCCGACCTGCCTGGAGATTTATGAGCACATCCTGCTCTACTGTCTGGGGATGTGGGACTAGCCTGTACTTCAGTTTCTCCCCAAGTAAAGTCTTTTTATTTCTTTGCCTTTGCAGTGTCTGTCCTCCCCCCATCCCTTCTTAGAATTGCTCCTGTTCTTTAAGAGTCAGTCCAAGTGCCACCTTCTCTCCAAGCCCTTCCCTGATCCCGGAGCTTCCAGCACCTTCTTTCCCCAAACCCTGGTGTAGACTTAAATGCAAACTTGTCTTCTTTGGCTCATCTCTTTAAGTTCTTGGAGTTTGTTGGGGAGGGGAAGATTTCCTTTTTGTCTTCGCATCCCTAGTGCCTAGTACAGTGCTTGGCACACAGCAGGGGATAAATAAATAGTTGCTGATTATTTCTGAGCCCTATAGTAGCACTGGTGTTCCTTTCCATGGGTCTCTACACATTTATTAAAATGTGCCCTCCTAAATTGCCCACTTAAAAAGCACTAGCAACTAGTTAAATATAGGAATAATTTTTTTTTTTAAAATCTAATCAAATCACAGCCAAGACGAAAGAGCTCTCATGGCTTCTAGAAGAAGATCTCCCGTAAAAGGATATTGCCATATCCTAGGGGACATAGAGATTTCTTGAAGTCAGCCAGTGTTGGGAATCTTGAGATACTGCTCTCTGGTGAGAGACGTCATGACACCGACACAAAATATGTTAGCTTGAAAAACCAAATGTTTGCTCAAGATGGGATTCCTTCTTTCTTCCTCCCTTCCTCTCTCCCTCTCTCCCTTCTTCCCTCTCTCCTTCCTTCCTTCCCTCCTTTCTTTCCTCCCTCTTTTTCTCCCTCCCTCCTTCCCTTCCTTCTCTTCCTTCCCTCTCTTCCTTCTTTCCCTCTCTCCTTTCCTCCCTCCCTCCCTCTTTCTCTTCCTCCCTTCTTCCCTTCTCCCTCCTCCCCTAACATACCTGATGAATGGCCATCTAGTCTTTGCTATAAACTTCAGTAGAGGATGGTCTACAATACCTCCAATAGGCAGCAACACATTCTTCTTTTCCAGAACTATTTGTTAAGAAGTCTTTCCTTTCATCCATCTTATCTTCCACCTATCACTCCTGATTTGGCCCTTTGGGACCAAGAAGAACCAGTTTAACTTTTTTTTTTTTTTTTTTTTTTTTTTTTTTTTTTTTTTTTTGAGATACAATCTATATATGTATAAGTAGATGCAAAATATTTAAAGAATATAACCAAAATAAATTTGAATATTGGGGGAAAAAGAGGGAGAAAGGAGCCACATATCTGGGCTCCATTTCCTCATCCACAAAGTGAAGGGATTAGACTTTTAAAGTCTTAATCTAGGATCTGATGTCTAAATCTATGATTGTTATTAGCCCATGGAACTACCAGAGCTTCTAACTGGAAATGACATAAATCTGTCTTTTGATTTAGAAATACTACTTTGGTACTGGATGGAAGGGCTAGAGGTTGGGAGACCTGTCCCGACATTCTAGGTCACTGCATTGATGATTGCTCTTGGAAAGCCCAGTGTGTCTGGTGAGGGACTTGACCTTCATTTTATATTTGGAAGTGCAGCATTTTAAGAACAAATGAGTGGAACCGGAGCTTGAGTCTCCATCCTTCCAGGAGGCCAAGCCAAGCCGACATTGCCATATGGCATTTGGAGCCTGAGCTTGGGCAGCTCAGGAAGAGAAGTGGCTCACATCTCCATCCGTCTTCATCATCTCATACACATCTCAACCTCACCTGTCACCAGATGAGACTCAGCCTCTGGTTGACCCACAGAATGTTGAAATGGGAAATACCTCCGAGTTCATTCAATTCTCCCTTGGGAAGCCAGTGGGGATTCATTTTGCATTGGGGTTAGTGGTTTCTAATGTCTTGTCTAGATCAATTTATGGCTTGTATTTGTAATCACCACTGTGCTGGATGGATCTGATCATGTTTCCTTGACCATTTATTCTAAAGAGAATCTTTTTCAAGTTGCAATTTTTCAGTCCTGGGCATTGATCTACACAGCAGCGCAAAGGTACCAAGAAAGAGAAAATGGAAAGATTGGTTTCATTTACTCATGGAAGAGTAACTAACTAGGGGTAGGGCAGGGAGGGAAACCGAGAGGACCCAGGTTGACAGCACTGGTACTTCTCTCAGAAAGGTGTTTGCTGGAGGGGAGAGTGAGGCTGACAACTTTGCACAGCTCTGCCCCACTCGTGTCCAATTTATGTGTAAGCCACGACTGATGCCGTTGGTCCTTGTCCAGGATGAAGGACGAACAACAATCCGGAAGGAATTAGCGATAGGGCTGCTCTGCTGGGAGGGAGCCCAGTGAAGGGGTGGTGAGAATGCCAGGCAGAGAGAGGGCTGGCAAGAGCTTAGAGAAAGGCTGGGACTCCAGGCCTGGGGACTCAACTTCCTCAACATCTGGAGTTCACTCTTCCAGATGGCAGGATTAAAGTGGAAGAATGAATGGATGAACAAACACTCATTAAGGACTAACTATGTATAAAGCATAAAGCTCAGGCCTGGGCTTATAAATCAGAAAGCTAGATAGTCTTGTTTTCATGTATCTCACATTCTGATTGGGAGAAAAAATGCATATGGAGGGCTTAAACTGACCATCAATTGAAAAGGTCTCCTAGTCTTCGGGGTACAGTATCAAAACAGATGAGGTCGTCCACATGCCCAATCCAGCACAGGTTAAGTCAACCAAGATTCATTAAGAGTTTACTGTGCTATTTTTTGATGAGTCTGCCCTCTCTGGTGGACTTGGGGGCCAGAATGCTCCTGGAAAGGACTGAGGGACACAGTGTTTTGCTTGGATTGAGTCACGACAGCAAGAGTTGGTGCTTGGGAAGGGCCAGTTCAAGTGACTGTATTTCAGAAATCTGGCCCAGGAGTTAGGAGATGTGAGTTCCAGTGTGGGTTGAGACATTAACTCTGAGCTTCAGAAAATGAGGTGGCTGAATAAAGTAATCTCCGAGGTCCACTGTACTCCCACCCACCTGAAATCGGCTTTCTCGGCTATCAAGTATGAAGCAATAGTGGTCCTGAGAGCCTAGTTAGTCAGAATAATTAGGAAAATAGGAAAGAATGAATGCTTCCCCCTTTGGAGTGGTCTCCTGAGGGGGAGGAGAGAGAGAGAGAGAGAGAGAGAGAGAGAGAGAGAGAGAGAGAGAGAGAGAGAGAGAGAGAGAGAGAGAGAGAGAGAGAGAGACACACAGAGACAGAGACAGAGAGAGAGAGAGACAGAGAGAGAGAGAGACAGAGAGAGAGAGAGACAGAGAGAGAGAGAGAGAGAGAGACAGAGAGAGAGAGAGACAGAGACAGAGACAGAGAGACAGAGAATGCCAGTCTTTATGAGCTTATCAAAATGTACTTAACATACTCTGTTATATATAGGTACTGTGCAAAGTACAGGGCATATGCCAAACTAGATATTTATATTGAAGGGTTTTTATTGTGATGGGAAAATACAACATATGAAAGGGGACTAGAAAAGGGAGGAGAAGGTACTTATGGGATTGGTATGTATGTTTTGTAATAACAATGGAAGTGTTCTAGAGACCTGGGCCCTTGGAGTGTAAGGTGTAAAAGCTGATCTATATGAGCTGAAGTTCTTAGGGCATAGCCTGTGTTGATGGTGGAGAAGTGATAGAAATGATGGTAAAACTAGATCCTGTATGGTGGGGAGATAGTCAGGGAGTGCCCTTAGATCTTTATACTGACAGAGATACTCCTGGAAGCACAACGCTTGTTTTCTATTTTCTAGTCTCCCACCCTCCCTTCCTTCCTTCCTCCCTTCCTCCCTCCTTCCCTCCCTCCCTTCTTCCCTCCCTCCTGTCCTTCCCTTTCTCCACCCTTCCTTTTAATTTTAATTTTTTCTTAATTACATGTAAACAAAACAAAACAAAACAAATTTTTTTTTTAATTTCTCTCTTCCCTACTCCCTGTAAGAAGGCAATTTGATAGTTTGTACATGTGTCTAATAGTTTTTTTTTTAATTTTTCTATTGCATTTTAGTTGCTGAAGAGTCCACAAAATGACTTGAGCATCTTTCCCTCTTCTTTCCCTTCCCCCACCTTTCCCTACTGCCCAATGTAGTTTTTTTCCCAGCTGTTCCTTTTTGAGCTAGGACTATGGTGTGAAAACCTCAACAGTGTTCCCATATGCTCTTCTTTTTCTGACTGTGAATAATATGGGGTATTGGGATCTATCCTTCATGTTCTAGCCACAGTTCCTCTGAATGGTAATTCCAGCTGAGATCTCTGTTGCTAGTTCACATGTTTGATCATTTCTCTTCACTTTAAATAATCCACATTTTAGGTGGCTTCCCCCTTCAGGCACTTATTTTCCTTTCCTATGTATGAATCTCTTGTCTGTTCCTCTTCCATTCTCTGTATGGATAGCTTATGAATGTGAAACTAGCCACACTCGTGTTTGTAGCACTTCTTACCTGAGCTTCAGCTGTGAATATAGTTAAAGTTCCTGTCTCCTGGTGATTTAAATTTTTTCTTTAAAAAAAAAAAAAAAAATTAAGTGCCAAAAAAACAAACCACTCCTGAGTATGGTCTGAGTAAGGCAGCATGAATGGGAAGCAGGCACAGTGGCTATTGACTTGGATGCTGGCTGTCCATGAGTCAAGAGTTGTATTAGCATTACCAATTCTTCACCATGGGGTGGGACCCAAGGGCCAGGCAGGGTGTAACCACTTGGGCCTGGGGCCAGGGCTGGCTCCTGGCAATGCCATTTTGGAGAATCACTTAGAGGTAGAATGTGCTCCTCAAACCGCAAGGCACTGACTTGCCTTGTTGAATGGGATACAATTTCCATATGGCAATTGATGATATCATCTGGAAATCTTTTTTTCTGAATCAGTGTCATCAAATTTTGTTTTCTTTTTATTAATAAAATCCAAAGAAGTGATCCATCTCCTTAGGAATGAGGATTGCTGTTAAAATTCCCCCTCCCCCTTTTAATCTTCTTATAATAATCCCATTGCCAAATTGAGGCTGGAGTACCATGCTGTTCTTCTCTGGAATGTTTTTTTTGGGTGATTTTCCATCAATTAAATCAGTGGGCTAAGTTTGAGTCTCAGGATCTTTGTGAACATAACACAGAAGCTCAGAGGAGGTTTCGAGACTTTAGAGACCATTTGTAATTCAGAAAGAAATTCCTCCTCACAACATGTTTCAAAATTGGGAATCCAGCCTCTGCAATGAAGGGGAGCCTACTACCTTCTGAGGTTACCAGGTAACTCTAATTGGAAAGTTTTTACTTGTTAAGTCTACCACTCTATAGCCTGTATCCATTGTCTCTGCTTTGAGAAGGTGAACTGAATGAAATCTAATCCCTTTCCCTTGCCAGTCTTTTAAATATGTGAACATTGTTATGTTGCCCCTCCACCTTCTCCATTTGATTTTGGCTGTAGTACCTTAATAACAACTTTAGTGTAGAGGAAGACAAGAAAAGTGATGCCATACTGGGCTTGGCCTGATTGTTACCAAAAATAAGAGAACTGTTGCTGAAACCATTTAAACCATGAAGGGATGTCTCAACATCATCATATGATTCCTGACCAAAAATCCACTGCAGACAGCAGTCGCTCTCTTTAACCTGGCTCCCTAACCAGGGGTAGCCAAGCCAAGTCAATGGATAGCCGAGAGGTAAAGAGTTTGGTAGAGAACATGTTGATCTTCTTCCCAGGTGTTCACTAGGGAACCAACAAGTCAGGGCATCAGCTAGGGCATTACGTGAGTAGGTATAATAAAGGCTTTTAAGATTACACGTGGCTGTTCTTGAGCATGCTAACGGTTATTGAACTATAGATTCAAGAGATCGTGGCTAGAGACCTTTGAAGGCCTCAGAGGAGGTGAGCCGGGTAGAGTTGACACTGCAAAGGTCAGTGGTCAAAGGTACTCTGTTGGGCCTAGGGCAGACTAGTAATTGTAACTGCCAGGAGGGCAAATCCAAAATCCAAATCCTGCCTCCTCCACTAGTTACTTCTTTGGCTTTTTTAGACAAATATTTTCTCCTCCCTAAACTTTTGTTTCCTTATTAGTAAAATGAGGAAATTGGATCTGTTTGTAGGTTTAGATTCTATGAAAGAGAAGGAAAAGGAAACCTACTCTGACCTGCTCTTTAGAGTTTTTGTGAAGAAGCTTTCCCAGGGCTCATAAATTCTACATGATGATGGTATTCTTAAACAGGTCCATAAAAAATAGAGAAAAGACAGAGCCAACAACTTTCATCTGCTCACATTAGTGATGGAAACGCATCACTTTATTAGCCTTTTGGAATTCTTCCTATAATTCTCAACCAGGTCTTGACTGATGCCCTCTGGTGTCTGTCAGCGGTTGAGAGCCTGGGAGAGTTAGCTTTGACTAAAAAGAGTATGACAACTTCAGAAGTATATAAGCAGGATATACCAAGACAAATCTGACTCAGGATACTGCCAGATTATTTACAAAAGAGAAAAATTATTAATAAATATAAAGGTGAAAAATTTAGATTAACAGGATAGATCAATTACAGTGATATGAAACTTATTAAATAACTATCAGTGCTTAACACAGTGCCCGACACATAGTAGGTGCTTCACACATTCTGGTTGACTGGGATAGCTAGGTGTTATAGAACACCAGTCTGGAGTCAGGAATAACTGTATTCAAATCCTTAGACACTTGGTATTCACTAGTTGTGTGACTGGATAAGTCGTCTAAGCACTATTGCCTCTCTTCCAAAATACCCTTCTCCTCAAAAAACACCCCAGCTAGAATTGTTTGTGATTTTCATTTATCTGTTTAGTCCTTGCATCCTTTTAACAGATGAGGAAATTGAGGACCATAAAAGCCTAAAAGCTTGTGGGCACCTAACTGTAGATGAGATTGTATTTGGAATCCTTCTTTAATGTGTATGTGTAACTCAGGATCCTACTTCTATATGAACTAGCTGTGGAACTCTTGACAAGTCACTTAGCCTCAGTTTACTTGGTTGTGAAATGAAAAAATAATAGCACTCATCCCTTAGGATAACTGTTAGCATCAAGTAAGATAAATGAAGTAGAAAGATTTGAAAGCCTTAAAAATCTATGTAAATACTAGTTACTATCATTATTATTTTTATGTAGTCATTGCCCATAGTCATTGAGGTAAACAAGTATCAGAGCTGGAATTGGAACCCAGATCTTCTGTCTCTAGATCTAGTCCTCTTTCTCCCTATACCAGGATTCCTTTTAAATTTATGTCTATGGGTCTATCTATCACTGCATTTATATCTATATTTGTATCTATGTCTACATCTATATTTATATATCTGTATCCATATCTATCTGTATCTGTACCTATATCTACATCTATGTCTGCACCTAAATCTATATATCTGTATTTGTATTTATATCTATGTGTATTTGTATTTATATATCTATTTCTATGCCTATAGCTATATATCTGTATTTGTTTGTATATCTATATATCTGTCCTTTTTTTTTCCTTAATTTTTTTGTTTGACTTAAAGGCTAGGGGGCGGCTAGGTGGCGCAGTGGAGAGAGCACTGGCCTTGAATTCAGGAGGACCGGAATTCAAATCTGGTCTCAGACACTTAACACTTCCTAGCTGTGTGACCCTGGTCAAGTCACTTAACCCCAGCCTTGGGGGGGAGGGGGAGAATAACTTAAAGGCTAAAGCTTGACATCCTGGGGAGCTATTTTCACATACATACAGACATGTATATGTCTATGTCTGCATCTACATCTATATATTTGTATTTATATCTATATATCAACACCTATGTCTATTTCTCTATATATCTGTACTTGCTTATATCTATTATCTATATCTAGATATCTCTATGTATCAATTTTATATCTATGTGTACATGCCTGTATCTATATTTATATCAACATTTCTATCCTTATAGTATCAATGCAGTGGCCCCTGAGTTTCTTAGAATGACTTCATATTCTGCACAGCTACATTTTTTAAAGACCATTTTTTTCCTCTTTAGTACAGTAGATTAGCCATGACTTAAACAAATAAAGATGCAATGAAATTGGAAAAAAATGAGTTTATTAAATTAGAATATTTGTGAGATACTTAGCAGACCTTGAATGAAAATTCATCTAATATAGTTAGATAAAAATTATGGAAAATACATATATAGTTTATGTATAGAGTAAATCTTAATGTGAACTTTTTGGAAGAAGGGAATCATTTAATCTGCAGGTTCAAATTGATGGATGATGTATTGGATTACATTATACCCAATGAGCCAAATAAATTTTCTTTATTCATGGAACTTTCAGGTATTTTAAAAGTGCCAACAGGAGCAGGCCTTCTTGAGATTGCTGACATATTTGCAGTTTATTATTGAGGTAGGAGAGAAGGGAAGAAGGCCTGTTTAGTAGCTTGGCATTTACCCACTGCAAAAATCGAGGGACTAGAGATACCCAAATGCCAATTCTGAAACTTCACTTCTAATTTTGATCTATTTGTCCGTCAGTCAATCAACAAAGTACTTATTAAGCATTTACAATGTACTATGAACCATTTAGGCAAAGACAATCATTGCTCTCAAAAGCAAATGATTATGGGGCAACATCTAGAAGAAAGCTAGATATATAGAACATATATACCCACACATACATACATACATGTATAAAATCAATGGAAAATAATCTAAGGATAGGGACAGGGGAGGAAACATTGGTAAAGACCCTCTGCAGAGAGAAGGTGAGGTTTAACTGAGGAGTCTTGAAGAAAACCAGGGAAGTGAGGAAGTGAAAATATAAAGGGAGATAATATTTCATTTATGGAGAAAAATAGTGAAAACTCACAGCTTTGTGATGGTTCTCATGGGAAATGATTTCTCTGGCTACATTTTACAGAAGATAGTTATCCATGGATATTATTTCTAAGAAATCCTCTCGCACCAAAAAGGGTGGTTGTTCTGATTTAGAATAATCTATATTAATTCAAAACATTTGACTTTTCCCCCACAAAACATGTGAATTGGGTCTCATTTGTCTTCACAACATACCTCCTCCTTTCAATCATTTAAAGCTAAATATGTGGTTCCTGGACCTTGGGCATTTGATCTGGAAATCTTCAGGAGGCCGGAATTATCTGGATCTGTTCATTTTTTTTCCTCAATATTTTTTGTTTAACTTAAAGGCTAAAGCTAGACATCCTGGGGAGCTATTTTCTCCCCATTCTTTGGCTTGCTAATGTCTATTTTTTATCTTTTGTTTGTCATTGCCATGGAATCTTTGCCTTGTTATGAATTATTATTCAATTGGAAATACTAGATATTTGACATTAACTCTGAATATCTTGACCCATAACTGCCCTTTGTGTTCCGTTTTAGTTAAAGGCTAAAATAGAAAAGTGATGCAAGTTGGCAAGATTTGACTGTCTTCAAAATTGCCCAGCTAGAATGTCTAGACTTAAACAAACAAACAAATAAAAATCCTCAAGAAGCCTAAATGTAGTCACATGTACTTAGCCAAGGTGGATTCCAGAGTAGGCCATTAAGAAAAAGGGCAGAATGCGAAGTGTAAAGTCAATATGTTCCTTGAGAATTTAATTCCCTGGTTGTTTTAGGATTTCTATTTCTTCTTCTTTTTACAAATTTAAATCCTTTAAAACATGAATAGCTGTTGATATCTAGGTGGGAAACATTGGCTTATATAACGGACATCTTCCCATGGTTGAACTAGATTAGGTCAGTTTCTAAAGTCTCTGAAAATCTTAAAGTACCATGTAAATGGTAGTAGCCATTGTTATCAACAAGCTTTTATTAAATGCTTACTACTATGATAAGTATTGGGTCCCTGTCCTCAGTGAGCTTTTATTCTAACATAGGTGCTTATAAAATGACGACATACAAGTAACTTTGTGCTTAAAAGATAGATACAGATTAGGTAGGAGATAAGAAGGTAAAAGAAGGCTTGGTCTAAGGAATGGGAAAAGTCCTCCCTGAAGGTGGTAAGACTTTCTCTTGAGTCTTAAAGGGAGTTTTTCTACTTTGTTTTATTTTCAAAAGTTATGAATTTGGGTTATATTCACCTTTAGGACTTAAACCTTCTTCAACTAGTTTGAAACCAAAGACATTAAAGTGTTCAAAGCAAAAGCTAAATGACCATCTCTCAGGGCATTATGGGAAGGATTCTACCCTGGATGGGAGTTTGGATTAGATGTCCTCTGAGGATTATTGATTTCAAGTTAAAAGGCCCTGAAGAGTTGTCTAATTCTTTTCCCCCCTCCTTTTTTTTAATTTGAGGAAACTGAGGCTTTTTTTTTTTTGACTGTCCAAGATCACACAAATTGCAAGCAGCACATTAGAATCCAAACTCACGTTCTTCAGTTTTCAGTTCTTGAGTGCCATATTTCTAGTTTTCAAGTTTTAACATTCTTTCCTGTGTCAGCTTTTCCTCCTTGCATCTCCTTCCAGGAGTGAGAAAAGATTGTCTATTCCACAAGGAAAAGACGAAATGCAGATAAGACACTGTTAGATAATCAAATATATATAGTCAGCACCTCAGGATGTGAAGATGACAGGTCAGCATTTCAGGGACAGTGATTTCACTGGTGTGGGCAGTAATCTTGTCCAGTAGAACAGATTGCGTGTTTGTTCCTAGTTTCAAGATTTGTTATCTCCTGTTCCTCCTTACCCCACCCCTACTCTTAAGACTTTAAGTAACCTTCTAAGTTTGTTCTGCCATTGCTGCTGCCCTCCCGTCTCCCTTAGGATCATGGCATCATAGCTCTGGAGGCCATTTAGTTCAGCCTTTTCATTTTATGTAGGAGAAATTGAGGCTCCAATGTTCCCTGGGCCATAGAAGTAATTGGTACCCAAAGTGAGATTTGAATGCAGGTCCTCTTAACTTCCCATCCAATATCCCATGCGCTTCCTAACACTTCTTAACAGTCCCTCTGGGAAGAGGAAGAACCATAATCAAAATGATACTATTCTTGTCTCTGGAAAGGGCCTATTAATGGACCATCCCATTTCTCCACTCTGCACTCCAAGGATTCTTAAACCAGAATTCTCTTCTTTGAACTCCACTCCCCCAGGTCTGTTGTTAGAATGTCAGATTCACCATGCCAGAGATTTTCTTCCTCTTTCATTTGTATTAGTATCATTTGGCACATAGTAAATATAAATAATCCCTCCCTCCCTCCCTCCCTCCCTCCCTCCCTCCCTCCCTCCCTCCCTCCCTCCCTCCCTCCCTCCCTCCCTTCCTTCCTTCCTTCCTTCCTTCCTTCCTTCCTTCCTTCCTTCCTTCCTTCCTTCCTTCCTTCCTTCCTTCCTTCCTTCCATCCCTCCCTTCCCTTCTTCTTTTCTTCCCTCTTACCTTCCTCTTTTCCTCCCTTATTTTCTCTTTCTCTCCTTCCTTTTCCTTTTCACTCTTCCTTCTCTTCCTCCTTCCTTCACCCTTAAATCCATAGTAATTTTACATCATGTTAATCTCATTCCTTGGACTTAGCGATGTTAAGTACCAAAGATACAGAAGAAATTGTGGCATAATCACAACTTGGAGCTGGGTTTTTAGAATCTCCATCAACTTTTATTCCTACCATACACAGCATAACTGCAATAATATAACACGTTTGAATCTAAATTATAGTTAAGCTTAAGAAGAAAAACCTTGGAAGTACCTGTAAGCAATCATCATGGTATAGTGGAAGGAGCTCTGGATTTGGAGCCAAATCCTGAGATCTTTCTCAAGAAATGGTTTAAGATCCGTAATCACTCTGGACACATCTTTTTAATCAGATGAAGAAGGTTTGACTATAGGTAGATGACCTCTAAGGATTGTTCTGGATCTCAATCTATTATTCCACAGAATCACCCTATAAACTCAAGTTTTATTTTATCAAAATGGTACTAATGATACAGTTTATATTTCATTTTTTCAAAATATATCTAAGAATTTTTTTATGAAGAATAAACTTCAATTTTTTTTAAACAAAAGATTTGACATTGGGACTAAGTATCATTAATAAAGTAAAGATTACTTCGTTTTCAAAGAAAGAATTTGAGAATGTTGAATTAGGTTTGAGTCAGGTGAGTTGACTTGTCAGTTGTATCTCTACCTGTTCTAGTACTGTATCTATAGTCTATCTTGCAATCCTTTCATTTTATATATTCTCAGTTGGAATAATGGAGGTTTACCTCCAATCCTGGGAATACATGTTTTGATGGCAACAAATCGAAAGCTGTGGCATTTGAAGGAATTCAGGATGACTTTCTGAACCCCAAAATAAAGAAGTGAGAAAAATCATTGACTTCATTCTTAGCCTGAGTTCTTACTAGTATGTTCCTATGGAAATTCAGAATGAAATATTAGGTCTAAGTCCTAGAATCAAAATCATCATTATTGTTGTGCTCAATAGTTTGCAGTTCCCATGAGCCTCAGAGTAGCATAGAAAGAGTATTATAGTTGAAATTAAAAGACTTGCAATCAAATTCTGTCTCTTGTATGACCTGGTCAATTCAACACAAGAAGTACTAATAACAGTAATGGCTAATAATGTTGGTTAGCATTTATATAGTGCCATCCATGTGTCAGAGCCCTTCACAAATACTTCATTTGATCTGCACCAAAAAATTGATCTTATCCGCATTATCTGCATTTTTTACTTAAAGAAATTGAGGCAAATAAATTATGTGACTTGTCCATAGTCTATTTCCAGTGAGGTTATTCTTGACTCCAAATCAACACTCTAACCTCTATGTACCTGGATGTCTCCCAATAAAACACTAATATTACTTTTATTCAAAGATTTCATTATCTATCGCTCTATATTAGAGTAGATAGATCTCAAATTTCTGTGCTTAATAAGCATCAGCTTTGAGTGATGAGCATCTCATCCCGGACCGGGCAGGCCCTCAGATGGTGGAGACATCATCCATAGGCCTGGAGCCTGGCCAGATTGTCAGGTTTGGCCAAAGTCTGACATCTCCTTCCCCTCCCCCCATTGACATAACCATAGAGAATTGGGGGTCTCCTTCATACCACAGAGAAAATCTGAGTTCAGTCTTGAGTGTAGCAGTAAAGGTTTAAAAAAGTCAAGAAAATGGCCTTCTGGTTTTTTCTTCCCATCCATCTCTGGAAATGCCTTATCTAAGCAGAAACAGCAGTTGTCCATACATATATTATGGTAATTAAAATGCTTTCGGGATAATGTCCTTAGTCATTGTCTCCATGAAGAAACATCTCTTACTAAAGGCCTCTTAGGGAGTTTCATTAGTGTTGACTAGACCATCGTGTTTATCGGTTTTCGACTTTTTCTTGTGGAAATTTGAGATCCTTCAAGTCAGGCATTGGATTGTGCTGCTAGCCACATTAATTAGTCTTCTGGGCTTGACTTCGATCTCAGGTATAAGTTTTTAAAAAAACAAATAGAATGCAAATGGGCAGAGATAATACATTCATCTTCAATACACGCTAATGAGACAGAGCATTTATATAGTGCCTTCTCCTGGCTAGAGTTGCTGCTTGGGAACATCTATCAGCCCTTGCAGCTTTCTCATCTCAGGATATGTCTCTGCTATTCTGGCTCCTTTCTTTCTTCAGTGCAGCCTCCTGGGGTTTCCATTTTGGGGAGGGATTCAGGCTGGCCAATTTTCAGCCCTCTCCCTGTTTCTGGACTTCAGCAGCTCCAGCCTGCCCCCTCCTTCCAGGGCCCTTTTCAACATTGTCTTGCCTCAATAGATTGAGTTGGCTGAGAGCAGGAACTCTTTCTTTTTGCTTCTCTCTGTACCCCCAGAATTTAGCACAGTGCCTAGGCACAAGGAAAGTGTTTAATATGTGTTCCTTGTCTTGCTTTGCCTTAACTGGCATTAAGTTTCCAACGCAC
The DNA here is from genome assembly GCF_048593235.1 of Sminthopsis crassicaudata. Lineage (NCBI taxonomy): Eukaryota > Metazoa > Chordata > Mammalia > Dasyuromorphia > Dasyuridae > Sminthopsis > Sminthopsis crassicaudata. The sequence goes on from NC_133617.1 coordinate 729,355,957, forward strand.
TTAACATAGATTGTCTCGTGATCCCCATAATAACTGTAATTATTATTCCCATTTTGCAGATGAGGAATAGTAATAGTAATTAATATATAAGTCATTGTGGTAAGAGACTCATAAGAAGCAGTGAATTTTAGAGTTGGGAGGGATCTTAGAGATTTTCTAGGGCAACCTTCTCAGTGCTGTTCAAATGTATTATTATAATAATTTAAAGAGTATAAAGAGTGCTTCAAAACTCTGGGGGTAGCTATTACAGACTCCAATGAAAATAAGACATTTTGGGACACTATGTTTAGGCCAGAGAGAGAGCCATTTGATCAAACTGATGAAGTGGGGGGTGGGTATGCTAAGGATGAGCCCTTGAATCCAGATATGATGAAGGATGACTTCTCTTCATATTCTATTAAAAAAAAAAAAGAACATTAATAATGGTAAAATGAAGGAGATAACAAATAGCATTTCGGATGGTTTCCAATTCATTCATCTCTCTCTCTCTCTCTCTCTCTCTCTCTCTCTCTCTCTCTCTCTCTCTCTCTCTCTCTCTCTCTCTCTCTCTCTCTGTCTGCCTGTCTCTCACTTTCTCTTCTCTCTCTCTCTTTGCCTCTCTGTCTCTGTCTTTCTCTTTCACTATTTATCTCTGTCTTTTTATTTCACTCTCTATCTCCCTGTCTCCCTCTTCCTCTCTTTCTCCCTTCCCCCTCTCCCTCTTCTTCTCTTTCCTTTTCTTTCTCATTGCTTTTCTAGATAGAGATGAAATCACATCACAAATTAATAGAGTTCAAGTTGACAGGGGCTTCCAACTTTCTTCACTTCAGTCCTTCCATTTATTGTCTTCCCCATTACAAATATGCCCTCCTAGAGGGCAGGAACTCTCTATTTTCTTTTCTGCTTGTATTTATATTCCTGGTGCTTACTGACACACAGAGTCGATGCTTATTAGTGCTTGTTGTCTTTCTGCCTTGCCCTGTCATTTTTAGCAGAGAAAATGATTACCTGGAGAAGTTGACTTATCTTAAATGAGGAAGCTTCTAAGAAAGAGAGTGGAAATTACTACACAAGTCCTTTGATATTCTTTCTTTTCACTAGAAAGAATTTTTGTCCTTCATTCTCCTTTACCCCAGCCACATTTTTTGAAATGGATGGAAAAAGAAAATTAAATGGAGAAAAGAGAGTTGAAGGCAGAATGATACTAATTTCCATGTTTAATCATCAGTGACAATATTATGGGCTGGCAGTGGTAGAAAGCCACTTAGATGACAAATGAGAGATCTCCTAGTTTCCCAATTAACAGAAACTTTATATAGCAATATTCCTATCAAATGGGCAGGACCAAAGAGCATAAAAGAGGGTGGTTTTTTGTCATCATAATGCCATTGTAGAGAATGCTTCAGTGTATAACCTTCCTATTATTTATGGGATCACTTCTGTCTTCTTTGCACCAAGTTTGGAGACTCCATACTCAGTGATAGGGTCAGTGAGAGATTTTTTTTCTAAGCAGCTGCTCAGTTGGGATATGGAATCTTCCTGGACAGATTGGTCTGTATTTCACTGCTTTGCTAGCCTGTTTGTCAGGGACCTTCCTCAATGACTCTTTATATTACTTCCTTATTTTTTCCTTTTCTTTATACTATCCAGTATTTCTGATTCACTGTCTCTGTTAAGCTCAGTGATCAACTCCACATTGTTGTGTTGGTAAAATGGAAAGAGTGCAGACTCTGGTTTGACTCTGCCAATGACTCACCTGAACTGAGGCAAATTGCCTTAGTTTCCTCACCTGGAAAATATGGACAATTCTATATATGCCACCTACCCTTCACAAATTTTTGGGTAGATCCAAGGAAATAATACATGGAAAGTGGTTTTTTTCAATCATAAATTTCTAATATACATAACTAAAATGTCATTCCTTTCCCCATGATCCTTTATTTTTTCTTTTAAAATGTCTATAATGTTAACTTTTGTTTCTATACATTTATGAGTATATACTTTCCCCTTCCTTACCCAGGGACCTTTCCTTTTTTTTTTTTTTTTTTTTTGTTTTTTGTTTTTTGTTATGGTAGTTGTTGTTCAGTCAAGTCTGACCCTTTGTGATCCCATTTGGAGTTTTCTTGGCACAGATATTGGAGTGGTTTGTGATTTTCTTCTTCAATTCATTTTAGAGATGAGGAAACTGAGGCAAATAGAATTAATTGACTTGTCACTTGTTAAATGATAGGAAATAAGTGTGTGAGGTCAGATTTGAACCAAGGAAGATGAATCTCCTGTTCTGCAACATACTAGACAAAGATTTATTTGCTTTCATTCCACTCAAGCTAATGAAATTCAGCAAACATTTATTAAGCACCTACTGTTTATCAGGTGGGAAACAGATCCCAGCCTCAGAGTCACTAAAAATCTGTTTCTAATAGTACTTTTTGCCTCATTTGGCCTTCTAAGGCTCCAAGCTGTGGTTATATTACAGATTATACAGATTAAAAGAGTTCTTATTGGAGTGGAATCATAAGTCCAGATTGAATCCTCATTCCCCCTCCCAAAAGATTTCTAGTCAATGAGAATACAGGAAAGATACAAAGAAACACACCTCACTTTCAACAAGTTCACTCCAGACCTGGTACATTATCTACTGCACTACCTCGCTATCTGATCTGTCTCCATAGTAATTCAGTAAAATTTACCAACACTGCACCTGTGCCTGACACTGTATTCATTATTCAACACTTGTAGCCCCCCACTTTTACAAAGAACCTTTTCTACTTTTTCCAATCACTGTTGATTAAATCTTGAAAAATAAAAGCCAGTCATTAAAGCTAGACTTGAGAAAATTGACTTCATCCAAAGCATATTTAATTTCCAATGCAATGTGTAATTTTGTGATGAGGAATTAAAGAACGTTTCAAAATCTTGTGAGCTTGGATCTTGTAAAACAAGTAATTGCAGTCAAAGGAGGGCATAGTCTGTATTCAAAGTGTTTTGTGTTTGTTTTTGTTTGGAACAGCCAGATGTTGAGTCACTTGGACTTGCCTGGCTCCTAGTTCCCTCGCCAGGCAGGAAGGCTTTGTCCTAATGTTTTCCTACAGGTCTCTTCCAGTTCTGACATTCTCTACCTCTATGGTCTCCGAAGGCAGATTTTCTGAAAATCATTCCTTTATTCTAGTCCAGACAGATTTGGGACACATTTGAAGCTTTGTTGTGGAGAGATTCTATTCTTCACTATGGTGATCTCTGTATAATGAGTAGAGTTATCCCAGAGTGAAAAGGCTGCCCAAGGAAGCAATTAACATCCCATTTGAGTACTTAAAGAGCAGAAGGGATTTTTTTTCTGCTGCTTCTAGTTGTCTGTACCCCATTCCTTTGCCTCAAATTGATATTTTTGGGGCAGCTAGGTGGTGCAGTGGATAGAGCACTAGCCTTGAATTCAGGAGGGCCGGAGTTCAAATCTGATCTCAGACACTTAACACTTCCTAGCTGTGTGACCCTGGGCAAGTCACTTAACCCTAGGCTCAGGGGGGAAAAAAATTGATATTCTTGCTTATTGTTTCATTCAGCGGAAATTAAGCTTCTTGAAAGTAGGGAGTATTTCTTTGAATCCTTCCTATATTCTCATTGCCTAGCATTCTTTTGGGATTAGGGATGCAATCTGGATTTATGATTCTACTCAGATAAGAACTTTCTATCAATATAGATCTGTAATTTCCCCATAGCTTAGAGTCTTTTTTTTTTTTTTTTTTTTTTTTGCAAAAGGTAATTTATTTAATTATAAAATTTTTGACAGTAAATATGCATGAGTAATTTTTTTTTTTATAACATTATCCCTTGTATTCATTTTTCCAAATTTTCCCCTCCCTCCCTCCACTCCCTCCCCCCGGTGACAGGCAATCCCATACATTTTACATGTGTTACAATATAACCTAGATACAATATATGTGTGTAAATCCCATTTTCTTGTTGCACATTAAGTATTAGATTCCGAAGGTACAAGTAACCTGGGTAGATAGACAGTAGTGCTAACAATTTACATTCACTTCCCAGTGTTCCTTCTCTGGGTGTAGTTATTTCTGTCCATCATTGATCAATTGGAAGTGAGTTGGATCTTCTTTATGTTGAAGATTTCCACTTCCATCAGAATACATCTTCATACAACATTGAAGTGTACATATAGCTTAGAGTCTTAGAGGGCTACATGGGATGCTAAATTAGAGACAGATTTTAGTGACTCTGAGGCTGGGCTCTGTTTCTTACCTGACACATAGTAGGTGCTTAATAAATGCGCATTGAATTCCATTGGCTTGAATGGAGTTTTTGTCTGGTATGTTGCAGAAGCTATCCTGGCTTAGGTAAGGGTTGAACTAGTTGGTCCCTCAGGTGTCTGTCTTCTGGCTATCAAATTTAAGAATTCTGAACATAAAGAGTTAGGGTACGATAGCATACTGTAAATCATTATTCAACAAGGATTTGTCAAGCATCTATATATGATGTACTCAGCACTCTACTAGCCACTGGGCATATAGGTACAAAGAACTGAAACAGATTATATCTAAATTGATTCACATATAGCAAGAGAACAATTATTATTTGTATTGTTTTTAGTTTTTATTTGTGATTAAATCCAGAAAGGCAATGTGGTCTGGTAGATAGAATATTGTACTTGAAGTAAAAAAAAGATTCACCTCAGCAGTAGCTGTGTGACCATAATTAAGTCCTTCCCCTATTTTTGTGCCTCAGTTTCTTCATCTGTATAAAATGCAGTGGCTAGATTCACAGTGGTCTCTGAGGTTTCTTTCAGCTCTACATATTTTTAAAATTTTATTTTTAACACACATTGCTTTATGAATCATGTTGGGAGAAAAAAATCAGAGCAAAAGGGAAAAACCATGGGAGAGATAAAACAAAACAAAACAAAAGAGAAAAAGATGTGAACATAGTATGTGTTGATTCACATCCAGTCTCCTTAGTTCTTTTTCTGAGTGCAGATGACATTTTCTGTCCAAAGTCTCTTGGAATTGCTTTAGATTGCTGAACCACTGAGAAGAACCAAGCATAGTTGATCATCACACATTCTTGCTGTTATTGTGTACAATACCTTCCTGGTTCTGCTTATTTCACTCAGTATCAGTTCAGGTAACTCTTTCCAGGCCTTTCTGAAAGCAGCTTGTTCATCTTTTTTTATAGAACAATAATGCTTCATTACCTTCATATACTACAACTTGTTCAGTCATTCCCCAATTCATGGGCATCCATTCATTTTCCAATTCTTTGCTACCACAAAAAAATTAGCTCTAAATTTGTGCCTATGTTTCCATTTGGGCAGTTTAGGTGAGTGCTCGTCAAGAAGACTCATCTTCATGAGTTCAAATTTGGCCTCACTGGGTAACTCTGGTTAGGTCACCCTCTTTAATTTAATTTCCTCAGTAAAATGACTGGAGAAGGAAATGTCAAATCACTCCAGTATTTTTTCCAAAAAATCCCAAATGAATTCACAGATAGTCATACATGACTGAGATGAATTACTTTCCCATTTGATCTATGTCATTCTCTAAAAGAATATGAGTTTAATGTGCTCATCAGAGTGAAGTCAAACCTTAAATGGCATCCTAATAACTCCTGGGAATATCTCCCAGTCATTTATAAAATTCCCAGACTGGCTTGCCTCAGATACCCTACAGGAATCTTTTAACCATGAACTTCTCGTTCAGACTGACCTCCGAGCTGGGAACCAAGTGTTCAAAAGAGTCTCTTACTCATCGCTTAAAAGTTTAAGCTAAGGTCTTGATTTACTGAAGCTCTTGTCAGCCTTTGATAGATATGAAAATATTGTATGTGTTCCTTTGGGATTGGGTGGTTCAGGACTGATGCCATCCATCCACATGAGTCCCAGAGGTTAACTTTGACTCTTGTGACTTACACTTGCCTCCTCTTTGTGCTAGTGCCAATTTAGCCAAGCTGATAATACCACATCTTACCTGCCTGTTGTATGAAATGTTGACAAAATATGCTATCTTTCTTCCTGACATTTAAAGCCTTGCCAAACCATTTCAGACAGTGACTATCATAAAATGAAATACATTTCAATGGAGATTAACTCTTGGAATGACAAACAGATTTGACTTTGAGTCAAGAGGACTCCAGGACAAGAAAGAACTTTCTAAGTGGAATCTTTTTTTTTTTTTTTTTTTTTTAATTTTTTCTTTCTCTTTAAAGCAGATTTTGGCAGAAGCTGTTCTGTGAAAATATTTTTCAGGCAGCTACAAAGAGCTTCCTTGTGCCTTTTGTCTCTCATTCCTCAATTATATGAAATACTGTAATTAAGAAAACAATGAGATTAAAATGTCAAGTAAAACTTTTCTTTCCCTCTCTCTTTCTATGTGGTTTTCATCCAGTGCATTTTTAGTTGAACAGACTAGAAATTTTGGCTCCCTGTCTGGTTGGGGGATGAACTTCAAGGTCAGAATTCAATAGCTTTGTCAAGTATCACAGTTTTGACATTTCCCCATTTTCCAAGATCAAGTGCTTTGCATACACCAAGACCTTCACAATTTATTATTATTTTTTGTTTTTATTTTTATTTGATGGAGGTAGTATAAATAGAAGTGACCACTCACCTACCTTCCTGGACTCAGATGTGATTTATGATGATGGTGATTAGAGACCAGAGGACAGGATTGTATACTTCAATCGGCATCCTTTCTGTCTTCCATTCAAGCAGACATTACAAAAATAGGGGACATTAGTATTCCACTGTGGACCTTTCTCCTCATTCTTAGGGATGGCACCCTAGCAGTGAAGCCTTTTTGAGAAGGGTGAAGGGAATGGTTTACCTGCCTGCTGCTGCCCCTTTCACCTATTTTACAAAGTTAATCAATGAGAAAATCCATGGTCCTTGTGGGATTCAACCATGGAGTACTGCCAATCAGGGTCCACTATTCCCCTGACCTTTGATTACAACTATATTTCTAAGATTTTCATCCTTAATTATAAAGGTTAACAGAGGATTACAAATAGTCTATTGTAATGTCCGGGCTAGTTCTGGACAACCTCGGGATGAGCTCAAGTCCTTGTTCTTAGTGAAGTGATGAAGTCAGGGCAGCCTCCCCGAGGCTGGTCAAAGATAGAATGTCTATTTTCTGGTTCTTGTTAGCCCTTATATATCTTATTGTAATTGCATCATTACAGCATACTGATTATATGTAATCTTAGAGAACCATTGCATCACCATACTACGTACTAAGTGTATATGTGAACTAGAGAACCATTATCTCATCAATTCTACTGAGTTAACACCTTGCTTCACATATACTTCTCCAAAGTTCTGGCTCTCTACAGCCCTATAGTAACCTTTATTATTAAGGATGAAAATCTTAGAAATAAAGAAATGTTTTTCTTTAGGCATTCAAGGAATCTTTGATGATTAGAGGAATAAATGAATGAATACGTGAATGAATTTCTATAAAATCATATCCAGAAATTCAGGCAGAGAGATACTAAGTAATAAAAGATATATGGGGAAAAGAAGAGAGAGCTAATAGGACATCAAAACACAGGAAACTGAAAAGAGGACTATATACTGAGGTAAAAAGGCATATATCTATCTCTCAGGCTTTTCATAATGACTCTAATCTGAATCTCCTTGGAAGTGTCCCAAATTCCTCCAGCCAGAAGTGAACCTCTCCGATGATGACAATATTAACAATGATCTTTTAAACAGATAGCATCATACCAAATACTCTTTATCTCCAAACTATGGAGAATGAAAAGCTCTCAAAATATAGAGAGCTAATGGATGAAGTCAGAACCATTTGGGAAGAGCACAAGGTCTTATTATTCCCATTGACCTTTCTGCCTCTGAAATTGATAGAGGATACTGAATTAACCTGCAGAATATTAAATATAAAGGAACACTATCAGAGGGACAATTCAGGGAGAGTCCTACTGAAAATCTTTTTTTATCTATCTCCATTGAGAAAAAGGTGTTCAAAATGAGATGAGTAACAATAGCATGTAATTTGCCTGGAATGACATAGCTAGTAGGACTCAGAATCCAATCTTCCTGACTCTTAGTACAGTACTTTCTCCACTGCACCAGACACTATTGTGTTTTTTCTCTATAGTTTTAATCAGCGTTCAGCCTTGACTTTGCATTATATTGTTTATGATTCTAGTTCCCTTTAAATTCGTGAGGGTTCTGTCTTATTTTGAGACTTCATTAACCTTGAGATGACTCTGGCTAACTAGTCAAATCTATGGTCAGTTCTGCCAAACAGAAAAGGCTTTAATTATGGACCCAGTGATAGATAGACTTGATTCTTCATTTTCTGAGGCCTTGACCTTGCCAAGTTCAGAGAGGTGTATTGCTAGATTGGTTTCAAAGAGATGCCATTTTTGGCTACTGAAGTACTTACTTTTAAATAGTCAAAACTTTACTTGGAGAAAATTCATTTGAAGAAGGCCAGTGGTGGGCAAAGAGAGGTGAAAGCCCAGAGGACAATCCCACTGTAGGTATAATTATGCTGGGATTGTCACACAGAGTAACACAGATGACTGTATGGAGTACTGCAGGAATTGGAGAATTATGAAAATAAACCAGGGAGGAAGTGTGCTCTCTGAAGATTAGCACTCAATGGCAAAGGATTCTTTGCCCCTAGTTGGTTACACCTTCCCTAAATCATAGCAAGGAGTGCCCATATTGACAAAGTCACAGATCTTTGAAGTATACATCTAATAAAATAAGGAGATAGGACCAGACTTAATAAATCTTTGTATATCCAGGATCACCTAGTGAATGGCTAGCCTCGATATGGGCCCTTGATTTCAAGAGGGAGGATCATTGTGGAATGCAGCTGGTGACCAAAAAACACTGGGTCATGGGAAACTGAATAGGGTGACCTGACCGTGCTTTTCCCTTGGCTCAGGAGCCCATGTCCCATTAAGCAACCCAGGTTTGGTCATGATTCTCAGCATTGTCAAGAAGCTCTTGCTGCAGTCAGCAGGAATTCTGCTTTGCCAAACCTGCTGTTGTTTCCCATTAAGTTAAAACACACAGATACTTGGGATCTTTTTCTCATGATTGTGTGTGTGTGTGTGTGTGTGTGTGTGTGTGTGTATCTTTTCTGAGCACCCAAGTTCAAATCCTGTCTTAGACTCTTACTTGCTGTATGATTGTATATATCTCTTAACTTCTTTCAGCCTCAGTTTCCTCATCTGTAAAATGCAAATAATAATAGCAACTGATTGTAAGGATCAAGTGAGATAACATTTAAGAACTTTGCATACCGAAAATCACTATAGAAATTTATTAATAATAATTAGCAAATCAATATTAATAATAATACATAAAGACTCTTGGATCAGACTTTCAAGATAATTTTATAAGAGATCACATGAAAAGATGATTTGGAAATGTGTCTAATTTTGGACACTCTGATCCTATAGTCATTGGTCTTAAATGTAGATATTGAAAGGATTATATAGTTATTGTTTTTCATTTGCCTTTATAGCTCCAAAGACTAGGACACAGATGGCACTTTATATAACTCTTTTATTAGATTGGATCTAGTCAAAAATCTCTCTTTTTTTAGCAGATGAAGAAACTGAGTCACTGAGAAGTGAAGCCACTTCCCCAAAGTCATATAGAGATTAAAGTCCATTCTCATCTGTAAAACAACATTCCCCTTGGACATCTCTGAGATCAGCAGTTTCCTTCATTTTTATTGGGAGGATATGAAACTAATGAAATTAATTTTGGTTTTCTGAACTTAGTTGCCTGGAGGAAAACAAGGGTCACCATTCATTGTATCAGCCCTTCCTTCCTCTGACAAGACTGTTGAAATATGAAATAGGCTGGGTGATGGACTGTGAGTGTGAGAAAGCTTCCCTTAATGAGATGTTCTCTAGTGGTATTTTATTAAGAGGTGCATTGATTGAAAGACTTTAAATAGGAAGACCAGAAGAATAAGAAAAAGCATGTCCTGGTCAATACATAGAGTGGTCTCTGAGGAAGGCATCATCATGTTATTTAACATGTGAAAACTCTTCTTGTTATGGGGGGGGCAGAAGTTTCTTTTCCAGGCAGCCAGTTGGAAGGTTTTTATTCCCTTATCATAAGTAGGAAAGAGATTTTCTGTGTGCTGTTGAAGGCTTGTGGAGTCAGATGGAGCCATAAGTGCAAAGGGGAGGAGATTTAGACTCACATCTGTTTCGCTACTTAGAGAAGTGTGAACTCAGATAAGACATTTCTTTCTTTGGACCCCATTTATAAAGCAAAAGTGTTAGATCACAGCACTTGGAAGGGCCTTTCCAGCCCTAGATCTTATGTATGGTACCAGACCTGTGGAGACCTAGTGTGAGGGAGACCTCGAGCCACACAAATCTGCAGAGTTCTCATTACATGCACTGGAGTACAAAACTTCGGGTAGCATTTATTCTGAGTTTTTACAAGTCCCCAATAGAAACATTTTTTAATAAATGAGGATACAAGAAGAAAAGTTAAGTCCATCCTTGCTTTCAAGGAGCAATTGAGAGAGAATTTGTCAGTCCACTGCGTCCTCTGGGTCAGGAAAGCTGGCCACTGAACCCAGATGGCTCTGGAGGGGAAAGTGAGGCAGGTGACTTTGCCCTGCTCTTTGTTGCTTAAATCCACACTTGCATGTCATGGCATCACCTTCCTGATGTCATGGGCTCTGAGAATGAAGGATAAAGAGCAACAACTAAGTACTGAAGATACAAGACTTATTTTCAAAAAGCAATAGAAAAAAATTTATGAAGTACCTACTATGTGTCAGGCACTTCAGTAAGTGTTAGGAATTTAAATACAACCAAAAGAAAAGCAGTCTATCCTCTAGGAGCTTAGCTAACTTTTTTTTTTTTTTTTTATTTAAGCTTTTTATTTTCAAAACACATGCATAGTTTTCAACATTCACCCTTGCAAAACCTTGTGTTCCAAATTTTTTCTCCCTCCCTCCTTTCCCCTATCCCCCCTCCCCTATATGACAAATAACCCAATATAGGTTAAACAGGTTTAGCTTACTCTTGAAAGAAAGCTGAAAGGGGGCTGATGGGAGGAGTAGGCCAGATGAGTTAGAAGAGTGTGGTCTGGTGGGAGATGAAGCCGGGGCTCCTCTTCCATGGAGGTTCTGAGGGGAGACCTCCAGTCAGAGTGAGGATTTTGGGGGCAGAAGGCACTGGTTAGGTGTGAAGGTCAAAGTTGAGGATGAGGAGTTTCTGGGACATGATGAAGATTTAGTGATCTCTGATTTGAAAGCAGGAAAAAAGAAAAGGCAATCAGCACAGAGCCATGCTTTTGGCAATTTCTCCATCTAGTGTTGGCAGTGTTTAATTTAAGATTTTCCCCCCAAGTCCCTCCCCTACTCCATGTCTTCAGGGTTTAATAACAAAGTTCTTAACCCATAGTTAATTCGGGGCTTGGCTCTTGCCTCAAAAGTCCTGGCTCTAAATCTGCTGGAAACACGAAGCAGCAAGAGGAAAGAAAGTAGGGTGAAAAGGAAGATCTTGGAGATATCAAAATTATACATGTTAATTTTCCTTGGACACATGGTCCTGAATTCTGTCTCATTCAGTAGCTGTGGAAAAAGCGCCCTCTTGTGGTAAACTGAGCTTTTTTTTCAAATTAGTTCTTCATTAAGGATGGTCTCATCATTTTGTAATATTGACTTACACTTCTCATAACGAGCCGGCGGGGCGGCTGCTGTTTGACAGCTCTGTGGGTGGGCAGTGGGACGCGCTGGGCCGAGGAAGCGAGCCGGGTCTAATTCCACTCCGGATTTGTGGACGCTGAGGATTCTGGGCTTCGGTTGTCTTATTTGAAAATAGGAATGGGAATATCTCTAAAGCAACGCTGTGATGTTGGGAGGCTCTTAGCTCTTCTGTATGGAAAGGTTTGGGCACATTTGGACGTGTACATAATACGGGTCAGCTATTGTAAAAATGGCAAACTCCTAAGTTTTATATCGTGATTTTTTCCCTTTTTTTCCCTTTTAACAAATATTTGTTTACTCTTTACTGTGTCTAAGACATCACATCTGAAGTTATTCAGTTGAAAAAGTGTCTTGGTGAAATGGTTGTAATAAAGATAGCTTTTATCCTTTTCTGTTGAAAATATGGGTTGAAGAAATTGGTACATGGATGCAGAATAGTGAATATAATCAGGCTGTTTTTTTTTCCAATTTTTTTCAATATTGATCAGTTTTTCTGAAATTCGTTTTTTCTTCTTTTTCTTCTTTCTCTCTTTCTTTCCTTCCTTCCCTCCCTTCCCTTTCTTCATTCTCTCCTTTCCCTTCTCTCCCTCCCTCCTTCCCTCCTTTCTTCCCTTTTTCCTTCCTTCTCTCCTTCTCCTCCCTCCCTCCTTCTCCTTCCTCTCTCCTTCACTTCCCTTTCTTCTTCCCCTCCTTCCTTCCTTCCTCCCTCCCTCCCTCCCTCCCTCACTTCCTTCCTTCCTTCCTTCCTTCCTTCCTTCCTTCCTTCCTTCCTTCCTTCCTTCCTTCCTTCCTTCCTTCCTTCCTTCCTTCCTTCCTTCCTCAAAAAAAAACCATTCAAGTCAATTAAAAATGTATAAACAAAACACACATATATGTTTGCATATATAAAGTGTGTGTCTATATATGTGTGTGTATGCACACAGACACACATTACCTCACCTGTGATTTGTTAGTAATCTTAATCTTGGTCAATAGTGACAGAAACTTAGTAGTTTTCATGACATCATTTCCAATGCCAGGAGGAAAGAATTAGCGATGTGTGAAGCCTGCTTCCAGATGAAATATACTCTTCCCCCCAGCACCATCCTAGAGAAAAATTTGTCATTTTGTTAGACCCTCAATTATCTGACACTTTTGTAGCTGTGCAGTAAAAGAATAACTGAGGTTTGTGTCCCTATCATTGTCCTAAAACCTTTTAATTCAGAATGCTTTCAGAATTGTTATAGAATGATTGAGCTATTTAGTGTGTAATTTTATTATCATGTATATATGATTGTGTTCTGGGTCTCTAGAAATTGCTCACATCTGTTTTATCCATATATGTAGCCTTTTTTTAACTTATGATTTTTATTGTTGTAGAGAGCTATGTAAGGAAACTCCTTTTAGAAATACAGACTAGCATTTGCTCTGTAACTTATAGGCTTAAAGAACTGAGAAGGTAAGGGACTTATCCAATGTCACACTGTCAGTATGCATCAGAATCAGAATCTAAGTGTATTTCTTCCTGTCTATAACATCACAACCCAACATCTCCATGTAGTCTTTTCTGTATATGGCAACTTCTTACATTGTTGTTCAGTCGTGTCCAATGTGAAGTTTTCTTGGCAAAGTCACTAGAGTGGTTTGCTGTTTCCTTTTCCAGTTCATTTCATGGATGAGGAAAGTAAGGGAAACAGGTTAAATGATTTGCCCAAAATTATATACCTAGGAAGTGTTTGATCTGAAGTCAGGTCTTCCTGACTTTAGGCCCAATGCTTCACCCGCTACATTACCTAGCTTCCCCTAAAAGAAACAATAAGACATGATATTTAACTACTTGGGATGCTAGCTTTAATATCAATACCCCAGAATCTTTCTCATGTTGTAACTTCAAACTAAGAATAAAATAAAAGTTTAAACTTGCCTTATTCTTCCACTGTTAAAATCCAAGTTGTCTCAATTTTTGTAAATAACAAACAATTCTTTGGGAAGACCATGGAACTTTTAGGCTCTCCCATCTGTGCTTCATGTATATTGGAGAGGTTCTATGGAATACTAGAAAAAACACAGTTATCAGTTCAATAGCTAGATGAATCAGAATCTCTTGTTTTCTAGTTGTGTGACTCCAGGCAAATTATGTAGCCTCATTGAGCCTCTATTCATCTGTAAAATGGGGTTGATAATCCAGTCCCTACGGCATTATTAAGAAAGTGCTTTGGACACATGAGTCTCCCAAACTTTCCTCATAAAAGGTGGGCCCATTAGCATGCCAGCTGCTAAATCTGATTTTAAGCCAACTGTTAATTGCCAGTAGCCCAGTAGTACTGGGTTTGCAGAACGATTGCTCTTAATCTTCACCGGTATTTTGCAAATATGTATTTGGAAAAGTGGCTAATATTAGAATCAAATATTGACTTAAACAAAATACTTACATATTTGATGAAAAAAATTAATCATAGCTCGACTTTCTTTTTCTCTGCTGGTAGTACCAGGGAAACAAACATTTCTTTGTTGCCTCCTATGCAGCATAAGATAGATTCCATGTTTTTTGACCCTTAGGTGCCTTCCTCAGGTGCTGCTATGCTCTCAGAATGGTGATTTGTCAGTTTCATTAATGCACTAGTCACATCTTAGGGAGCTGAGGGATATTCTCCTTTGAAATTTTAGGATAAAGAAGTGCCATGATAAATGAACAGTGGACTCCTTTCCATGGAACCATCAACAGATCTTGCTAGTTAGTGAAACTTGTTTTGGCTTAATAAGTTACTTGTCAATTTAAAAGATGTGATAATTTTGAGACATCAGGAGTCAAAAATTTTGTGAATAAAAGCATAAAGATGTGAGTTGAAAAAATGGGCTGAGATCCCAAAGGGCTTCTAGTCATCCAAGTTGACTCGTAAATTTTAGAGTTGAATTTTTCATAGGAAGAGTATAAAGTGTATCAAATTATGATTTACCAGGTAACAAGTAATCTCAAAAATGAGACCTTCCTTAAACCTATTTTTAAATCATCAGGGATTGAGGGGAAAAAAAAAAAGATTGTATATACCAGTAATCCTGGTTTAAACCTTTTCAGGAACTACTTGGGGCTTTCTTGTTTCAACCTGAATCAAACATCAATTGGTTTGTTCACATTTAGATGGAGAATTAGGCTGCTGAAGGCTGGCTATCTTATGGGGGTTTTAGGAAAGAGGTTATTTTTTTGTGATGTGTGATGAGGCATTAATTTAGTTATCCAGAAGAAAGAGGCTTGGGAGAGAAGGGGAGGCTTATGGCATTCGAGTGTGTTTATGTTGCTGAGGTGATTCTTTGAAATGGCAGCAATTAGGAGGAAAACTATATTTTTATAAGACAATAGAATTTTGTGTTAAACTCTAAGGAAGAATTTGTTTTTTTTTTTCTTAAATAAGTGAAAAATTCAACTAAAAATTGAATAGTGTGTTTCACTACACATTTTGAATATTGATCCCTGATCATTTTATTCTGCTGATTAAAAAAAAAAAATCATGAGCAGACAAATTCTTTACTTGCATACACACACATATGATATAATAATTAATCCATTATTTCTAAATGTTAAGTCATTCATTCAGCAAACATTTATTAAGTGCTTACTTTGTGCTAAAAATTGGGGTACCAAAAAGGCAAAAACATAATCCCTTTCATAACTTCTAATTAGCATACAAATATTCCACGAGACTGGTAATCTCCATGATGTGAGAATTCCTTCCAAACAGATTGCAAGCCATTCATTCCTGCTTATCCTGAGACTCTCAGCCATTCTTCCCCATTTTCCATATGGCTTTTGTCCAACATAGTCTAGTTCTTCCTTTCTTTCCAATGGATCACCTAGATACCACTGGACCAAGCAGACTATCTCTTGGTCATGTATCATTCTTCCCATGTAATCTGCTCATCTTCTTTTTGTCCTGAGGTTGCTTTGATGACATCCTCTATATTATTATATTATTCACAAAATTACTACTCCCTATAGTTTAACCATGGATTTTACCTAATTATAGTTTATTCAAAACAGCTTTTTTTAAGAAAATAATTTAAAAATTTAATATAAAACTTATTTTTTTATTTTAATTATAATAAAATAAGAATCCCTCTGTAGTTTGCTAGCTGTGTGATCTCAGGTGGATTGCAGACTGCCTGACCTTAGTTTCTTCATACAGAAATTGGTTGAACTCTAAAGTCTCTTTCCACTGTAAACATCTGATGCTATAGTCCTTTTAAGAATAATCCTTTTACCTGAAAATGAAATTATTTTGAGAGTTGGACATTTATTTATTACCTTTTCTTTTAATGCACCGAGAAGTTTTCTTTCCTGATCATAAATGGTTTGTTTTCCCTGGCCTCTGTGTCCAAGCAGATAAAAAAGGAAACACCCATGAAGGCGGGATGCCCTATTCCTGGAAACCACATGCACCCTGCATGGTGGACTGTGCTTGCTGTATGAATGAAAAAGCAAAAAGCATAATATAAACAAAAGAACTTGAAATCCAGGCATGGGCTTGATGGGAGAGATTGAATGACCCTTTGTTCATGGATCCCACAAATGTCTTTCAGCTGCTCCTGGCTGGAGGCAGCTTAGATGGATGTTTTACATTAAAGCTGTGGTTACATGGAGGGGTACTGGGTTTTGCTGCTGTCATAATTTTTTTTTCTCTTCGTTCTGATGGCCTAAAGCTGGCATTAATTACCGTCATGGTATGCCTGCCCAGAGCTCTTCTGTGGTTTCCAAGAAAACTAAACATTTGAGTCGTCAGAAAAATCACTCCAGATGCACCCTATTATGTTGGAGACATCAGCCTTTATGAAAGTGATGTCAAATCTGTAAGGCTGTGGGTGTGCCAGGGGTACTTACTCGCTTTCCGCTTTTTGAACTAAGGTACACACGTTTTATTAAGTCACAACAGGCTCATAAACTATGAAAAATTGTCATTTTCACTGTCACTGATGCTCTGTGTAGTTTCATCATTCGGTTCTGTTCATTCGATACTTATTGGCTACCCGTTGTGTGAAGGGCAGGAAGACAAAAAGCCATTCAGCCACTGAGTGAAAATACTAGGCTGCAAAGTAATGGGGTTATATCGTACCTCTGGTGCTGGCTGGCTGCGTGTCCCTAGGCATTGCTTGTCACTTACACCTGAGCCTCTGTGTTTTGAACTAGAAAATGGAAAGTTTGGACTGTGTGGCCATGGAGGTCCCCACCAGATCTAGATCTATAATCCTATAAATTGAACAAAAAAATGTAAATTTTGAGAACTAGTAAAAATCTCCCATTAATTTACTAGTCACAGTGTAATTTGATGCACTTGCTGTCAGAAGAGCTGGATTCCAATCCTGTCCATCATTTGCTATCTATTGTGACATTGGGCAAGTCATTTTTTGCTCTGTGGGCCTTCATTTCCTCATATTTGAAAAAGAAGCATCAAGATCAGGAGGTCTCAAATGATCTTTTTATTTCTCCTGATATTTAGCTTTGAGGCTCTCTCTCTCTCTCTCTCTCTCTCCTCTCTCTCTCTCTCTCTCTCTCTCTCTCTCTCTCTTTCTCTCTCTCTCTCTCTCTCTCTCCTCCTTCCCTGTCTCTCTGAATCTCTCTCTGTTTCTCTCTGTCTCTGTCTGTCTCTCTCCCACCTTTCTCTCTCTCTGTCTCTATTTCTTTCTCTGTTTGTCTCTCTCTCTTTCTGTCTATCTCTGTATCTTTGTCTCTCTCTCTCTCTCTCTCTATATATATATATATATGTGTGTGTGTGTGTGTGTGTGTGTGTATGTGTGTGTGTATATATATAAACTCTACATAGAGCACACACTTATGAGGTTCTTTTGGTTCACTTTTAGGAGCAAGGTGTCACAAAGGTGAGTCTATTGTAAATTGCATTTTAAAATTAGGGTTAGTTTTAGAGTTAAGATTCATGATTCTTTAGATTATGTTATATCTATAGTTATACACAAATTCTCCCTAGAAGATTTAGCCCCTAAATACCAAATCTTAAGATTTCATAATTTCAAGACATTTTCAAGAGGCACAGAAGGCAGTTGAGCAAAGATGTCAAATCAGAATAGTTTCTTGGGAAGGTAATTTGGAAGCTGTGTGATATAGGGGTAAGACAGAAAGTTGAAACAGGGATTCCCATTAGGAGAATGTTGTAATAACCTGGTCATGAAGTGATAAAGGCCGGCTCGGCGGCTTCGGTCATCTGAGTGGAAAAGGAAGGGGAAAGATTGGAGAAATGTGGAAGTCGGGTGTTTTGTAGCATAACATACATCTCTGTATCTCAAGTTCTTTGGGATTGATGAAAAAATATGGCAACATAACTTCCTGTGAAATATACTTGCCAATGAGTTATAGAATCCTGGACTGGATGGATAATGAAGTCTGATGCAGGGTTACGATTCATATAGCATGTTTCCTCAGCTGTGACATTTGTTATATGTCCAATGTTGGGCAAGTTTCTTAAGCTCTTGTGTCTCAGTTGCCTTATCTGTAAAGAGTAGGTGTTGAATTAGATGTCTAATAATATCTCTTCTGTATCTATTATTTTTTGTTCAGTCTTTCAGTCATATCCCAACCCTTGTGATTCCATTTGGCATTTTCTTGGTAGAAATATTGGGGTGGCTTGCCATTTCCTTCTCCAGCTCATTTTACAGATGAGGAAAATGGGGTGGACAGAATGAAGTGACTTGCCCAGGATCAAACAGCTAATAAGTGTCTGAGACTGGATTTGAACTCAGGAAGGTGAGTTTTGCTGCCTCCATTTTCTCTTGTACTGTGCACTATGGTATCCCCTAGTTTCTTCTGTTACAGGACAATTGAAAAGAAACCTTTTAGGGATGAACCTGAGGGTCACATAGATATATAAATATCTGAAGCAGGATTTGAACACAGGACTTTCTCACTCCAAGTTCAGTGCAGTAAGTTCACCCAAATATAATTCTACTGAGGAATTTCTTATCTAAAGAGCTCATGTTTTCTTTTTTGTAAGTACACATATCACTTTATGCCTTTTATTATTTTCTTATTATTTCTTAACAAGGATGTCTAAAACTACAAAAACATTGAATAAGAAAGTGTCTGATGTGGTTTGAGTATAGGACACTGATCATTTAATGTTAGTGAAAATGTCCTACAATTTCTGGAGCAAGATCTATTATTCTTGGAATTTTCCTTCCTCTTATGAGTGAGTTCCTGTTAAAATTTATTTTTTGAAAGATGTGTCTTGTTTGTTATTCCTTTAAGACTCACAAGTAATTGCCATGGAAGGAAATATACCTTACAGTATAAAAAGGATCCTAATCAGTATAATTAATTTTAAAAGGTAACTCATTAAAAGTTGGTGGCTTCAATATAATTAAGGTAGAAGAGGCAAATGAGATCCTGAGACTTAAATAGCTTTAGGTAATCTGGGACCTGAAAAATTGAAAATGATGAAAGTTTGAAATGATGAAAAATTTGCAATGGTGAAATTGATGATCAGGACACTTCTCCCTCTTCCCATGATAAAACTAAGACTCAGATGGGTTAAGGGACTTTTCTCTGGTCTTATAACTAGTAGATATCTGAGGTAAATTTGAATGCCCATCTTCTGAACCCAAAGACAATACTTTATTATTCCATGATACCGACCTCTCAGTGCTTTTAAACCTGGTGTGACAGTATTACTCACACACACACACATATATATATATATATATATATATATATATATATATATATATATATATATATATATAACTTTATCTTATAGAAAGTTATGTCAGAGCCTCATCATTTAGAATGTTGGGGCTATATTATAGAACTATAATATGAGAAAATTGTTTTTCTTGTTTTGGGATAAGATTTGACAGATTCATTTATTCTTTCTTGGATATCTTTTTTCTTCTGTTTTCATTAGGAATGCTTGGTCATTAAGGATCTATATTTATCCCTCTGTGATATTCTCAGTGTCTGGTCCCTATAAAAGGCTTGATAAATAATTAGTAAATTAATAAAACTGCTACCACTAACTGGCCATTCAAAAGTCAGCACCTTGTGTATGTAGCTTTGAGTACAGAATATAAGTCATAATGGGAAAAGGAATCTTGAAAAAAAAAAGGAAAAAAAATGCCCTTTCAGGTTAAGAGCACCAGAGACAGGGTCTCCATTTTCCTCTCTGCCTCTATCTTCATCTCAATCATCTCCATTCTCCCTCTCCATCTATCTATCTTGCATATAACTGAAAAGTCCTATTTCCTTTTATATGATGGAGAGAGATCACTAGAAAGGCCTTTTTGGAACCTTTGAGCATCTTGCCTCACTACCAAAAATGACTTGGACTAATCAATAAACAAGATATTATTTAACTTGCACAATATGTGCAGCCACAGTGCTATTATATCATTTCTCTCTACTTCCTTTTCTTCAGCAGTTAAATAGCAATAACAGTCACCTTGTCTAATTCACAAGGTCAAAAGCCAAATGAGATCATTGTAATACTTTGTCTTGATAAATGTTTCCACAAAAATATCAGGCACTATTATTTTTAATATTAGGAAAAATCATTTCAGTCTTGAGGAAAAGCAGCCATTTGCATTTTAGAGGCACAGAAATAGACTTTCCCTTGTTTTGTTTAAAACATGAATATATGTCTCTCCCTTTTTTTGCAATGGTGGGGGGGGGGACTGTGGGTATAGAATGCTATTTTCCCTGTCAGATTCCTTTCAAAAACTTTATTTTTGAAAAAATACTTTTCTTCTCTTTCTTTTTTACTGAAGTTATTTTTCTGGGAAGAATGAAGAGAAGAGAGGTAGTCAGAAATTACTACAAAAGCAAAAAAAAAAATCCAATAACAATTATTAAGATTAAAAATAGAAACAAAACCTGAAAAATCTTCCTTGGTAGAAATGTGTGCTATTGGATTCATAAGAAGTTGACAGAATCCTACTTACAGAGGTGAAGAAAATCCAATTTCCTTCCAGAACCAGTCCTCAAAAGTAGAATTAATTTTTAGCATCAAGTAGATTTAGTTTGAAGCAATGTCCATATATCCACATGTATATATGTACATATATACACATGAATATATATGAATATGTATCAGATTTATCCTAGATATTTGATTATTAGATATTCACATATATACACATGAATGTATATATGACTATGTATCAGATGTATCTTAGATAGCGGATATTAAATTATTAGATATTCCTCAGAAAAGAAAAATAAAAAAAATAACAAAACAAAATGCGACATTGAAAAGAATATCTGAGTATACTGGGGTTGCTTTGGCAGGTAAATGGTTTATGTCATTTTGGATAGCTTCAAACAGAGTTTGAATGACCACTTGGGTAGGTTGTAATGGTAATTTTTTTAGTTTCATCATAGGTTGTATTAGGTCCCACTTCCAACTCTTGAGATTTCTTAAATTATGTATGAGAAACAATTCTATGGAGTTCTCTATGTCCAGCTTAATTTTTTTCCTTGACTCTATATGTAGAATTTTACATATTGATGTTATCTGAATGTTTGAATATAACTGGTCTTAAGTATGGAGTATGTGATAGGGATTAAGAAACCAGTAAAGCAAGAGACATTTTCATTTTAAGGAATAGGATGAGATAATTACTTTAGAGATAATTATATTAGCCCTGCCAAGTACAAATTGTACTTAGAGTACAAATTGTTCATTAGAAAAGTTTTTTTTTTAATTTTTTTAAAAAAAAATTTTTCTTGTGAGACTTGAGACGTCTTTTGCCGCCAATTTAGTTCTATTATGAACAAGGCACTGTGCTAGAAGTGACAATACAGACAAAAGAGAAAATAATGTCTATCTTCAATGAGCTTACATTGTTCAGGGAGAGGTCATACATAGATTGTTCTCTCTGATTCACAGTTTGTATTGTTTATTTTTCTTTAATTTTCAAATATTTCCAAATATATTCCTTTGTTACTTCCTTCCCAGAGAGTAATCTTAATAACAAAGAATAAGGTAGGAGGGGAAGGAGGGGGGGAAGAGGTTCAGCAAAGAGTAACTGAGATAATGAATGTCTGATATATTCACTGTTTCACATGCATAGTTCCCTCAATACAAAATTAGAGATGAGGTGGGCATGAGGAGATGCATTTTCAGAGTTGTTCTTTGGAGCCGGGAGTGTTTGTTATATATTGGAAGCTTTCGTTTTTGATTGTTTTTGTTGTTTTCACCCATTACTGTGTATAACAGTGGTCCTCAAACTTTTTAAATAGGGGGCCAGTTCACTGTCCCTCAGACTGTGGGAGGGCTGACTATAGTAAAAACAAAAACTCACACTCTGTCTCCGCCCCTCAGCCCATTTGCCATAACCCGGCGGGCTGCATAAATGTCCTCAGCCCACTGCATCTGGCCTGCAGGCAGGCATAGTTTGAGAACCCCTGGATACATTGTTTTCACCCATTAGTACATTGTTCTTACCCATTACTGGGTATACATTGTTTTCACTCATTATTATGTATACATTCTTCCTACCCATTACTTTGTATACATTGTTCTTACCCATTACTAGGTATACATTATTTTCACTCATTAGTATGTATACATTATTCCTACCCATTATTGTGTATACATTGTTTTCACCCATTATTGTGTATACATTGTTTTCTTGGTTCAAGTCTTTTCCAGCTTTGCTATCATCTTGATCTTCATTTCCATTTTCAAAGGAAATAATATTTCTTATCTTAAGACTGTTTTTATGTGAAACTATTCCTGGGGATGGGCAGAGTGTTGCTAATATTTTTCTCAGTTGTGTTTTGAAAAGTGAGTCATGACAAACATAGATGTTGGCAATTTGTTGGTAATTTAAAATGAAATGGCACTGCAAACTTTGCTTTTGTGACCAAAGAAATTAAATTAAATTAGATATTGGTTTGTACCTCCATTCTCCATCCCTTAATCTTTTTCTCTGCTTTGGTTTTCAAGGGACTTTTGTTCTTTTAACCAAACAACTAACTGTAGCTTTATCTAGAAAATTATTGTTGGCAATTAGAAGTCTATTTCTGTAGGATCTAAAACTAATTGCTGATGGGTACCACTTTTTAAACTTCATGTTAAGCTCTCTGTTGTTTCAGACTGAGAAAAGCAAAGCTTTTTCTTCTTTTCTTTGTCAATTATTTAATAGATGTGAATAAAGTCATTTCTTCATTGGATTCATTATGTGGAAACCCGAAGGAGTGATTAGTTTTCCAGAAAGTATTTTAACTGGCTGCAGTTTGATTACAATAGGTTGTTTTATGTTCAAATAAAGCAAAAAAGATAAAAACTTGATTAAGGCAAATGGCCTCATTACCACTCCTTGAATCTGACAGAGCTTCCTCATAGTAGTTATATTAGTTTCATTGCTGCCATTAGAGTTTTCCTTTTATGCAAAGGTCACTCACCTTATCACCTACCTCTTCTTCATGTGCCAGGAAACATTAATGGATGATAGATTCTTCCTTTGCCAAAGAGATAGTTAAAAGAGCACTTGAATAACTGGATTGCCAAGAGATTCTCTAAAGAAGTAAACTCTGTAGATATTGAAAGAGTAGCTTTTTCTCCTCTTTCTTTTTTTTTTTTTTCTTCCCCCTGAGGCTGGGGTTAAGTGACTTTCCCAGGGTCACATGGCTAGGAAGTGTTAAGTGTCTGAGACCAGATTTGAACTCTGGTCCTCCTGAATTCAAGGCTGATGCTCTATCCACTGCGCCACCTAGATGCCCCAGAAAGAGTAACTTTTTAATATTCTATGCAGTTCAGAGGGAGATGATATACTTAGTATGAGCTTTATTTATTTCTTATTTTATTTCCTCCAGTGAATCTAAGCAGCACATGAAATTGAGAATTTTAGATGTAGAAAATTCTTCTGAGACTATCTATAGTCACTGACCTCTCTTCATAATTTACAGCTTAGGACACCGATGCCTCAACAATTGAAAATGCCTTGCCTGAGCTCAAATATCTAAGGAATTGCTAAAATATGACCAGCAGCCAGCTTTTCTGGATCCTAATATGAATACTCCTACTGTACCATAACAGTATTGATGGTGGGAAATGCCACTTGGGATGTCCATGTTTCCCATCTAGTCTATTACAACAAGATATCTGTAGTTTTTCATTTTTGAGCTTCTTGTTATAATTGATAGGTTAACTGTTATTTAAAAATCACTTGTCTGAGTCTAGTAAGACTTTTTTTCTTGTTAAGACAAAGATAAAAATCACCAAAATAAATAACAAATTGGGGAAAAAAAGTCAAAATTAGATGAAAATATGGTGTGAAATTAAAATGATTCCAATCTGATAAATTACTGGGACCAAAAAAAGATGGGAAATAGAAGAACAAGATTTGGCAAAAGATGTTGATCTCAATGCCTACAAAACTTGCAAGTGCCCCCAAACCAGATTAAAATGAAATTTGGAAATGTTTAACAAAATGATAAAAAATATAGTGCTGTATAAATAATGCTGACTTGTGGTTTTCAAAGTCAATATGCAACCTACTTCTATTTGAATTTGACTGTCATGTTCTATCTCTACTTCCTCTAGAATGCTGTAAAAGAATCACTACATTGAGGAGATCAGAGGAGTCTATAAATCTCAGCCTTTGGCATAAGGAAAAACTTCTTAACAATTATAAAGATTTGAAAATAGAATGAGCTGTCTCAGGAGATAGGTTGTTCCTCTTCCTAAGAAGGCTGAATGATGACTTTCTATATATGTTTAATTTAAGTGGATTTTTTTTTGATAACGTGGGACTAGGTAGTAACTGAGATCTCTTTCAATTTTGAAATTATGTGATTCTTTGGCAAAGAAAAAATGTAGCAACCAAGGTCTCCACAATGGAAAGATACAGATACAGAGAAGACACTATATCACTGTTTTTGTTTTTTTTCTTTATCATAATAAAAGTACTTGACAAGCTAGAACAAATGGTAGTATCTCTTCCATTAAAATGTCTCTCATACATATGATAAATCATTGAAGATTCTTTAATAGATGCAGCTATAAAGATAATTTTGGTCTATGGTTACTTGAACTCCAATGCCTTTTCTCTGTGGTTCCCTGGTTTTTATTCTTTATTGATCTTTTATGTACAAAGTTATTTATGTGTTGTCTTCCTCATCAGCATGTGAATTCTTTGAGGGTCAGGGACTATTTTTATGTTTTCTTTGTAGCTTTGGGTCATAGTATTGTAGTGAGGAACATAGAACATTTTTAACAAATGCTTGTTGAATGTCTCTTTCCCAATCAATTGAATGAATAGCCTCAAAGAGATGTATGGCTAAAAAAAAATGAGATGGGCCAATATGATTCAAGTAGACAATTTAGTTTGCAGGTTATACTGTGTTAGAATGTGATAGGAAACTGTGATGCTGTAAGTGAAGACAGGAATGGTTTCAGAGAGGTCTCCGAAGATTTGTATGAACTGATACAGAGGGAATCAAGTCACAAAAACCAGGAGAACCATTTATACAATAACAGCCAGATCTGTAAAGTCAAGCACATGAGACTCTTAGCTGACTAGACTTGAAAGGAATCTCCAGATATAACAACTGAAAAGTAGTTGTTGAGTTTCTGCTTGATCTTCTCTGAGGAGAGAAAACTCAACCCCCTTGTGGCTACCTGTTCCACTTTTGTACAGCTCTAATTGTTAGAAAGTTTGTTTTTTTCCTGACACTGAGCCTAAATGACCATTTCGTGCTTAGCTAAGCCCTCTAGAGACATACTGGACAAGTCTTAGGTATATTTAAAGAAGAACCTTTTTTTAAAAATAAAATAATTATGTCCTTTAGAAAGTCTTCTGGCTTTAAAGATGAAATTACTAAAAAGGCAAAACTGAAGTGCCCCAATATCACATTTCTGTATCAGAAATGAACCTGAACACATGTCTGGAAGTCTAGATATGATGGACTTAGGGGATCTAGAGCCCCCTTTAGAATTCACCTGCCTGCTCTGAATCCAACCTTGAAGAAACTTTTCTGATTCTGTGCATCTTCTCTGTCTCAGATGAACAAAAACATCACTCATTTCATCTATTAGGCTGTTTTCTGGATTAATTAGTTAATCTGTGAAGCGCTTTGCAGAGGGAGCAATGTTAAATAGGTACTGCTTAATTAGCATTAAATATTTTAGAAAGGAGAAGGCAAATATCCATAGCTGCTAATTAAACAAGTAAAAAGATGTGAGGTTCATTTCTGCCCTCCCTGTTCTGCTCAATTAAATGAGCAGAGAGAAATGAAGTTGCAGAAATGGCCAGCGGGCAGAAAGGGCTGAATGGTATGGCAGCCACATGCAAGGGATTTCAATCAGAGCAAGTTCTGTTTCCTGTTTCTGCCCCAACACCAATTGTAAATGGATTGGTTGTAGTTGCCATGTGTTGTGGAACTTAGTACATGGTGACTCTTCCTTTTTTCTGATGGCTGGAACTCCCCCTCAAGCAAGACCTAAGGGCTTACTTACATTTACAAACCAGCTGAAGGCCTTAGTTTGCCAATTTGCATCAGATTTTTTTTTTTTTAAATTTGGAACTATATTTTCATCAGGTGCAAACTTTTTCAATATGGACTTTCAATTCCATTGTAATGTAGAATTTTGAAGAGTATCCAGGGAAGAGATAGAGTAAGTGAAATGTTCCTGATCATGTAGCCTAAGCAATCTTGGTTAGTGTGCTGGACTCATAGTCAGCTATGATATTTAGATATGTGACACTGGACAAGATATTTAACTTCATCTCTGAACCTCCTTTTTCTCACCTGCAAAATAGATATAATAATAATTGGCCATATCTTGTGAAGAACAAGTGAGAATGTATGTAGAATCTTTTGAAAACTGGAAGTGACATGTCAATCTCTCTGTTTCAGAGGATTATGACTCTGCCAAAATAGAACCTCAGAAGATATCTATTCCATTTTATTTTATAAAGGAAGAAATGGGCTTAGAGAGAGATGAGGCTACTTGACAAAAGTATAAAGATTCTAAGTGACAGAAGAGAGTTAAATTTGAATCCAGGTCCTTTGCCTTCAAATCCAATGTTATTCATATTTTCAATTTGCATATTACATTATATCTAAAAGATTATTGCTTGTTTTATATAGTACATTCAATTTCTGTTTATATAGTTACATAGAAATGAACCAGGATGATTTACCATTCTACCATTATTCTTTTGATTAATATTCTAGTCTACTTTGTAGAGGTTTAAAATGTTTGTTTTTTTATGATTGAAATAATCAAATGAGGTGAGAGGCAATTGCTACACTCCTGAGAAGTTTACTGATGGAAGCCACCTACAGAGATTCACTCCTGATCCTTGTTTAAGGAAGAACAACTTTAACACTTTCCTTGTCTAGAGGGAGCTGAGGCTTTTGAAGGAAGCCAAGTGATTCAGTGGATGGAGCTTCAATCTGAGAAATTGGAAGAATTTTTTGGGATGATCCCATCTTTGGGACAATTCCAATAGCAAGCAGAATGTTGGGACTGATATATACCTAAGCCCCTTCCTAAATGACTTTGATGTTTTTCTCCTGTTATTTTTTAATTTATATTCAGGTGATTATGGGAAAATATTTTGTCTGCAATGATTCCTTTGGTTCAGTATAGAGTATAATTAATTTGTTGAATTCTCTGGAACTTTTTTTTTGGAGGTCTGTATTTATGGTAGAGGGATTTGAGCTTTCTTTATTTTCAAAGGATAATGAGTTTCTGATCTGTAATTTTAGCCATCTTACTAGATATATCTTGTATCTTGCAAGGTATTCAGTAGGTACTGACATATTATCTTGCTAGGTTGTGTCTTGCTAAGTACCTACTTAATAGGTGCTAAAGTTTTGAAATTTGCAATGATGGATGGAATGGTTTTTACATTGAAAGGAATATGGGTTCATACATGTAAGAACTCCTCATCGGATGTCCAAATTCCTTCTCTGAAAGTAGAAGTCTCTTTGTAATGCCTTAATATTATTGAGAACTTTAGAACATGGAAGTTCATCTTAAAATGGCTAGATAATCAAGGAAGGTCACCACTGTTCCAACCCTCAGTAATATAGCTTTCCAGAGATGCTACCCATCATGTCTTGTCTGATCCAGCCCCGATGCCTTTAAAATCCAATGAAACAACTTGAAAAGGTTTCAACATAATGTGGAAGAAAGTTCTGGGTCCGGAGCCATGGGACTTAAGTTCAGATATTCACTCTGTCAGTTTCTAACTTTGTGACATTGGTCAAGTCATTTCACTTCTCAGTTTCTTTGTGTATAAATTGAGGGGGGTTAGGATCAATAATCTCTAACCTCTAAAATGCTTTTCTGCTCTAATCTAAATTGTAATGATGGCTTCCTTTATTTTGATGATGTAAGAAATATAATACTATAAATATAATATAAATAAATATAATAGTAAAAGATATCCATGGTACAGTCAGAGAGAAAAATATGCCTTTGGGGCCTTATATACAGTCTTGGCCTCCCTTCTATGGTGCTGTAGTTTTTAGGCCTTGAGAAAATTTGACTGAGACATTTCATTATGCCCACAAGCTCAAAGTCTGTCAATCTTGGAGAGTATTCAGTGAATGCAAAGAAGGTGCCATGTTTTTAAAAATGTTGATCAGCTACAACCATAACCATTCCAGATCTTTTAAAGTCATCCTTTAAATGAGATCCTCCACATACTTTAGAGTTCATTTGACTGAACCTAGAGGGAAAAATACACGCAGTTCTGCAGAAATGATGACATCCCTTTGAGTATTCTGCCTTTAGCTTAATGACATGCCTTGCTTCTTTTCCTGCCAGCTTTCTGGCTTCTGCTACTGCCCACGTGGGTCAGGAATGAGATTCTTGACTAAGGTTAGTTTCCAGAAAGTGAATGAGTACTGCAGAGGTCACTCACTGTTAGATGGGGTCCTTAGGCTTTAGCAGTCTCCAAGGGCTATTCTGAATTTCAAATGAGGTGAGAGGCAATTGCTACACTCCTGAGAAGTTTACTGATGGAAGCCACCTACAGAGATTCACTCCTGATCCTTGTTTAAGGAAGAACAACTTCAACACTTTCCTTGTCTAGAGGGAGCTGAGGTTTTTGAAGGAAGCCAAGTGATTCAGTGGATGGAACTTCAATCTGAGAAATTGGAAGGATTGAGTTCAGATCTGACCCCAGCAACTTAACTAGATCTGTAACCCTGTGCAAATCAGTTAA
Source organism: Sminthopsis crassicaudata (assembly GCF_048593235.1). Classification (NCBI taxonomy): domain Eukaryota; kingdom Metazoa; phylum Chordata; class Mammalia; order Dasyuromorphia; family Dasyuridae; genus Sminthopsis; species Sminthopsis crassicaudata. The sequence continues at coordinate 729,384,822 of NC_133617.1, forward strand.
TTTGTCGGCCTTAGTTTGTTTATTGTAAAGTGGGATCATAAATAAAACTTTGTTCCCAGAATGGTTGTCATAAGAGATTTTTGTCAGGTTCAGCAAACCTCAACATGCTTTATATAGCTCCTTCACATTTGAGTCACTTTCACCCACTGAAAATGCAAATACAATTCAAAATTTGGAGATTTGAACAAAACATTATAAGTTGGGGTTTAATTAAGAAAAAAGGAAACTGATCCCTTCTGGCAGTCCAGGCTCCCCCTTCCTATCTGATTTCAGGAGGAATTAGGCCAGAAAGTTGAGGCAAAACAGCTTTTGTGGGGCAGCCCTGGACTATTTAAAAATAAGATGAAAAATGTGGTTTTCTATCATGTCAGGCCAGTCCATTATTCATTTCTAAAAGCAGCTCCTGCGGCACACCTGACTTGTTTTTACAAGTACTTGGGAGATCAGGAAAGCGTTGAAGGAGAAGGGGTGATGACAGAGATCACACACCCTACCAAGAGGTACTGAGCAGAGAAAACAATCAATAGTATCAGCTGCTGTCCCAGGCATCTGTTTTACTTGATTACTTTGCACTTGTACATTCCAGATTCATTCTCTTCCAGTTAACAAGGAGCAGACTTGCTGCTGGAATAAACACTTCTTTTGCAGACTGTATTTTCTCTTTGTGGTATATAAGAAACTCCTCTGACCCCTTCTTAACCATTTCAGTTTTTCTACCAGAAAGGATGCTAACTTAAAAGCAATTTTGTGAGGTTGGAAACGAAACCTTAAGAAACTGGTGTAGGAAATGATTGGACAAAAGGAAAAGTTTAGATTTTTGGATTCTGAAATGACTCTCTTGGACAATATAGGCTTTCAAGCTATCAGAAATAGCCATGGTCTTAGGTATTTTTTTTAATCTAACAATGATTCTAATGAGCTATTCTTTTCCTTCTTCCTTATTAAAGGTCCTTCTCTTAAAAAAAAAAAAAAAAAAAAGAAAAATTCTACTCTACCATATTGATAATATTTGCTGTTGGTTAGGTGGTCTGTGAAGTTGAGTGGTAAAAGTAATGCTGAAATGAGATGATTCAGGCCAATACAATAGACAGGAGTGGAGAGAGCCGTCTGCATCCAAAAAAAGGGCTATGGTAATTGAATGTGAATCACGATATAGTATTTTTATTATTTTGTTGTTGTTTACTTTTTTTTTTCTTTCTCACTTTTTCCCTTTTTGATCTGATTTTTCTTTTACAGCATGATAAATATGGAATTAAGTTTAGAAGAACTGCATTTGTTTAAACAATATTTTATTACTTGCTGGCTAGAGGAGGGCAATGAAAGGAAGGGAGGAAGAAAAATTTGAAACAAGGTTTTGCACGGGTGAATGGTGAAAACTATCTTTGCATGAATTTTGAAAATAAAATATATATATATATGATAAAGAAAAAAAGTAATGCTGAACTATTTGGTTTCAGAATAATCTTTTATAACTTCCCTACCACCTCCATCCCACCTTTGCATCTAATAGTTCATTCTGCCTCAAGTTGTTAACGGTGAAAATCTTGAAAGTAGCTGATGATTTCAATTTTCCATAAGTTACTTCTTTCTCTTTTATTTTTTAATTTATGGAATAAAGCAAGTTTTTCCATAACATTGTAATAAAAATATGATTATACATGAAACTGCAAAAATACTTTTCTTTTTTTTGAAGTATTTTGTTTGTTTGTTTGTTTTTCCATTGCCTAGATTTCTCCATTTACTTAGATTGATTCTTAATAACATTTTCAAGGACATCTCCTCTGGGGCCATGGGGTAAGTGCATCTGCCTTGATCATTTCCTTCTTTCTCAAGGCAGTGATTAATTGTTTCAATCCCCCATTTCTACTCAACCCTTCCACTCAATGATTCATTCTCAGACTCCTCTAATAGGGTGAAAGACTCAAGAGTGGTTAATAGTTTCAAAATTCTACAAATTATTATTTTTTAAAAAAATAGATTTTTATCTATTTCATTAAATACTTCCCAATTACATATAATTTTTAAAAGAATCATTTAAAAAAATTCTGAGTTTCAAATTCTTTTCCTTCTTCCCATATGGCCCTTCTTCTTCTTCTTTGAAAAGATAAGGAATTTTACATGTGAAGTAATGCAAAATATATTTCCATATTAGGTTATAAAAGAAAAAACAAAACAAACAAACAAAAAAACAAAACAAAACAAGAAAAATAAAGTGAAAAAGAAATATGCATCAGTCTGTGTAATATTCTTCTCTAAAATGTAATCTTCTCTGGGACCAGGTTTCTTGGGGGGCTTCTGGGGGTAGCCTTAGTTTCAGTTCAGTAATCACAAGATTAAAGTCCAAATCCTTTACTGTGTCTGCTTCAAAGTTTTGTCTCCTTCACTTGTGTCTCGGCTAGTTTTCCTAGAGTCCTTCCGGATCTTGGTTTCAGTGTTCTCCACAAGACAGCTTGCCACCACTTCTCTGTCCTCCTTAATTCTGCCCAACTGCCTTCTCTGGCTTCTGAATCTCCTCAACTGACTCCTGGTTGAGGCTCCTAGCTTATATATGCTCTCTGAAAGGTATGAATCTAGTAGAACTCTAATAAGTACTAAGTACATGAATTGAACTAGAGAACTGTTAAATACCTTGCTAAATAATCATTGTCTCTTATCAATTCCATTGACTTAGCATCTTGTTTCAAGTTCTGGCCTATAACAAGTCTGCGTTCAAAGTTCATCAGTTCTCATCTGAATATGTGGAGCATTTTTTATCATCAGTCCTTGGGAATTGTCTTGTATCATTGTCTTGATCAGAAATAACAAAGTCATTCACAGTTGACCATTTTTACAGTATTGTTATTACTGTGTAAAATGTTCTTTTGTTTCTACTCATTTCACTATGCAGCAGTTCATTTAAATCTTCTGGGTTTTTTTTTCTGAAACCATACTCCTTGTCATTTCTTATAGCACAATAAGTATTCCGTCACAATCATATGCCACAACTTTTTCAGCCATTCTCCAATTGAATGACATTTCCTCAATTTCCAATTCTTTGCCAGCATGGAAAGAACTGCTATAAATATTTTTGTACAAATAAGCCCTTCCCCCTTTTTTTAATCTCTTTCAGATACAAACCGATATTCCTGGATGGTATGAACAGTTTTATGGCTCTTTGCTGGTAAATAGGTTACCTAGGAACTCCCCTTTGGAGACATGGAGACAAAAAAGTACACAAGATTCTGTCCCTTGGCAGTTATGAATAGTTCTTATTTCTCCATTCCATTGCAAATTCTGTTCTTAGCTCTTATTTCTTTGAAAAGAAGAAAGATTAAAAAAAAAAAAAAGTAAAAGGAGTCTGCTTGTAAGTTTCTTCCTCCTTTTTATCCTTCAAAGTAAGTGCTTTCCTTTAATGGCAGTTGAATCAGACAGTCCTAGAATCTATGAATCTTCTTGAATATACTTGTACCGAATGGGAGCAGTGTGTTACACTAAGGACTATATTTGAAATCAGAGGACTTGGGTTCAAATCTCACCTTTGACAGTCACAACCAGTGTGACTGAGAAGTGTTTGAACTGAATTTTCTATACAATGGTAGGAGGCTTGTCTGGATGGAACCCTAAGTGTTATAGAGCTCTCCATTTGTTTATGATTAGATCTAGTGCATTTAGATCATATACTAAAAGATTTTACTTTCTGTGCATAGGCATTTAATATAAAAATCCCAGGGCTGCTAGCTCATATTCAGTATTGTTCTCTTGGAGATTTGTGAGGTAGGGGAGTTCCAGTAGAATGTAAGTTGCTTCTCTTCCCCCTTCTCGTCTCCCTTCTTCCTTTCTTCTCCCTCTTCTGCTTCCTTCTCCTCCTCTTCTGTTTTTCTCCTCTTCCTCTCCTTCCTCCCTTCTCTTCCTTTTCTCCACCTTCCTCTCCTCCCCCCTTCTTTTTTCTCCTCTTCTTTCCCTCTTCTTTTTTCTTCTTCTTCCTCCTCCTCTTCCTCCTTACCCAGGATCATACAGATAGTACATATTAAGTGTCTGAAGCCAGATTTGAACTCCTAGTGCTCTCAGTGCTCCATCCATCGCATCATCTAGCTGCCCCTGAAATGTAAGCTTCTTGAGCTGGGGAGCCTTTTTTTTGGTCTTTTTACTTTTTTTTTTTTTTTTTAAAGTTTTTTTCTTTTTAGCACATATAAAAAGTTTCTACCTTTATGTTCCCTGAACACAAACTACTCACTAACTATTACTCATTACATTTTTCACTAGTTCAGTATCTATTTTAAAAAGAAATGCAGTCATGACCAGCTTTTTGTCATATCAACCGCCACGTACTTGTTTGAACAGTACAATTTCCCACTGAGATTGAAATCATGACCTTTAGAAAAAGAATGCTTCTGAAGTCCTGGTGTTAGGGAAGAAAATCAAGCTGGAGTGCAAGACCTCACTTTGGTTGGCTTTCTCCTCTGGAGAATCCTGACTCTTATTTCATTCCTCTTTACATCGTGATGCTCATCTTTGCTCCAGAAGCTTCTGGTCACTTATTCTGTGGTGATTGTTTTATTCTCCCAATCTATTTTTTGCTTGACTAATTACTATGCTGATACCCAGTGATTCTGTAGGTATGGGAGGCAGAGGGCAAACAGACTGTAGCAGGTAGAATCCCAGAATTCCCTGAGACTCTCGTTGGGGAATGTGCCAAAGGTAGCTGAGCTAATGTGTATCAGATTCTGGGATCAATTCTAGGCCTTCCTAACTTCTCTCTAGCTCATGCTACCTCTTTTCTTTTAAATTATTAATGTTTAAAACTGCACGAAGAGTTTGGAGATCCTACATAGAGAGTTATGAATTTTCATACATTGATATCAATGCCCTAGATATAATAAGTAAATATTTGTTATTGTTGTAGATGGCAGTTGTGATTGCATTGGTTGATATTTATAACGGATCACATTCAAATAACAATTCAATTTGTGTTATTTATTAAACTATTGTGACTTCATTGGGTCATCACACCAGAAGAACATTCCTTAAAGATGACATTTGTTTGTTTTGTTTTTTTAATTGTGATTCAAATATTTTCCATTGGTCACAGGATCTTAGCTCTAGAATGAGAAGAGAATTTGGAAGCTGTGTGGTCCAACCCCATATTTATTTGGGGTTTTTTTGGTAGACACTCAGGACACTGAGGCCGAGATGTGATTTGTTCACAGTAGCACTGCTGTTAAGCTTTAGAAGTAGAATTTGAACCCAGGCTCTAATTCCAGAGTGGAATCTTTACACAGTGCTTTGCTATACAGATTAATTTTTTTTTTCAGCAATACTTCCAACTGACAAATCATTGCAGAGTTTTTTTGCAAATGAGAAATAAGACTGGAAATTCATTTTTCAAACTCTACCTGAGGAAGTTGAGGTGACATAATCTTGGAAGCAGACTCTTCAAGAGAGACTACATATATGTCATTCTACCCTTCATTGAGCACACATATCTTTGTAGAGGTTCTTTTGGAAAAGTGGGTTTGTTTTCCCACTTGGTCCCCCAACAGTCTTACATAAAATCCCCCTTCAGTTGATGCTGATGTTAAGTATAGTATATAATGGGAAGAACACTAGAATGGAAATTCTAAGACTTGGATTCAAATTGTGGATCCATTTATGGTGTCTCTGGAATATAGTTTCCTGATCTATCAGATTAGAAGGTTGGACTCACTGATTTCTGAAGGTCTTCCAAACTGTATATTTCTTCTATTATGATTTGAGTTAATGGAGGGGGTAGTATCCACAATGAAAAAAAAAACAAAAAAACAAAACAAAACCTATATGTAGTTTAATAATGTATTAAGTAGTTCTTTTTGGTTTTCACAAAATCTCTATTGGCTTTAGAACTGTCTTCAAAGCCAGGAATGCTTGATTTCAAATCTTGGCTCTGACACATCCTGGCAGATTTATACTGGACAATTTATTTAACTTCTCAATGCTTTAGGTATCTCTCTAAGATTATATGTTCAAAGTTCCAATGTAACCTAGTAGAAAAAGTTTTTTCACCAAGGTATTCCTGTAACCAATTGTGCCCAGTTCAAATGGAAACAGGGTTGGCTAATCTACACATAAGGACCCTTTTGGGACACATATTGGCCTAGTTTTTAAAATGGAGCATCTAGTTTCATTATATTTGTATTTACTTTGTTAACTATTTCCCAACCACATTTTTATCCATTAATGTATTAATTCATTTTAATTTCTGAAACTAATTTAATAATTTAATCTTGTTCAGGTTGTACTTGAGAAAGTTGCAGACCATGTGGTCTTTGACCCCTTGATTGACACCTTAGCTCTAGACCAATGAAATCATAGAATTAGATGGGATTTTCTTTTCCCATTGTTCTTCCTGAATGTGTCACAGTACAATTGTGGTTAGGAGAAAGCCAACAAGGTTGCAGCAAAGAATTCCATATTGAGATTATTTTTACTTATTGTTTTCTACCAGTTAAAAATTATCTCTAATGGGATCAAAAGGGCAGCTAAAAAGTAATTTTAGATAGAATAAAATCAATAATAATCATTAAGGTAACATAAGAAGAATTAATGACTTTTCCCTATTATAGCTTCTTTCTTCCCCCTTTAAACAAATGTTCTGCCCTGAGATTCGTGTGGGAAGGATACTGTTTCAATTATTTTATTTCCAAGCTGTACTTTCTGTGCTTTTCTGAAAAGACGCAAATAGGACCAAGAGATTTATTTTTCTCTTGAAATTCAATAGGCTCTTGAAGACATTAAGTGTTATCCTCCCCTCCTTCAGAACTCACTTAATAAATTATTGGGGCATCAGGTGGTTAAGAGTACACTATGTGTGTGAAGAACAAGGTGACTTCATATCAGAGATCAGAAACCCTCAAATTGACTGTTACACAGATAAGTTTATGGGTTATTCCAGGGTGACACTGTGCCAGGGCAGTAATAAAGCCAATTGTCAACATGGTGGGGCTGTGAGAGAAGGCCTCCTTGGGGAAAATAGGGCAGGTTTGAATTAGTTCAGTCCAAAAGACATGTATTATGTGCCTGCTCAGCTCCACAAAGCCTGCTAGACGAAGGGGAGCATATGGGAACAATATAAAAAGCAGTATTAGGCCTACCATCAAGTATCTTATGTCTTGTTGGTCTGGGGATAGCCTGTACAAAAGCACCCAAGTACAGTGGAATTGGGGGGGATCATTTGATCTCTTTGGCTTTATTTATTTATTTTTATAAAGTGAGAGATTTGGACTTGAAAACCTTTGAAATCCCTTCAAATGCTAGTTCTATGATCTTTTGATTGGAGAATACAAAATATATACGAAAATCAAGTTTTTGAGAGGTGACAAAAAATTGAGAAAGGACTCATGCAGGAGATGGACTTGGAGATAACCTTGAAGGAAGCTAGGGCTTCTAGGAGGAGGTGGAAGAGAAGCAGACTATCCTACACATGGAAGGTAAAGAGATAGAGTAGAGTAGATAACCAATACATAGCTGTAAGAGATGAAATATCATGTACAGGGACAATAAATAAAGTGCATGAGGACCAGTAATACCTAATTAGTTTGGAAAGATAGATTAAGGCCAAACTAGACAATGCCTTGAATGCTTCCTTTTCATACAAAGCTAAAGAATTAATTCAGTTTAACTAACTGGCTGTCTTTAAGGAAATCCAGTATACAATAAATCCAGACTTATCAACTAAATAAAACAGCATATGTTGAATAATAGTTAACTTGATGGATAATTTCAAAGTAGAGTATTTTTATCAAAGAAGGATTTATTTTTATTTTTATTTTTCCTATTTGGTCTTTGTTTATTGATGACAAAAAAAAGCAATCATTGGAATTTAAGCCTATAGTAATAGAAAAGAGATCTTATTGAAAAGTAAGTAATAACTCACATTTTAATGGTAATTTACATTTTTAAAATGCATAGTTTTTTTTTTCCTACAAATGGATTTATATTCAAGTTTATTTTGGGAATATTCATTTACATATTTTCTATGATTTATTTAATTCTGCATGTGGAGTCTTTTAGAGTAAATTTATACTATTAGGACCACAGGAATAGCTGTAGGGCATATAAAAATGTAGGGTGGGAAGACTTACTCTATTAAGAAAGATTGAAAGTTTCTGACTTCTTTGAAGAACTATGATGGTTTACTCACTTTTTACTAGAGGGTTAATCTTGAGGTTCAGATTAATTTATTTAGTACTTTGGGGTATATATTATTCTAATCTTTTCTTTCTCTTCTTTCCCTCATTGAATTGTCTTGCATTATTGAAATTCAGGGACCCTCTCTGTTAACACTCTCATGAATGACTTTATTTTTATTACTTTTAAGAAAACTTTTTCTTGTTTATTTCAGGGAATATGCTATACAGACTCTCTGTATTTTTTTTCTGGAAGGCCAGTAATTATGATCTTGTCTTTGAGAGTTTTTTGTTTTGGTTTGTAGAAGTTTGTTATTATCTTCTAATACTTCCATTAAAATTATTATTAGTTTTATTTTCATCTCTGCAAACTTAAAAAAGAAAATTGCACAAACCTCTCCATACTGTCCCATTGAATTTTTCATTCCTTTAAATTTTATTTCTCATATTTGTTTTCTTGAATTCATCCAGCAATTTAATCTCCAATTCTATAGCTATCAGATCTTCCTTTGAATCATTTTGTCACATTTCTATACAACTCTGAAGCTTGGAGACATATCAATGCTCTTTTGAGGTTTTTTTTTTTTAATTGTAATTTTATTCTTCCTTTTGGAAATTTTAAAAAATTTTCTTTTATCTTCTATTACTTACCTTGGGGTTTCTTTCCCCTCTTTTCCTGAAGATTTTTCCTATTATTCTTCACTTTACTTGTTCTTTTTGATTTAACCAAATTATTATTTAGCACTTTGGTAAAGGTTTTGAAATGATGTAGACCATCAGAGCTTTGTCCTAAGTCCTCCTCAATTATTTGGTGGACAATTTTCCCATTCTGTTATTTCATGATTCTATTCCTCCTTTCTCATAATATAATTTGTTAATAAAGAATATTCTTAGGAAAACTAGATGACATTGGGTCAATCTAACCCTATTTCTCTCATGGATCAGCACAAGAAGGGTGGATTTAGGCATCTTGTTGCATAGTGCCTGCTTTTCTGTTTTATAAGTATTTGAAGTAGAAAAACTTCTAGCTGGGTCCTGAATTTCACCAAATGGACATTGCCTAGGAAAAGTCATGGAGATATAGTGTAATGAAAGAGGAATAATAACATACTCATCCTTATCAAATTTATTCTTAGATTGTTTAAGGTTGCCATCATATTGGTTGTTCTTTAGTATTGCCATTTGTGGTAACATAGCCTGGATGCTTTCTTTGAAGAAGTGACATAAGAAAACTTTTAATTATGAAAATCTCTCTAAAAAAAAAAAAAAAAAAAAAAAAAAAAAGGTCCTGATTGAATGCCATGGCCACAAATGTTGGCGCATTGTTAAGTATATCTCATAAAGCACCATCTTTCTGAAGATTCTGAAATCACTTTTCTGGACTTGAAAAATGATGTAGGCAAAATCTTGGGAACAAAACAATTAAATGATCATTTTGTTGGGGGAATATGTTTGAGTAAAGTTCAGAATATTGATAAGGCCTTGATGGATATTTTAAATAGTTTTTTCATCTAGTCACTAATGATTCTTTATTTATTTTTTTATTTTTTTATTTTTTTTTGTTCTTTGAAACTGTCACTAGAGTGGCAAGGAAAATTAATTTTTAACGTACCATTGTCATCTCATTTTCCAAAATGCCTCCTTGATTGAGTTTTTGTGGGAGTTGTAGATTGTGTCCCTCCATGATGAATCAACTTTGCGGTTACTCTTGGAATACTTGCACCATTCTTATTCATTATGGTCTCATTCAACCATCTTAATAACATTCTCTAAAATGCACCCAAGCATCATTTCCTTTTATTAGAATATATGTGCATTGAAAGTAGAGCTGTTTCTGTTTTAGTATTTTTGTTCCCATCTTTTAACCAGAGTTTTTGGCATATTTGTTTTTCAGTCATTTCAGTTGTCTCCAGCTCTTTTCGAGCCCATTTGGGGTCTTTTTAACAGAAATTCTAGAGTCGTTTGCTATTTTCTTCTCCAGCTCCTTTTATAGACGAGGAAACTGAGACAAAGAGAATTAAGGGACTTTCCTAGGGTCACATAGTTACTATGTGTCAGAAATTGGATTTTAATTTAGGTCTTTCTGACTCTGGACCCAGTATTTTATCCACTATACCACTAACTACCCTTCTTTATTTTTGTTTTTTGACAAATAGTAAGTGCTTAATAAATGTTTTTTGTCCATCCATTGATTTTGTAATTAAAGCTTGGAAGCTTTAGGATAATTAGGTTTAGATCTGAAAGAGATTTTAGAGATCAACTTTTCCAAAACCTAATTTTATAGATGAATAATTTGACTCTGGATAGATGAAGTGACCTTCTGAAAATCACATAGTTGATCACTAGTAGGCCAGAATTAGAACCCATGTGATCTGTTCTGAATTCAGTGACCTTTCCACTGTATCACACTGCTTTACTTTTCTGTCCTAAAATGTTTTGGGAAGAGGATTTGTGTTGAGGTTTTACCTCCATTTAATTTATAATGATAATATCAGAGGCATTGTGGCATACAGGATCAAGATAAGACCTTTTGTTATAAAGACTGGGTTCAAATCTCATCCTTAACATATACTGCTAATATGTATGACCCCAAAGGGTCTGTCTTCTCAGACTTTTAAAGCACTTTCCAAAGTTGCAGAATACTTACCGATCCACTTTGGAGGGAGTTTCTTCATTGAGATTTCCTTATATAAATCAAATTTCAGATGGGGGATAGCTAACAGCAACAACAATAACAACATTGTCATTATAGGTCTAGATCTGGAAATACACTTAGAGATCATGGTACAACTCATTTATTTTACAAAAGAAGAAACCAAAGTCTAGGGAGATTGTAATTTATCCAAGATGACATAAATAAACTTAATGATAGCACTGAAGTTGTTTTGTTTTGTTTTGTTTTGTTTTTCTACTGTACTATTAATAAAACCTAACATTTATGTAGTACTTTATGGGATGCAAAAGGCTTTACACAGACTCCTTCATTTAAGCCACATAACAGTTCTATGAATTATGATTATTATACTCCCCTTAGACATGGGGAAACTGTGGCCTACAGGGGTTGACCAATACCACCTGGTAAATCACAGCCTGAGATGGTGTCTGAGACCAGGTCTTCCTTATTTTAAGTCCAGAACTCTTGTCTATTATGCCACACTACACTGTTTCTTTAAATGCATCTAGTATGTATGATTTGAAGTGTGACCAGGAGGGAAAAGAATAGAATCTCTCCTTTCATTTCCCTTTAGTGAATCGTTCTATTTGGCTAAGAATAGAGGATCTCAGTAATTTGATGAGATCATTTTAAAAAATCATCTTGTTAGACTTCCCTTTGGCATTTATTGTCTAGCTTCGATGCTCCTTCTGTAAAACTATCAAATAGACTTAGGGAGCTGAATTTTTCAGGGTCTGAAATTATTATCATGGTACAAGAAAAAGCTCTTTTGTTATGTAGCCCATGTTCAAGAATCTCAGGTGTGACTATAGCATCCCTAATCTCTGATGCCATCCACCCCTCGCTTTTGTCAAATAGCCATCTTGCTGAAGCTCACGAGTGTAATGAAAGGATTTTTTTTTCCTTTTGGAAAAAGACAGTGCCTAGGAAGCAGTTTAAAGAGCATCTTGTTGGAATGATGCCAAAATGTGCCCATAGCCACAAAGGTCAGGGCAGCCGAGCCAATCAATCTGAAAGAGCATATCAGAGAAGACAGAGTGGCATACAGAGTTTCCCCATGGAGGGAAATGGACACCGTGCCAGCCCCTCAGCCTGGTTCTCCATCTAGAAAAGGCTTCTCTGTGCATGCATGTGTTAATTCGCCAGCAGCCCAGCAGGGAGCGGAACAGCTTTGTTTCAATCTTGGGAATCTGGTTCTGAGTCAGTACTTAGCCAGAGCTTTCCATCCAGACTCTGGAGTGTGGCAGAGAGAGCCACTGGATTTGAGTAAGGGCAGCAAAAGCCTTTATGAGAGATTCTGCCATGTTTCTGCCCCTAGAGACAGGGGTCTACGTGACCAATCCAAATGTATGACATTTCCAGATATCTGGGGGAAAAAAAAAAGATGAACAAATGAAAAACAAAAGCATTTCAAGAAAACAACATACATTAAAAATAGAAAAGTAATTTTTTCTGATATATTTAAAATCTTATTCTCTAATTTTAACAAAATAATAATAGTGTGGTCTAGTATTATGATTCTATTGATAAATATTTAAAAACCAGATCAACAGAAAAAAGGTACTCATCACATTTTTTTAATGAATATGTGCTTATTGCTTTTCCTCAGCCCTCCCCCCAAGAAAACCCTACTACACATGTGCATGTTCACATAAAAAGCAAAGCTCTTGTAATAAATAGATATAATCAAGCACCCCGACACTTTCAAATTTAATGTTCACTATTTCAATATTCACGATTTCATTTATATTTCAATATTCAATAATACACACCATTTCAAATGTAATATTCACTATTACATTTCTTCATCACATTTTTAAAGACCAGAAGTCAACAAAATAGTATGTCAAATTCCTATTTATAATGTTGGTCAATTGCTGAGGTGTAAATACTCTCACTGAAAATTTAAAAAGAGGCTCTCCTAGAACTCAACATGGGCAAAATAATGGGATTAGAGAAGGGAAGAATGAGTTTGCATCCCACCTTAATGACTTCCATCAATTCCAGTTATTATCTTCTGTTCTCCTTTGTCATCTACCAATCTTTCTCTTCTGTATGACAGTATTTTTTTTTGTTGCTACTGATATCAATCATATAGGTAGATACAGAAAGGATCTGGGATTTTACCAGTATAAGAAATGCCTGGAAAGAAACTCCCTCCAGGTTTGTAGATAGAATAAATCTATGACTCACTGGATCCATATTATGGACTAAGTTGCCCAAGGACCAGATATATCCAGTGAATTGTCACGGTGTTAAAGGAAAGATTTATACACAAGTTTCCCCGATTTCTAGCCCATATGTTATATATGCCACGTGTAAGTCATCTAACATAACCCAAGAGAGTCTTTGTACCAGATACTGATTGGATCATCTTCACTCTGTGTCATTTTCTCTGTTTCTTTTTTCTCCCTGGAACCAATGTTTATCCGACTGATGGTTGAGAAGTTTTCTCTTATAAATAATCCTAACTCTTTGTCCTTTCTTGTACTGGTCTCTATCTTCTGAATGAGAGTTCTACATAATGAGTATCTTATATTTGTTAAAATCTCCCCTGGAATAGCCCCATCAAATCTCCCCTTTTCTTGATTTGATGGTTTTAATTTTCTACCCTCTCTTCATAAAGCATGCTTTCTATGCTTTTAAATTGTTTTATTCTATATGATGTTAAACTCCAAGACAACCAAGTAACCTTGATATTTAATTATTTCCATGTAAACAAATGAATTTCAATACATTAAAATATTAATGACTAGTCAGTCATAATTTCTGAGTCAGCTTCCAACAGTATTCTTTCTTTGCTTATTCATTGTCATTCTTAACTGATCATAACATACACAGATATACACACACACACCTGTTTTCCTATCTGTGGTTCTCAGTGAAAGTGTTTTATGTTTCACTAAAACTCTCTATAAATCGGACTCACAATTAGATACAGGGCTAAGTGATGTATCATGGGACAATTATCTCATGATAGCAATGTATATTACTCCAAATTATAAAGTTCTATTGCTTCAGAATTTTAAAATATCAGAGTTCCATATAATCCCCTTAGTTGCCACAATACCTCTGGATCTTTTTTCCTTATGCTTAAGAAGCATTAAATATTAAGAAATAGTATTTTTTCTTCCTGCAAAGTTCCTTTTCCCTTCTCTAGATGCTCCATTGGATCGAGTGTCAGGCCTGGAGTCAGGAAGACTCATCTTCCTGAGTTCAAATCTGGCTTCAGATACTAGCTGTTAAATTTGGGACAAGTCAGTCAACCCTGTTTGTCTCAATTCCTCAACTGTAAAATAGGTTAGAAAAGGAAATGGCAAATTACTCCACTTTATTTGCCAAGAAAATCCCATATGGCACCATGAAGAGTTGTTGAACAACAATAAACTTTAATGAACTATGCTGTATTTCTAACTACTTGATTAATTTATAAGATCCCTTAAAATCTAAAACCTACTTTCTAAGAGAACAGAAAAAAATCATGTGTGGCCATTGTTCTGATTATAGTGGAAAATATTACAATGAAATAGAATTTGAAGTAGTCTATTCCAAGTCTCCCCCCACCCCATTCACTCATCATTTCTCCCTTTATTTCATCTGAATTATACCAACCCTTCATAATAAATTATGGCTGAAGAACTTTTAATTCCTATAAGTGTCGAAGACCTAAGTGACACGAATATCATACATGAAAGAATAACTTGACAGCTTTTTTTTTTTTACTGTTAAAGTGATGACAAAAAGGGGAAATGTGGCCTTTGAAGGAAGACTAGCTAACTTGAGTCATTATTTCTTATGATTTCTCCTATTAACACCAAATTTGTTATTAGTAATTAAGAGCATTTCAAAAGTTATTTTGCTGGCATCTCTTACCCAGGGTGTTTTAAATTTTATTAGTGCCTTTTGTTTTCTGCACCATGATCATCTTTTGATGTCCTATCTCAGCTTCCTTCTATATCCTCCACTTTATAGAACCTTATCTTCTAAAAGAAAGGAAGAAAAGAAGGAAGAAAGAAAAAAGAAGGAAGGAAAGTAGGGAGGAAGGAAGAAAAAAGGAAGGGAGGGAAGGAAGAAGTGAGAAAGGAAGGGAAGAAGGAAGGGAGGAAAGAAGAGAAGACAGGAAGGAAGATGGGCACAAAGGAAGGATGAAAAATAAAGGAAAGCAAGGAAGGAAAAGAGAGGCAGACGTGAAGAGAGACTTCATTCTAGGGATTTGGGATGTGGGAATGGCATAAATTGTTTGGTCTAGATTATTACATATGTGAATTAGGGCAATGTGTTATAACTTTTAGAAATAAAGTTCAGAGCCAGACACTGAACACAGACATTGGTGTAAGGTTGGATTTCTGAACGAACACACACACATACACACACACAAAATATGAACTGACCCACTGACCTGGTAGAGTCTAGAAATGTGGAAACGCAAAGCATAATGGTATAGTATATCTCAAAAATGGTGGTGAGGGGGGGGGGGGAAATGTCAGAATAATTACAGTGGTCTAGATTTAAAAAACAAACAAATAAAAAAAACTATCAGGCTTGGGTCAGTGGGTGGGATTTTGATCATAAGCCCTATGTCCTTTTGATTTCTGATTGCTGTTCCCTGGAAGTGACTAATTACACTGTTATTAATTGCTGTCAGCTCTGAGTTATGTTGAGCACAGTGATTTTGCACATTTGCATTAGGCACATTAATCATAGGTAGGCATTGCATGGGAGCGTTTACATCTAAAGTAGTCTTAAATGGAAAAAATGTATATTAAATGAAGACAACTCCATCTACTTGCCATTGCCAAGCTTTCATGTCAAGTAGAAACAGCTGATTAACCATGGGTCTGTCAGCTGCTCTAGAAGATATCAGCTTGTGTGGAATGAATGTAAATATATGTTATTTGTTTATGTTTTTCAGGTAAGAAATTGCGTTTCGGTTCCACATGGCTGCCTACGGTACGGGACAGATGCTGTCATCTTGTGTTCGTTTGTAAGCTGCCAAATAGTGCAAAATATGCTAGTGGCAAAAATTAGGGATTCATATCGTAAGTAATCACCTGCCACTTTTGGGGGCGAGGGCATGGTGGACTTCTCAAGGTGGTGTTGGACAAAGTCTTGGTTTTCTGGTTATGTTTTAAGAGAGCTTTGCCTTCATTTCCTGCTGTTTTTCAATAGAAATGAAAGTAGACATGTTTTTGCAAATTCCTTTTGCTTGTTTTATAGTTGTTGGTAAATATAAGGGATATGTCTTTTGATGCAAACCTCAATTGCCCTCTCCTCTGTTACATGGCTCTCACACCATCTACTCTGCATACTGTTCGTGTTTCTCTCTATTTGTTGTCCTTAAAGCCCCTCACAGGTTCACTTTTTGCACAAAGCCTTGTATAATCAATAAAGAACCTGCTGGTTTCACTTTCTGAATTCCCTTTGTGCCCATATTCTGACCCAGTTTTTGATTCTTCTCTAGTTGTTTCATATGGGTTCATTATGCTTTCCAAAAATAATATGTAATATATCTTGAGGGCTACAGTTATGGTGCTGAACCTATCTTGGACATTCAGTGAATAACAATAGAGCAACTTCTATGTTGCCCTTTGCAATCTGGCTCCAGCTACCTTTGGTGGAATTTGGCAGAAGCTCTAATACTAACACTCTTCTGGTTCAGGTTCAATATTGGGATGAAATAAGGTGCTTGCAAGTCATTGAATGGGTAAAAAAAGGAGGCTTACTTTGTCCTAGCACAGCAAAGTTTGACAACAGTGATACAGTAGTGTCAATCTTCTCTGAACTCTACTCTTCAATCCCCTTTTCCACTTTGTCTTTATATGAGAATGCAGCAGGTCATTAGAGCAGATGAGGGACATGTTGATTTGTGTGATCTTCAGAAATCCATCAATTAAGAGCCTAGACTCCCATGTGACCAGGAAGTGGCAGCAAGGGAAATCAGGGCCAATCATGTCTTGGGAGATAATTTTATATCCTTTCAGGGAAAGCTAATACCTATTGAAGGAGGAGCTAAGCATACTCCCTGTTGAGAATTGAGAATAGAAGCTGTGTCATTGCCAATCATGGGCTATCTACTCTTGAGAACAATTTCCTCCTTTTTTTTTTTTTTTTTTTTTTTTTAAAGAAAGCTAATCCCTGTTTCAGGAGGATAGTAGGATAGTAGTCCAATCACAAAACTTGACTCATCTTAACTTTTAATTGCCTTTTGATGATAGATAGGCAGTGAAGATGTCAAACATTTGTTAAGTACCTACTATGTGCCAGGCACCCTACTTAGTGCTGGAGAAACAAATACAAGCAAAAAGAAAGGCAGTTTCCACTCTCAAGGAGCTTACATTCTAATTGGGGAAAGATATCACATAAAAGGAAGCTAAAAGGGAAGGATAGAGCACCTCTTGGTGGAGAAGTCTTGTACAAACTGACCTGCAAGTTTGTAATGTATTTTCTCCAGTACCTTTGCCTCTTAGAATACTTAATATTCTTTCCAGAATCAACTCCGTGGGATCTTCTATGAGAATACTCTTATTATCAATAGTTCTCTCTCTCTCTCTCTCTCTCTCTCTCTCTCTCTCTCTCTCTCTCTCTCTCTCTCTCTCTCTCTCTCTCTCTCTCTCTCTCCTTCCCTACTTCTCATTCTCTCTTTCTTTTTGCTTTTTCTCTCTCTCTCCAATTCATTTGGTATTAAAATTATTTGATATTAATTTATTGGTATATATTTTGTATCTTCCCAGTTAAGTTACGAGGAAGGAATAGGTGTGTGTGTGTGTCTGTGTATGTTTATTCTCAGTGTTTAAAATAGTAATAAGGGTGAGACTGGGGCTACAAGATAAGAAGGGAGGGCACGTCAGAGAAATTTAAAGTAATGTTTAATATATTCATGATGTTGATGAACATAAACAATAACATCAATGTGAAAAAAAATGTGATTCATATGCTAACATCTGTAACACAAGATGGAACAGTAGTTATCTTTCAAGTCAACACTGTATAAACACTGATAATTAGTAACTTCAGTGTGATTTCTGGGCATGAGGGAGAATGCAAAAAAATATTGCAAAATTCAATTCAGAATTAAGAAACAAGAGAATTGTAGACTATACAGAAATCTTGCTTCTGTCTATTAATAATGATTCTTTCAAGAAGAAATTTGAAATGCTTTGGGCATGAAAGCTACTGAATCAGTATATGAAAGAAATGAAATTCATTCTGTTTTAAAGACAGGAAGTAACTGGTTATTGAGGGAATAATTTATGAATCAATAGTCTCTGAAATTCAGATTTTCAAATTTTAAAAAAAGGTCAGAATCAACACTAAATTTGAAGAAAAGAAAAAGATAAAAAAAATGCATGTCATTTATAATAGGTATGGCAGTCTATTAATGACAAAAATTGAGAACTAGATGAAGGAATAGACATTGGCACTATTTATTATAATTTCCCAAAGAAGGGGAACCATTGTGAAGCAGTTGTAAGAAATTTCAATTTGCTTAGCAAAAAAAAAAAAAAAATATATATATATTTCATCTCCTTGACATGGCAAACAGAGTGTCATCAACTTGGAAAACAAACTCATTTGTAAAACACAGAAAGTAATAATGAAAGTTCATTCATTCAACACAAATTTAGTAGCACATATTTCGTATTAGGCACAGTGCTAGGTGCTTAGGTACACAGATGAAATAGTTCCTAGCCACAAGAGACTTTTACTCCATTGAGAGGAATAAATATGGGGACAGATGCAAAATACTTAGCAAGTAAATACAAAGTGATTTTTTCTTTTTCTTTCTTTCTTTTTTTTTTCCTTTTTCTGAGGCTAGGGTTAAGTGACTTGCCCAGGGTCACACAGCTAAGAAGTGTTAAGTGTCTGAGACCATATTTGAACTGGGGTCCTCCTAAATTCAGGGCTGGTACTCTATCCACTGCGCCACCTAGCTGCCCCTGATTTTTTCTTTTGATAGAAGGAGGTGGCAAGAGTAATTAATATCTTGTAAATAAGGAGGGAAAAACTTATTTGGAGCAAAAAACAGAGCTGCAAAAAGCAAGTGATTAAACTTAACCAGGGCAGAACATTTCTAGATGAAGCTACAAGGGCAACAAATGAGCGAAAAAATAAAATATTTCTGCCAGCATTTTTTTTTTTTTACAAACTGTCCTAATCATCTTGGACAATGGAAGGACCATATTTGGACCCTAATACCTCAGTCCCTAAATAAGAAATAGAAAGATGAATCTGGGGAAAGTACCTGAGCAAGTACATACAAATACTTATACTAGAGTTGATGAAATTTGAAAAAAATAGAAATTTGGAGGGAAGGATTTTGAGAAGATGGCAGAGTAAATTGGCAAATTTCAAGCTCTGAAGATTTTCCCCACAAATAGAACAAATTTTAACTTCAAGGTAAATAAAGATTGGTGATAAATTAAGACTGAGGACACTTTGTCTGATTAGGAACACCAGGTCTCAGCTGTGCTGTTGAGAATGAAAAAAAACAACAGAATATGAAACATCTTATAAAAAAAATGATAAACCTGGAGAACAGATCAAGAAGTGAAAATAATAAGAATAATTAGACTGCCTTAGAGTTGTGATTTTAAAAAAAGGATCCTTGACACAACAATGCAAAAAATTATCCAAGAAATTGCCCTGGAGTGATAGAACATGAGGGGGAAATAGAAATAAAAATCCACCCTCAACACCTCAATAAGATCCTTTGTGGAAAACACATAGGAACATTATTGCCAAATTTCAAAACACTCAGGTCAAAGAGAAAATTTTGTTAGAAAAAAAGAATTCAAATGTGCTGGAGCTACAATTAGAATTGTACAGGACTCATCAATAGCCACAACAAAAGACTACAAGGCTTGGAATCATATATATTGACAATCGAACCAAGCTTGTGGCCAAAAATATCATGTTCAGCAAAAATTATCTAGAATATAACATAATAATAAGGGCAACAAAACAATAAAGTTAATAAGATCCACAGTAGAGAACAAAAGAACAATTTACAAGGAAGTAAAGAAAAGATGGACACTCGTGAATATAATTTCTTCTACAAACACACATACACACATACTTTCTTGATCTGGTAATTTGTTATTATATATTTTGGATCGTCCCTAATGTTGGGCTTATGACAATGTTATCTTTTGTTTTGTATTTCTTTTCTGTTTTTTTTTTTTCTTTTTCTTTCTTTCTTTTTTTTTTTTTTTAATAGAGATTTGGTTCTTAAGATTTCTGAGAGAAATATATCAGACTCCTCCTCAACCCTTCTAAACCACAGACCTTTTTTTAAAATTTATTAAAAAAAAACTATGGAAATGTCATCAATAACTAATGATCCATATATTTCCATTCTTATTTTATGCAAATCTTCATAAAAGGTCATACATGTATTTTGAGAGAATGATTGATGAAAATATGAAAAGAGAATAAACAAGCTTTCACTAACAGTTTTCTAAAGCAGGACATATCTTCACAGCCATACATTTGACTGAAAAGTATCAGAATTCAAAATCCCACTAGATTTATTGTTGGGTAATTTTTTTTTCCAGCATTTGAATCAGTAAAACAGAGGCTAGCCTTAAAGGCTGTTTCCCATGGGGCATATCTCTTATTTATTTTTAAATCTTCCAAGATTGATTTAATTTCATAAATAATTTTTTGGTTATCAATTCCAAATGAAACATTAAATAGGGAGATATATGCTCTCCAAAATCATTTATCATTTTCATTGAGGACATCCTTTAAAAATTCAAATGAAATTGCTTATAATTGGTGAGATTCTCTGGATTCTTGTTTGTACATAATGTTGATTGTTATCAAGTTCAAAAATGATACATGTTATGGGCCAGAGCTTGAAACAAGGTACTAAATGGAATTACTAAGTAGAATTGAGGAGACAGTGGTTAAATCTAGCTTAGCATTGATTTCATCCTACAACAAATAATGGTTTCCTAGTGATAGAATGATTGGTATATACTCAGTGTGGAGCATATCAGGGAGAAGCTCTCAGGGCCAGAAAGGAGAAGTGCACTAGAAGCTCTCAAAGGCAGAGGCAGATTCATTCCATTTTCCACCTTTGTGGTGACTGGAGGCTGAAGTATAAACCTTTGGAT